>NW_024425897.1:8289437-8639836 GCF_017311325.1 Ursus maritimus
GGGGGGGGGGGGGGGGGGGGGGGGGCAGGGCCCCCTCGCGCCTCTGATGTGCGCTCCAGTGACAGGGTCTGTCGTGCGCCCCCTGCTGTGCGGTTCCTGTCTAGTCAAATGAGAAATGTGTGTCTATTGTCATGCTCACGCAGGGATTCTGACACTGGCGGACACTGCCATTCCTCTGGGAATTTGGTTCACTCGACGAGCGACCTCAGCCTTCTGTTGCTATGGGATATTTTCCCCTCTGAACTTAAACAGAAACGCTCCCTGAAAGCAACAGGAAGGTCTGGGAGAACTCAGCATTTAAAAACAAATAACTAATATAAATGTTTTAGTTGGAGACCTCTCCCTTTACCAGAATGACGTGACTTGGTTACCGTGACGGGCTGTGATGGCTCCTGCTGGGTGCTGAGGGCTGCAAAGAGGGCATTTCTAGGAGCCTCGGAGCCCTCAAGAGTGAGGGAGTCACTTCTCCAGATGCTGGGCCTGCAGAGACTTTTCCTCGCCCGGTCTCAGGCCACGGGATTTTGGGATAAGTACGTGCACACTGACTCACCCCTTGAGTATCAGTGGATTTGGAAAATACAGGGAAGTAGAGGCCGTCGGTGAAAATAACCCACCATCGCAACACCAGGGAGAGCCAATGACACACCTGGAACTACCCAGTTCCCAGGCGAGCGGGGCTGCCTCTGTTGCACCCACACCGAGGGGAGGTGTGGGCCCTGTGTGAGGAAGACAGCTTTTCCTTTATAAAAAGCGGCCTTGGCTCCGTCTTCTCTCACCTGCGCCCTGTGTCGGGCTGTCCCGGAAGGGAAAAGAGCTCCTGCCTGGGTGTGGACCTGGCCTTTCTCAATCCTGGTCCAGTGGCTACTGACTACATTTACTGTGTTTACGCCAAGACGACTATGCCTTAAGCCCACAGAAACAAGCGCACGGTACAAATCCTAAAAGACGCGAGAACATCTACTTCTAGGGATTCAGAGTCCCTGTGGGGGTTTGGGGGCTCCCTCATCAAAAGCAAATGGAGCCAGCCCGAAGTTGAGGTGGGCTGGGAAAGGTCATCTGCCAAATGGGTTAGAAGAAAGGCCTAATGCTGTGAAATCCAGATTTCACAAGCAGAAGAAAAATTCCTTTTGAAGGATCGGCTGCTGCCATGTCGGACGGTGGCTGGTCCCCGTAGCAGTGATTTAGGCTGTGTCATCCTCCAGAGTCCCCACTCCCTGAGGTGAAGAACTAAAGGCCTTCCCCTGGCCTCACGGCCCACAGGATTGCCCCACCTCTGCCTGGTCTGCCGCTGTGCCCGCACCCGGCACTTGTGCTCCCTGACGGCTCTTCCCTCGGCCTGGATCTTTCCTCCTGAAGACACCCTCAGGCTCTCCGGGTGCCTCCCCCCTCTCCAGCCATCACTGCGACCCAATGCTCTTGTCTGTGACGGTGCCCCCGCACCCGAGGGGCTCCCTCCCCTTAGGTTACGTACTTACTAGGTCTGTTGTCTTCCCCACTAGACCGAAAACTCTAAGCGGGCAGGGCTTGTCCTCCACTCAGTGCTGCGTCCCCTGTCCTGGCACATTGCCCGACACATGACAGGTGTTCAGAGAAAAGCTTGGGAAGTGAATGGCTCCCAGGCCAGTCACACCGGCATTTAAGTGGGACAGGAGGGCAGCTCACAGCCTCTTGTGTGGTATTTTATCAAAAAATGCGTCTGTTAAGGCAGCAATTATGCCAGGAGCTGCCTCAGGCGTGTTACAATGTCAAAAAAGGAAAAGTAAGTGTCCCGGATGAACAAGGATCCTGGCGCGTGCAGTTCTAGGTCCCTGGCGTCAAATCAGACCCGGTTTCAATAGTACGATAGACACTGACCTTGAAACTGTTATTTTATGACTGTGTTTTCTTTAGCTTTTAATCATGGCTTGACTGCCAACAGTGCGGACATCCAGCAGCTTTCTACCCAGGTGAGGACTGGACGTGAGAGGGATGAAACCAAAATGCCGGGCAACGGAACAAGGCAGGGGGGCCGTCTGCAAAGTGCGCGGAAGTGCCGGACCCTCCGAGCCCGCCGTCTATACGCGAGAGCTAGGGAAACACCGAGGCCCCGAGACCAGCTTCACCAGTGGACACGAGGGGAGACGAGTGTTCCCATCGGAAGTGCAGGAAGCGGCTGAGGACGCCGCCTTACCTAGAGCCGCCAGGAACTCGTGGCACCCGGGGAGGCGCCAGAGCTGCACGCTGATGGAGACCTGGATGGGGGCCGAGGCGAAGTCCTGCTCCTTCTCGCCGGCCTGCAGCTGGACCAGCACCTGGTGGAGCTGAGCGAGGAGAAGGGCGTGAGCGCGCCGCCTTCCCAGCGCCGCCGTCCCTCCGGCCCGCCTGTGATGTGTCCCCGCGTTACTCCTGTCACCTGCTACCGACATCCCTGATGACCTTAATGTGTATCGCACTGCACATTCCTTTTACGATGCCTCAGGCCTGCTGTCCTGTCTCCTCTCGGGATGCTGGGGCGGGGCAGGGGCGGTGTCACGGGGAGGGGGGCGGCCTCGCCTCTTCCCTCCCGCACACTGGCGGCGGGGCTCGGGGACCAGAAGAGGGGGTGGGCCCTAGGACTGGTCGTCTCCCTCTTTTTTTCTCTCCTTGAGTCCCCTTGATGCTCTTGAGTTACATGGCGAAGAGGAGCCCGGCGTCCCGTCCCAGAGCCTCAGCGCTCGGGGAGGAACCCACACGCCCCCTTCAAGGGCCCTGGGTGCTTTGGGTCCCCTGAGTCTAGTCGGGGGCCCTGTGGGGTGGGTTCTCCATGTCACTTGCTCAATGTCACTTCTGCCCCTGCTGTGCTGGTGGAACTTGAGAGGTCAAATCGAGAACACAAGAAGGGTGGAGCAGGAAAGGGGGAGCCAGAGCAGAGGAAGGGGGCAGCGGCCGCACCGGTGGCCCAGGTCACGGTGGCCCGGAGCTCATGGGGGCGTGTGCACGCAGCTCTGAGCGACAGCACATGCGCCCGAGCTCAGAGCTGTGCAGGGGACGCAGGGGGTGGGCGGGTTGAGGGGCTCACCTGACAACAGTTGCTACTTAAAGTCGTACTCACCATTCCAACCATATTTTTAACAGCCTTCGGCCAGCAGATTATAAGAAAAGAAAGAAAGAGAGAGAGAAGAGAGTTTAGACTCAAGCACAGGTTGTTATGCAACACGAGCTGATCACTGCTTTAGGAAGCGCCACAGCAGGCCCGCGGCGGCTCTGACCGGGAGGGGAGAGGAGCGAGAGTCAGCAGGGACACACAGGAAAACGAACAGCCACACCAGGCCAGACGCGGTCAGGGGCAGCCGGGCCCTCCCTTCTTGCCAGGAGAGGAGCGGGGCAGGCAGGGCTCGAGTGGGGAGGGGGCACAGAGGGCGTGGACAGGCCACTCTAGACACCAAGGGCCACGGTTCCAGAGTGACTCCAGAAATAGCCACCACCTGCCGGCCCCTGGGGCAGCCGGGACATCTGCCTGCGGCCCAGAGGGAGAGTAGGCAGGAAGCCCCTGTGATGCCACCAAATGCAAGAAATTAAGCAGCTGGCTTTTTGGACTCAGCCTTGCCCTGCAAATGTAATTCTAACGTTCTCTTGTAGAGCACAGGCTTCCAGGCCGCCTGGGTCCAAGATGTCTTGATGTACCATGTTCTAGAAGTGCCTTCCTGATTCTCTTCAACAAGGAGACATAACACGCTCATTGAAGAAGGGGCCATGTCATTGGGCTCTGTTCCGAATCTGTGCTGGAAACCACCCTGGGGAGGTGGGAGGCTCCAGGCACCACGCAGATTTTCAGAGGCTAATCCCAGACAGAGAGCTGTTTCCACACACAAGTATTTCCATGTACAATGAAATCTGGTCGATCATAACGAGGTTTGCTGTTTGTTTTTTCACGCTATTACACTACGAGACGACCAAGGAACTGTTCCATGCTCTTCACGGATGCTACACCAGCCAGAAGCCCTCCCCCACACAGCGGTCACCCCGGGGCTCACGGTGTCCCCCTTCCCCTTGTTCCAGACCCTCACTGGCCAGTAGGGAGATCGGGAGCCCTGAGGCCAAGCTGGGAAGGGCCTATGTGATGGGAAGAGTTGGAGTCCTCCCGATTCCTGAAAGAGAGCTACGTTCCCCTAGAAGAAAGCATGTTTGTAGAAACTGCTAAGCAGTATCTTGCATTAGAGTTGACTTTGTGCTCAGTGCTGTGCCCCAGCGGCTACTCTCCCAGGCAGGGTCAAGCACCAGGAACCCTTCAGGGGACCTGGCAGGCTGTCCCCACACCTGCTGGCTGAGGGAGTGTGGTTGAAACACTTGTCCAGCAGTGGAAAAAGTTGGTGGGGGCGGGGGATGACAAGGTGCGGGAGGCCACTGAATGGACAGTTCGGGAAAGGGCCTGAGACTGCAGGTGACAGAGGCCTCTCTCAGAACCCAGAGCCCAGAGAGGACAGGCTCTTGCCCCCTGGGCGGGCACACACCTAGGGGACTGTTTCACCCCCAGCCCTCGTCTTTCCCTTCTAGTCACAGAGGCTGAAAAAGGCAGTAATACCATGTCACTTGCAGATTCCCGGGTAGGCCAGGGCACCCTGTCTCCCCAGCTCGGCCCGGCGCTCAGGCCTGGGCTCCGCCGCCCGGCTCGACTCACCCGGCTGATGAGCTGCTCGCCTGTCTCCGAGGCCGTGATGAGCTTGCAGAGGGCTTGGAGGGCAGGGTTGGGCAGACCTACACCGAGAAGAAGGCGGGTGTCACCCAGAGGGGCCCGCACACCCACAGCCCTGCTGCTTCCCCAGGCCAAGAGCCTGAGACACTCTGTGTCCGTGGCATGTGGGTCTCTAACTCGAGAAAGGAGACAAGGGTCCCAGAGAAAGGCCAGTCCTCCAGGGGCGTGACGGGCCACAGGCACCTGCCGCTGCCCTGGGTGTGGCCCAGCAGTTGCGGCAGATCCGAGGCTGCCGAGTAGACACGGAGCCAGCTGCCGTCCGCCCAGGCTCGTCCGTGAGCCCGGGGAGGCCGAGCGGGGCCAGCGCCCTGCCGTTTCGGATCGCCTCCTGGCCCGGACCCCTGGCTTCCCCGCCGGCCGCCGCAGCCCCGCCCGGGCTCACCCAGCAGGGACTGGACAGCGCTGCTGCACTGCTGCAGCCGGTCGCCGGGGTCGGAGGTCGGGAAGAAGACGGCCGCCGGCAGGCCGCTGGCGGGGGGGTCCAGCCGGAAGCCCACGGCGGTGAGGAGCGCCTGCCAGCCGGGGATGCCACCCACTTTGTTCTCCACGCTCTGCTGGGATGTGTACATGGCGTTGCGCTGCCCGTTCTGGATGCGCTGCAGGGACTTCTCCACCTGGAAGGGAAGGGCAGCGAAGCGCCGCTCCGGTCAGCGCCAGCCCTGCGTCCTCTCCCAGCGCTCTGGGGACACGCGAAGCCCCACGGGGAAGCCGGGGTTACCCGCTGCCCCTGGGGCGCCCCGGCCTGCGGACCCAGGCCCTGTGGCAACGGCCTGGCTGGCGAGGCAGGGGACGAAGGGACAGGCTGTCACTGTCCCAGCGCCAGCGAGGCTGGGAGAGTCCGAAGAGCTCTGCGCCTTCCCTGGCCCACTCCTCCTGCCCCAGGCTCCCCTCCACAGACACTAAAACCCTCCTCAGGCCAGAGCCTGCCCCAAACCACGGGATGGCTCCCCATCACTAGGATAAACCTTCAGACCCTCCAGAACCCCCTTCACGGCCCGCAGCCCTCACGTCCACCGAAGAGCACTCATCCCGGGGCCGCGGCTGGCGGTGCCCCTCTTCCCCGGACCTCTGAGTCACCCTCCATCCCACAGCAGTGGCCTCTGGAACAGACGCCTCCCCCTTCACCCCTTAAGTACCCCTCCCACCTGCCAGGGCCTAAACCCGTGCCTGGCACCTCTTCTCTAAGCCTCACCATAACCTGAAACAGAAGTTTTACCCCCTCTCCCAGAGGAGGAAACCAGCGAGCCAGGTGACTTGCCCAAAGCTTCATGGCCCAGAAACAGCGGCAGTGCGGGCCCCAGGACCTTGGCCAGGAGGCTGCAGCCACCCCCATGACACGTCATCCCCACTACTCTACCAACTAGCTCCACCTGGGGGTCCCCTCCGCCTGCTCATGTGCCCTGGAGGCAGGACAGGCTGCAGCCGGCTCTTGAGGGCAGCGGCCCGCGGGGCACGGTGGGGCTTACCAGGTGCAACAGCACTCGCAGGGCGTCGCGGGCGCGCTCCGGGTGCTGGAGGATCTCCGTGAGGGCCTGGCCGATGAGCGACGACGGACTGTTCAGCTTCACGTCACTCCCGATGAGCATGAAGCCTAGGGAGAACACAGAAGGCATCTCAGAGCCTGCCCTCCCCTCGGCGCGGCAGCTCTGGCTGGTCCCCACTCTGTGGGGCCTCGCAGCCACCCTGCCCCCAAGAGAGGCCTGCCC
Source organism: Ursus maritimus (assembly GCF_017311325.1). Classification (NCBI taxonomy): domain Eukaryota; kingdom Metazoa; phylum Chordata; class Mammalia; order Carnivora; family Ursidae; genus Ursus; species Ursus maritimus. Next base: position 8,295,855 of record NW_024425897.1, read on the forward strand.
CACGGACAGGCTGCGGGAGGCCTCACGCACTGGGGGGCCCGCCTATGCCCCTCTGTCCCCTCCCCTTTAAGAATCAACACGGTTTCACGGCTCACGAGTGGTGAGCACGGTTTTGCCGCGGAGGTTGCTCAGGAAAGGGCCTCTGCTCTCCTGCTGTGCGGTGAGGGAGGGCAGGGAGAGGCCATGCGGTCCCCAGGCCGAGGGCCTGGGCTGTGTCGGCAACACGGCCTTGGCTGGGTGAGGCCGCACTCTGTGGGATGGCAGCCTGTCAGGAGGCCCACAGGCCATCCCTTGCCCCACCTCCCGTGACCAGATGTCCCAGAGAACATTCTCCCTTCCCTCCCAGACCTGCGAGCCCCTGGGGCAGGCCCACTCAGAGCAGGTGCTGTCGGCCCTCCAGAACGGGTCGTACGCGTGTCACAAGACATGGAACCCACTCGTCCAGACTGTCTCAAGCACAGACACGGAGTTATCACCCCCGGGCACCAGTGAGGATGCCGAGCTTCAGAAAGGGTAAGTAATCTGCGCAGGTCACAGAGCCCGGATGTGGAACTAGGTCAAACCCAAGTGTTCCGGTGACGGAACCTAGGGACTTTCTACCACACGGCTCTCTGCCACCGTCCTGGGACTTCACATGAGGGCGCCATAAAATGGGTCAAGTGGCACGCTCCAGTCCAGAAGTCTACACTCGCACTCCCGTGGCAGGCTGTTCTGCTCCCTAGTCAACGAGATTACTTCAGGGGCACCCGGGTGGTGCAGTCGGCTGAGTGTCCGACTCTTGATTTCAGCTCAGGTCGTGATCTCAGGGTGGTGAGATCGAGCCCTGCGTCAGGCTCTGCGCTCAGTGGGGCGTCTGCATGAGATTCTTTCTCCCTCTCCCTCTGCCCCCACCCCTGCTCATGCTCTCTCCCTCAAATAAATAAAATCTTTAAAAAAAAAAAAAAGGCTAATACCACAGTGCGAAAGACCAGTTTGGCAGAAGGCACGCGTCTCCGCAAACAAGGCCCTCTCCCCGCACCGCCTCCCCCCAGTGCCCCGGCCCTCCCCTCCCCACCCCCACCGGGAGGCCGTGAGGACCGAGCCCTGGGGGCCCCCGCCAGGCGCCGGCCCGCGGTCTGTGCTCCTACCTGCCCAGTTGGAGGGGTGAGAGAAGGCCTTGCTGCTCTGCACCACCTTCATGGCCTCCCCCAGGGCACCGCTGGCTTTCAGGCCATTGAGCAGGGAGGAGTAGAAGGCGTGGAGAAACATCTTGGAAGCTGCCACGGGCACAGGCCACAGAGACACGAGAACGCACTGCGCGCCGGCAGCCAGGAAGGCCCGTGTCAGCGCGATGACCCCGTCAGCCGTGACCTTGCTGTTGGACTCCTGCGAGGAGCCGAGGACCACCAGCTTCACAGGCAGCCGCAGGTCCAGGACGTCGGCGGCCGTGAGCAGGAGCTCCTGCAGGGGCGGGCAGTCCGAGATGCTCTCCCCATCGCTGGCGTCGTCCTGCACCCGCAGGGACTCGGGGATCGTGTAGGGGTGGCCGAAGGAGCTCTTGCTGCCGGCAGGGTTGCCGTCGGCGCTGGGCGTGAGGACCAAGGCCGACAGTTTCCAGGAGATGTGGGTGGCAAAGTGGACGCACTCGGCCTGGCTCAGGGCACTCATGACCCTTTCTTTGGTGGCCACGCTGCCCACCAGGGGCTGGCAGCCCAGCAGCTCGGACACCATGTAGGCCTCCTCCTCAGCCGACGGCATCGGCCCCCACAGCCACCTGTCCATCACCGCCGACGGGAGCTTGGGGTTGCCGACGACAGCCGCCATGGACGTGGAGCTGGAGTACGCGGGCGGGTTCTTCCTCAGGTGAGACTAGGAGGGGAAGACAGACAAGCAGACCACCCGGCCCGTCAGACCCGGCCGAGCCGCGGCGTCGGTGAGCGCAGGGCTCGGTCCAGCTCGGCTACACCTGTGCTCCCAATAACCTCGTTCGCGCTCCTGTTCGACACCGTTTTCGGCCAGGTGCTCGGCCTACCGCGAAGCACACCTGCTGTGACAAGCTCTCGAAAACCAGCCCTGGATCTGAGGAAGGGCCTTTCCTGTTCGTCAAGCCCTGGGGGGCGCTGTGGCAGGAGGCGAGGGGGGGATGCTGCCGGCCTGCCCCACGCGCCTCACTCCCACAGATGTCCCCGCGGGCCCCGAAACGGGGGGGGGACCCACCCCGATGAGTCAGGGCTCTGAGAGGGGCAGAAAGCAAATCAATCTCAGGGCAGACGAGGCCCATCGAAGCCCCGTACGGCCGCCACGTGCTGAAGAGATTACCCTTGTCAGCTGTTTTACGTGCTGCCGAGGAAAAACATCACTGAATCATAAAATCGGCATAGAGAAGTCCAGCGAAGTTCTGATTTCCCCTCAACAGGGCCTTTTGATGCTTTCTGGGAAATATCAAGTATCAAATTATTTCAAAATAACCTTCTGATGGCTCCACCGTGGTGATGCCTCAAACTCTGGGTATGAGAAGCGCCTGTCGGGCGTCTGTCAAGAGACGGGACTCTCCCACTCCCCGGCTAGCTTGGCAAACAGCCAGCTTACTGTTGTCGCCATGAAGCGCTCCTCACATGGGCCATCTCTGACCCCCAGGGTGCTTCTGGCAGCAGGCAGGCGAGCAGCACTCTGAGTGGGACAGTGGCTGGTGAAGCCAGCTCACTTGGCATCTGGGATTCATGGTCAGCCACGGACACGCCAAAAACTCAGAGAAAATAATTTCTTTCACTTTGGACTGATTCTGTCCCGCGAGAAAGATCCCATTCAGCCACAGAAAACAGTCAAAACTAAGATTTCCAAAACCCTGTGAGCCAGACACTGACCTGGTTTGAACCATGTCAACGACCTTGGTCCACAGAGGTCCCGTGGGGGCCGCCCACACCCAGGGTCCAGGGTTTGGATTCCTGAATGAGCCACTTTCTCCCACTGGGAGGAGCCCTGTGTGACCCAGCTCTGCCTGGCGGTCCGCGGGGCTCTGAGGGCACGTTCAAGTTTGAAGACTGAGCAGGACAGCCGGGGCAGCCACAAGCACATGCCCGGCGGGTCAGGGTCCGTGAGGGTCTGAAGGAGTTTGGAGAAGGGGAAGAGGGTCAGGGTTGGCTGGCAGGCTCTTCGATCAGGGGGCGGGCCAAGGGGGGCTGTGGGGTGAGACCTCTGATTCTGCGGACAGCCCACTGTCACCCTCTTGATTTTCACAGACATTGCTACTCTCGCTGACTCTTGCTGAATGAGACCCAAATTCCTGTCTGTCCCGAGAGCCACCTCATTTGTGTTCAGTTCTCTCGTTGGCCTGTGGGGCCCTTTTCCACTTGACAGTCATTGTATCTGTCTGCCATCCCTGCCTGTGGCCTCTCCGCCGTGGGTACACGCGGTGCCCAGTCAGGGGTCGGCGTGCGGGCAGCAGGCGCCAGGGGAAACCAGCTTCCTCAGATGCTCGGCCTGGCCTCGAGCCTGACCCAGTGCCCCGAGGAGCTCACAACCCTGATGTCATGGCAAAGACATTTTGAAAGAAATGACACAAATCATGGCTTTCGGAGATAGCAAAGACCGGTGAGGAGTCAGGGGGGCTGTCTCCCCCATCGGACAGATCGACTCCAAAGGCAGCCTTCCTGGCCGCAAACTACAGCATGAGCACTGGGAGGAGAGCCCACGCGGCCCCCTGGAGCCCCGTCTGGCCGGGAAGGCGGCGCTCCAGGACCGCACAGCCGGGCCCCGCAGCGCCTGAGGCTTACCTTGGACTGTGGGCTGAGCGAGCGGATGGAGGGGACGGCGATGAGGGCGAAGCGCTCGTACAGGTACTCGTTGGAGGAGCTTCCCTTCAGGAGGGCGAAAGGGATGAGGTAGAGCTCCCCCTCCAGAACCAGGACCAGCTGCCGGTGGCGGCCCACGGGCCCGCTGGAGTGCATCAGGCCCTGCAGGGAGGCACGGGGCGGCTGAGTCCGGGCCCGCAGTCGCCCATGCGGAGAGGGTGGGTGGTGGCTTGGGGTGCTGCCCACGAGAGCATCACCAAGGGGGACTTCTGACCAAGGAGGAGGTCGGGGGCAGGTCTCTCTGAGCCTGCATGGCGGTAGGGGGGAGACCGGGTCACCAGTCAAGGACGGGGATGGCCCACAAAGACAAGGACCGGTCCCAGTAGGTCTACGGGAGGCAAGGAGTTGTCCCAGGAAGAGCCCTGTGAGTCGTGGCGTACCCCAGAGGACCAGGCCAGGGGATGCTACATTGGTCCAGAAACCCTAAGAGCAGTGACTTCTCACAAGAGGCAGTGACACCGGGACCCCCAGACTGGACCCAGGCTGAACATGAACAGATATCAAGTAGATGCTGCTGCCACGCAAGGGGACGCCGCCGGAGCCCGCTGGGGGACAAGACTGCGTGGGAGCACGGGCCCAGCCCTGTCCCCCTCACCCCCGCTGGCCGGCCGGGTGCAGTGCCCCCCAGGGCGCCACCCTGCTCCGCGGGAGTGACCGCACACGCCTAATCTGCCCGACGTGCTGCTGTGGGCGCTGTGCTGAGGCTGGCGCCAGGCACTCAGCCAACCCCAAGTGACACGTGCCTGGCAGGCCCTTCAGTCTGTGCAAACTCCCTGCGGCTTTTTCTTTTTTTAAAAAAATTCTAGATGCATCTAAAGAAAGCAGGAAAAAAACAGGCCAATCTGTTTGTTGTTTGCTTTAAGAGCTATTTCCCAAGAAGGGGTAAAAGAATCACTGTACGACGGAGGAAGTGGGGTGTGTCACACTGCCTGTGGTGAATTCTGGATCGGCACAGGGAGGTGAGGAGGGCTGGGGGCCTGCAGTCAGCTCCTGGGCCCGGTGGGAGTTGCCACCGTGGCCACACTGAGCGCCCCCCACCCCGGCCCTGGGAAGCCGCTCTGGAGGGCTGAGCCACCCATGGCTGCCGCGTGCCGAGCAGACCTGGAAGGTGGGCCAGAGGAGCTGGGCTGATGGTGCCCTGACCTCAGTGATGGGTCAACAGCTGTAACAGTGATGACCACTCGCTGCTCAGCGGGGCCCCTCCTGCCCGACGTGTGGGCAACGTGGGGGCTCAGGCCACCCGCCATGTGCAGTACCAGACCCATCCTCAGCTGATCCAGGGTCACCAGGCATTTGCTGGACAAGACACCAGCCCCACCTTCGCAGGCCTTCCTCGACTCCTGCTGCCAGGGCCCAAACCCCAATAAGTCTCTGTCAGGTGCCACCCCACACGTCACTGAGTTCCCTGGGACACACACCACTCCTGGGCAAGTCCCCAGTCACAAGAGCACCCGTGCGTGTGAATTGAAGGCCAACAGAGGAGCGCTGGGGGAGGGGGGTGACTCGGAGGCCGGAAGCCGTTGGGAGAGGCGTTGCCGGCAGGGTCTCTGCAAGGACTCTGCAAACTCCACCTGCAAGACCGTATCTGGGGCATCAGCCTAAAGACGGGCGAGGGCCTGTCCCTGAACAGAGTGCGGGCGTCTTCTCTGACAAGGAATTCCGATCTCTCTGAGGGGCCGTCCGTGTGGCGTTGGCCTGGGCAGACGAGGCCCGTGGGGTAAACAGAGGACAAGGCTGGGGAGAGACACGGAAGCCAGACTGTGGAGGGCCCCGCCCGAGGTCAGACAGGAAAGTGTGGCTCCCACAGGCTGTAAGCACCCGCCGTGCATTCTCCGCGGACGAGCTCCAACGAGGCGTTGGAGGCAGCCTGCGTCACAGGTGACGGGGCCGCGCACACTAATTCAGACAGGGAGAGATGCACGGAGAGAAGGGGACAGGAGACTTGCCAGGACCTGGTGAAGAGTGACCTCAGTGGTGAGGAGAGGGAAGTCTCTGGAATTCTAGCCTGGAGATGGGGAGAGTTTTCTCTGAATGAACAGAGTACCCCAATTCAGAGGTCTGGGTCCTCCCGGAATGGGACCTGTGGCTGGGACTGAGCTGGCACCCGCACACGGCCCTGGGCGAGGCCCCACGTGGGACCCCTGTCCGGGCAGCACGGAAGGAGGCGAGCGCCAGCAGCACCGGCTCGCAGGCAGACGGGCCGCACAGCAGAGTGACAGCTCCAGTTAACAGACGGCAGGAGGCAGGAAACCGGATTGAACACGCTGGAAAAGATGGCCTGGAGCCGGTCTTCTGAATTCTGCCTCCAGGATACACGAGCATTGCCCTTGTACTGAAAGATTAGCTATAATCCAATGTGAACTTGAAAATGGAAAATGAAGTGATGTCTCTATCCGAATTACATATCATCTATTAGGTAGAAAAGGAGAGACAATTCAGGGAAAGGCTTCTCCGCGCTTCCAGATGTCAGTCTAGAAAGGGTATTTGCTGGCTTAAGTCCTGGGTTTGAGAGATAAAGGGCTCAGCATCAGCCCCACATCAGCAACTAACAGTCCAACCAATTCCAGCAAAGACTCAGACTTTCTGACCTCTGAAGTTTCTAGAAATGGATCTTTTGAAGGAGACCAAGACAACAAGGCAGGGGTGCTGAAACCTGTCTATTCCCCCGGCGATCTTGCCCATCCCAGTGCATTCCAGGCCCGGATGGAAACGGGGACACAGAGTGCCCCAGCAGGGAGGCCCGGCCGCGAGGGGACTCGGCTGAGCCCAGTCCTGGCAGAGGGGGACAGCTGTTCCTTTAGCCAGGGCAGGCAGTGGACACCTGCAAGTGGGTGTGGGTGGCTATTGTCACTTTACAGACTCTCAGCTCCCCCCGAGGCCCCATCAACACCTGCCCGGTGACTGGATTCCTGCAGCAGGGTCTTCGATAGAGGCAGCTTGGCACGGCAGTTCCTCAGTGGAGGGCACAGAGGGCAATGCCACGGGAAGAGGAGTTCCTGGGGGCCCGGATCAGCGGTATGTGTGTGTGGAGACATGCAGCGGGGCCCAGACTGTGACCCTGCTGACAACCTCCCCAAAGCCCTTTCCCCACGACAGCCAGGGCCCGCGCCCACCCCCCCGTGCTCTCGGCGGGCCTCCTGCCCAGCTGGCGCCTGGACTCTGCACACCCTTGCCAGCAGAAGTGAGCGTCTGCCCTCCTGCCCCCACACAGAGGGTGGCCTTTTCCTGCTGCAACTTGCGACCAGCTCCAGCCTGGCCGAACCAGCGAACGTCTCTGCTGTGCCGTGCGCTGAGCCACACGCCTTTCCCAGTGCCCATCCTTGTGGGTAAACTCCCTCAGCCCGAGAAGCCAGGCAGTTCCTCACAGCCGACTGTTACTCTTTGGGGACAGGGACTAAGTCTCTCTGTCAAACGTCCCCTCGTTGACCCACTGTGGTTGCTGTCACCCGCCGGAGCCCACAACAGTGCACACGCCCATGACCTCACAGGCCTGTGGGTCAAACTGGCCGTGGCGGGGTGGGGCCCGGCACGCAGTGGGCACTCGGGACACAGAGAGCTCACCACCGTCTGCAGGTTCTTGAAATAAGGTGAACACAGGCCCTGTCATTTTTATAGCTGACCCTTGAACAACACGCATTTGAATGGCGTGGGTCCGCTTACACGTGGGGTTTTCTCAACAAACACAGGACAGAACTGTAAATGTATTTTCTCTTCCTAATGATTTTCTTAATACCATTTTCTCTTGCTTCTGTATTGTAGGATTACAGTATATAACACGTGTGACCTATAAAATCTATGTTAATCGACTCCTTGTTATTGATAAGCCTTCCGACCAACAGCAGGCTACTAGTAGTTAGGTTTTGAGAGAGTCAAAAGTCCCATTTGGATATTTCACCGCACAGAAGGCGGGCGCCCCACATTACATGGGGCCCGTGTTGTTCAAGGCTCAACCACACTTTGTTTTTTCCTGGGCCTCAATTTCCAGTACAATTCACCCCCTTTCCCTCTGGCGTTTGTAAACATGCACGTAGCTAAAACACATAAGTGGGGGCGCCTGGGTGGCACAGCGGTTAAGCGTCTGCCTTTGGCTCAGGGCGTGATCCCGGCGATCTGGGATCGAGCCCCACATCAGGCTCTTCTGCTATGAGCCTGCTTCTTCCTCTCCCACTCCCCCTGCTTGTGTTCCCTCTCTCGCTGGCTGTCTCTCTCTCTGTCAAATAAATAAATAAAATCTTAAAAAAAAAAAAAAACACATAAGTGGCTCTTCTGGAACATTCAGCTCCAAACTTTAACCCAGGGACTTTGAGAGATCAATGTCACCACCATCCGTCTCATCCTCACATGACCATCACCCCATCCACCAGCAATTTCCTGAGTGTCCGTGACATCTGACACCTGTGAGGTCTGCCACCCAACAGTGACCCTGAAGTCCAGTTTCTGAGTCCACAGCTCTCCCAGACAACTGCCACAGAGTCCCGATGTATGGCTGGTGGGGACTTCTGATGCGATCACCATTTTTTCAGTGGTGCCCTATACATACGCATGGTAACCAGCGGCCCCAATCCGTTCAGAAAGCACCGATATCAGACGTGACGTTGCACGTGTCCTGACTTCTGGCTTAAGAGCTATACGCTCCACACACGTCGCCAGGGTTCAAGAGATCAGCCTGCACCCTCCCGTGCAGCGAGCTTCGTTTTCACTGGCGGACATGGGAAGCCGCTCACTGTGTCATAGCATCACAGTTCAGGGGAATACACATCCCTGATCACGACGGGGGACAGACAGAAAACTCCTGGGTCCATGAGGTTCCAGGCAGACTAGATTTGGGATTAAATGGACTCCACTGTCTACCACAAGGATTCCAGAAGCAAGAACGGGCGGGCATCTGGCTATTGCAGAGCTGGGTGACAGGCCTGGGATTTTTTTCCTGACTCACATTTTTGATGGAGTGAACTGGTCAAACGGAACTTTTTAGGGTAGAGAAACATTTTCTGTGATGTTTCTGGGAGATCTTAGCATCACAGATAGACGTAGACAGTTGCAGCAAGTATCACAGAACTGTGTGGGGAGTAACCCTCAAACCACGACTAAAACCTACAAGGACCGTAGACCCTGGAATCCAACCAGAAACGCAAGAGTCGAGGTCAACCCACTTGACGAGATTCTTCGGCCATCCCAACAACAAACCCCTGGTTTGCCTGATGAACCAACGGAGGGCAGGGGTTTGGAACTCAGGCGCTGGAGGAATGTGACGAATGGCCAGCCCGAGCCAGAGGGGTCTGCCTGCCACGAGCATCCAACTCCAGCCACACCAGCCAGAGGGTCTGCCCACGCTGCGGGGGGCCTCCACCTAAGAGCAGCCCTCTGGTTCTTGGCTGCCCTCGGAAAATGAGCCCACGCACCCCCCGGGGGCAGGGACCTGCCCGGGTGGGGCTGAGACGGCCGCTGTTGCACACCCACTGGAGCAGAGCCAGAGCCCAAGGGCGCTGACCCAGGGGGGAACCCTCCCCTCCCGGGACGCCGCTCGCCCGTCTGGCCGCTCTCACTGCCAGTTTCGCTGCTCCGGGCAGCTTCTCGCCTCCATTTTTCCTTGTCCTAATCAGTTGTGGAAATGCTTGCTGTCCTTGGGTGACGTGTGCCCTCATTTGAATATCACTCAGATGCCTCACTCCGAAATCAATTAGACAGGCTGGCGGTGGGGCTGCCAGCCCCGACTGTGCCACCAGCCCCGAGCAGGCCAGTCGCGAGGGCCTTATCCTCCGCTCCATGGTCTGGAGTGTAGGTCTGATTGTTTCTGGGGACAACTATTCCCTGGGCAGTCTCATCTCCTGGGGCATCTGTTCTGGGGTAAGCTGGTTTCTCAGGCTACTTGATTTTGCAAGAGTCCTTTCCCCCAGAGCCGAAATTAAGGGCAGGACCCAGTCAGAGCTGCGCTCGGCCCCTGCCTTGAATGCATAGAGGAGAGGTCTGGGGCGGATTCCCAGAGCCCCGGTGTTTAGGAAGGCAGTTTACCAACCTAACCAATCTGAAGAGCAAGTTTTATGTAGGTTTCTGGGGGTCCTGAAACAGGTGAGTCCATGTAAACCAGCAGCGGCCTTAATCCAGAGCAGAGGTGGGCGAGGAATACTTGTCCTTCTGATCAAGGTCATTCACTCTTGCTACCTGTCCTACGACTACGGTTTTATGACTGTAAATGTAGGAAACAGGGAATTTCAATAAATGGAAATAATGGTAAAAATGGAACTATAACTAGAATGAGTCTAAACTCCAGTGATCCTGAAAGGTCCCCAAATCTGGACCTCTGGAGAATGATTTGCCCTAATCCTACGCAATTTCCTACCCTCCATCTGGCTCCTTGATCAGAGCACCTTCTGGCTTTGGGTGAAGACCTGACTGCAAACTGAGGGGGTGATCTGGGACCCAAGTGCGCGAGCGGCTTCCCCTAGAGCAGCCCTGGGGGGGCCTCAGATGCGTCTTCTGGAATACGGCTGCTGGCGCCGTCCTTCTATGTGATACCGATTCTGCCACGGGACAAGACTGGTCCAGGTCTGTCCCTTCACCATAGGCAGGGCCCAGAGGTATGGCTTACTGTCCTTTATTAAAGTGATTAAAAATGAATGCCAGGGACACACACAGGGTCCCAGTCCCTTTCACGAAACCCTTGCAACTTTTCTTTGGTGACATTTTCTCCTGTGGGTATCAGACAGGACTTGACTTAATGTCTGCTGATGGGTCACGTGCACATGTGGCTGGGCCCTCCTTGAAGACAGCCGGACAGGCTCGCCCCGTCCTGACAGCAAAGGACGGCATGCTTCCAGGAAAGAGCCACGACAATGTTTCCCTGAAGCCGAATTAAATCAAATACTGGTGCAAGCCAGCGGTAAAATATTCTTCTGTTCCGCTTTTCATGCTGTCTGACCTAGTCCCTTAGCCACAGGACTGGGGCCACACAAAGGCACTTGTTCAAATAATTATAAGCCCCATGTGAAGAGGCTAATCGTTTTAGTCTTGAAGTGTCAGGGATTTGTAAGCTTGGACTTTCGGTTTTGATTTGTATTTTCACTGAAAATGTGGAATAGGGGCTGGCTCTGCCTGGCGGCTGGCAGCGCTGGGAGCAGCCGGGCGGGTGGTGTCGTGTCGCCCTCTAGTGGCCTCCGGAGCAGGCGGGTGTGCGGGCCTTGGGCGGCTGGAGGAAAGCCCAGGCCTCCTCCTCCCCTGCCGCCTTGGCAGCCAGGCTGAGGAGGGGCTCCCTGCGGCCCACCCCACCTGAGCACCATCTGGGAGCATCAGACAGGGGACGGCCATGCACTCTGCCGCCTCCTCCGCGTCCAGGACAGTGTGGACCCAGCACACGCCACCCAGCGCTTGTCGGATGAACGGATGAAACTTTTCAGTCGGGCGTTTTTACCGAAACACAGCGGGTCACTTCGGTTAGCCAAGGACAAGCTCTTGCCGTGACATTTACCTTAACGGCCTTTGAAAGGTTTCACTCTGCGGCTCGTATGAGGCACCACACTCCTTCCAGTACCCGGACCCCTCGGTCACAAGAGAGAAGAGCTGAACTACAGGAACTCAGGATATGCTTTCAAGCGAAACGGCTCCCTTCCAGGAGAGACCGCTCCCCTGAAGGTGGGTGCCGGGGCTCTGTACATCTGTCCCTCCAGCACAGCTCCCGAACCGCAGGCTTTGGGGCGCCGGCACCCCGTCTGGTGGCAGGGCTCTTCCCTTCCCTGGGCAGAGCACCCGAGGAAGGCCAACTTCGTTCCCTGCTCTAACTTGTTTAGGCCGTGACTCTCCCCTCCCCGGCCCCTGCAGGGACACAGACGTCTGGGCACAAGCTGCCACTATTCCCACTGGCCCATGTTTATTCTTCAAGTCACAGGAGCAAGTCCCCAGGGAGAAAAAACACTGCAAATTTTACAAACCCGCAGATGCCCCAACAAGGATGACTCGAGGCTGCGGCAGCTTCTCTCCTGGGGGGAAGCACTGGATGGAGGGAGGGAGGGCCGCCTCTCCCCACCCCCCACCCAGCGTTGGACTACATACCACTCCATAAATGTCACCGAGTGTCAGCATGTACCAGGCCCCGTGCCGGCTGCTGGGGACAGAGATGAGGGACCATCCTTGCCTTCAGGGAGTGTGGGGTGGGCAGCGAGGGAGAGGAGGTGAGGCATGCCAAGAGCTAAGTTTGGAGTCCAGTGAGGTAGCAGGTGCCATGAAAGACACGGGGCACAGAGGAGACCCAGTGGCAGGGAGGGGGGAGGAAGCCTGCGGGGGGTGGGGTGGGAGAGAGGGAAGGAAGGTTTCTAAAAGGAGGGGACACTTGAGCCAGGCCAGAGGGACGAGGAGCCTGCCAGCTCTAGATGACCTGAGCCTCCAAGGACATGCTGTGTCCCAGCCAGTCTCCAGCTTTGCCCTCTGCTCCTTGCCCTCCTCGCCAGCCCCACCAGCCCATTCCCCAGTCTCGGAGCAAGTCATCTGGGACCTGGACACAAAAGGGGAAGTGACCTGAGTGAGTGAAAGAATGGAGGGTCCAAATAGCCTTTAGAGGAGCTGGGAATCAGTGCAAAATGCAGAGCTCAGGGTGAGCAGGGGCTGGTAGTAAGTCACCAGAATGGTCGGCATGACCATCTGATGACAAATCAGCCTAAGGGTATGGGTGTGTATTTCTTCCCCAGGGATACGGCACAGAAATCACGCTAAGTTAGCATGGCATCTGAGATGCTCTGAGCTGGGGCGCTCTCCATAGTCTCGGCTCTTCAATAAAAAGAGGACACCAAGGGGACAACAGTCCTAAGAACGACAGGACAGCCCAGTGCATTGCAGGGAAGGAGAAAACAGGCCTGGGCCTCTTTGCTGACGGGACCAGAGGCCCTGGGGCGCTGACAGGGGCAGTTATGTGGGCACGGCGGTCACCTCTTGCCGCTGCCCTATGCACTCCTCACGCTCCTCGCAGCCCAGCCCTGCTCGGACCTGACATGCTCTGTGGAGTCGTCTCATTTTCTAACGAGGACACAGGGACTCGAGGAGGAGAAACCGCTTGGCCAAGGTCGCCCAGACAGGGAAGGGCAGTGTCAGACGTGAGTGCAGACTGCCAGCCCCTGAAGCTCTGGGCTTCCCACCACCCCTGGCTCCCTGAGCAAGGGAATCCGCAGGGCCCAGGCAGGCATGCAGCCTCCTGAAAAATACTGGGCAGGCTGACACACATCCTTGGCTGGACAGCCAGGAAAATGCATAAGCACTTCCAGGGGATGGGGAATCGCTGTCAAGGTGGGGTTTCCCGAGGACACACTTCATCTCCGCCAGCTGGCTGAAGTGGAAGAGTGAGCCTCCAAGCAGCCAACCCCAAGGATCTGTGAGACAGAACTCCCGCCTGGCTGCAGACAGCCGCTAGGACACACAGGCCTGTGGTCTCTGCAAGGACTCGTCAATCACACCCTCCCACCCCACCTGAGAGCCAGGCCCCCACGAGTGCAGGCACCCTGGGCTTTCCTTGGGGTCTGTTACGGACTGAATGCTGGTGCCCCGCTAAATCTGTACGTTGAAGCCCTAATCCCCAGTGGGATGGTATTTGGAGGTGGGGCCTTTGGGAGATCATTTGGTTTAGATGAGGTCACGAGGACAGTACCCCCATGATGGGGTGAGCGCCCTCATGAGAAGGGGAAGAGACCAGAGCCGCCATCTGAGGACACAGTGAGAAGGGGGCATCTACAACCAGAAAGAGGGCCTTCGCCAAGCAACTGAATGTGCTGGCACCCTCACCTGGGATTCAAGCCCCCGGAACCAGGAGAAATAAATGTCTGTTGCCCGAAGTGCCATCCATGGTACTTCGTTACGGCAGCCAGAACTGACTAATACATAGTTGTATACGAAGGCACCTGATAGGCTCACTGTTCAGATTCATAAGACCCCCAAGCTCTTTGGTCTCCCCCACCCAGTTAGAGTGCCATGTCTGGATTGTAGGGTGGTATGCAAAGTCCAGAGCCACGGAACCCATCAGGGGCCGTTCTCAACCTTCTCGAGAAATCCCAAGTGAAAGGGTGTCTTTGACGCCAGACTCTGCACGGAGTCAGTGGCCCCTGACAGTGGCAGAGGCTGAGGGCTCTGTTCTCAGCAGAAAGCAGAGCCCTGGTGTGAGCGCCTCAGGCAAGACCCTCGAGTGAGAGCTGGGAGATGGGGAAGCATTCCCAGCAGGGCGAGGCAGAGCCGTGGGCACACCCCCCTTGCCATCTGCTCGGGGCCCACATGGATGGCGTGGTTCCTACTGACAACTGTGGAGATGGGCCCGGCCTCGTGCCTCCCTGGGCCCCAAAGTCTGACAAGAAGATGGGAGGAGGGCATCACCTCACAGGGTCCCTGACGCAGCTGAGGCCAGATCCGCCTGCTGGAAAGGAGCAGCGCTAGGCTTTAACCTGGCAGCCTGAACCCGGGGCGTCGCCCACTAACCAGCAGCCGACCAAGAATGCGCTTCCAGACACTGACCGAGAAGCCGGAGAGAGATATGTGTTCTGGAAAACCCCCGGTTGTCTCAGGAGCCCTTGGTATCTAAGGGGCACATGTGGGCGCTGAGCGGGAAATGATGTGTCCTGACGCCTCGAAGTCTCTGGGCCCCGGGGGGTCACTTACCCCTTCCATGGGCGCTATGAGCAGGTCGTAGAGAGCACGGAGCGGGGGCCTGGCGAACGAGCTCTGCCTCCTGGGGAGAGAGGAGGTCCCGTCCTTGATCGGCGACATGGCGCTGCTGGCCAAGCTCGTCATGCTCTGGCAGCTCCTGGGGAGAGAAGGGCCGAGGGGCTCAGCAGGGCCTCGCGGGGCCGGCCGGCCGCGCCGCTCACTCCGGAGCGCGCCGGGTCCTGGAGAGGCAGGTCGGAGGCTGCAGAGCAGGCCCAGCCCGGCCTCCCCGCCGGCTTCGCCTTCACCTTCCTTTCAGGTGATTTTCACAGAACAGTGAGCACTGACAGAAACCGCGGGGTGAACCAGCTGCACACAACAGCTTACATTTCTGTGGGGTTTTTCTGCATAATCAGATGTCCCAAAGTGCTGTTCAAAGGATTTAATTACATCCTTGTGTGAAGCGATTGCGTGCAGGCAAACGTGAGGGCCATTAGAATCCGCGGCAGCCACCTAGCGAGCGGATGGGGAGGACAGTGCCCCCGGGCCAACTGCTCTCTGGGCAGGAGCCACCGACAAGACGAGGGGCTCGGGTCAGCGGCCGGGCACCTGCCTGAGCCCCGGCGCGGCCCCAGGCCCTGCAGGTCCCCTGGCCCGGCAGCCCCCGTACAGGGCTGCTCGAGGGCGCCTGCAGACTAGGGCTTTGCGTGTTAGCTTCTGCTCGGGTGTTGCCAGGCAGTTTTATTAGTATAGATGGATCCTCGATCCCGAGGACCCCGAGTTTCACACGCCCAACACAGGACAAGAACAGTCATTCCCTGAGAAAGTGTTTCCTGGGGCGCCGGGGTGTCTCAGTCGGTTGTGCGTCCGACTTTTGGTTTCGGCTCAGGTCATGATCGCAGGGTCGTGGGATCGAGCCCCGAGTCGGGCTCCATGTTCACAAGGAATCTGCTCAGGATTCTCCCTCTCCCTCTGCCCCTCCCCCTTCTCTCTTAAAAAAAAGAAGAAGAAGAAGAAGAAGAAGAAGAGGAAGAAGGAAAGAAAAGGAAAAAAGAATGTTTCCTGACCACCGGTTACCTGCCAGGCCATGCTGTCAGCCCCGGGGCCTACAGAGGCCACACAGCACAGGGGAGCACAAGAGACAGCAGGTGGGGAAACAAGTTTCCACAAAGGCACTAGGCTGCCCCCACCCATGCCTCTGCACCTGCCCCACAGCCTGGCTGCTGTGGCCTCAGCACAGCCTCTGAGGACGTTCTCTGCATGACTGCTGGACAGTCAGTGGTCTCTTAACCCCGATTTACACACTATACACATTTTTGGAGTTTCTGCTATGTCCTCAAGGACCCTTAAGGGGAGAGACCAGGTCTTCTATGAGATCCACCTCTGAGCTTTGGTAAATGCTCTGGGCCGCTGGTGGTGGCAGCTTGAGTGTTTCCTGAGAAAAGCCCAGAAGGCAGCTTTCTCTCCTGGGCCTGGCCAGAATCCTCGACCATCTAAAGAAACGATTGGAAAGATCCATTTGTGTTTTCCAGGTATGGTTTCTGCCCCCTGGCTTTCCCCCGACTCTTCTCAGCGTTCTCAGCAACATCTCCCTTGACCTCAATTCCAGGGCTGTGCCCAGCCAAGCTGTGAACACCCTGGGCAGCCCCCGCCCCCTGCAGGAGAAGGAAGAGCAGAGGACTTGGGAGGCCTGGGAGCCTGCACACGTCTGCGCCTCTGTCTCGCCCGCTCAGGAAACGTGTCATTACAAGCGACTGGGGCTGCGGCCGTCTTTGCCATCAGAGCCAGTGAAGCACGGAACGCCCTGGAGTGACCCTCAGAGGCGCACTTAATTCCACAGAACACGCCGCAAAGAGCAATACTCCCCTGAAGGAGAGGACCAAATTGCTCTCCAGAGGAGATGCTCTGGCAGAACCCACAGTGTCTGTCATGGGCCTACGTGCACTCGCATCCTCGGCAGAGATCACAGCCCTGGGAGCCCGCACCGCCATCGGGTCAGCAGGCGGCGACAGGCCCACTCGGCGCCCTCTCCCCGCGTGCCTCCCCTTCCACTCCCTAGATAGGTGTCTGCCTGGATGGTGGGCTTGTCACCCAGCGGAAGGCACCTGAGTCTGATTAATCCAGCTGCAGGTGTCCAGAGGGAGTGCCATGTCCCCAGATGATGCTGCAGCCACAGGTGCTCACCGTGACTGACGGGGCACTCCACAAATCCCAAGGCTCGGAACGTAAAAGCTTCTGGAGAAAGCGAGCCCAGACACCCCCATGAGCTCCCCTCTGGGGTCCCCAGAGACCAGCATAATCCAAGCTGCATGGGGGAGTCCTTTCATCTGACTCAAAGTATACTACTCACTCCAAGAACTTCACACCCCAGGCTGGGCCAATCTCATTCTTCCCTGGTGAGCAGAGTCCCAAGGGCACAGGACATCAGGCTGGGTAGGACTGGGAGGCCCGAGCAGGGAACACCGCTGGCAGGGTGAGGTGCTCAAACATGGTTTCTAGAAATGACCAAGGAAGTGCCTGGGAAGGAACATATCTGGAGGGAGCTAGGGACCCGGGGAGGTATCTGGGGGGTAGACCTGCTGGGTGCAAATCCCAGCGTGAGGTTCTAGACCTTGCTTTCTTCACCTGCACAAAGGGGAAACGCTATGCACATGCACAAAGCCTCAGGATTGGAGAAAGCATCCAGCACTGAAAGTCGTCTCAGCTGATGGGACAGTGAGTGAGACAAAGGCCTGGGGAGGTGGGGGGAACATGGGCAGGATTCCAGAGCACAAGCACAGATGGCCATGAAGTCTTTCTATTGAAACCCATGAAGTGCCAGAGGCATCTAAAGGGCCCAACAACACCAGCCTATTCCACATGTGGCCCTGCCCACGATGCGGCAGGCCTGCAGGGTCCTTGCACTGGGCTGCAAGGAAAGGGGACGGCTCCAGCAGAGGTCTGGGGACACCAAGTCACAAGATGCTGACCAACTGCTGGTCAGGCAGAGCCAAGGGAGGGCTTCCTGGGAGAGGACCTTTTGATGTGGGCACCATCACCCAGAGTTAGCCTGCCCGTGGACAAGGTGAAGAGGGCCGTTCCAAGCTGAGGGAACGATGTGGGGAAAGACACAGATGTTGGGGCGGGAAGTGCGGGGGACGAGCACGCCAGGTGGGCCTGGGGCTCTGGGGTTGTGCTGTGGGGAGGCCAGGCACCTCCTCAGGCATCAGGCTCGCCTGAGCAGGCAGCTCGGCCCCAGGCTAATTCCTTCCCCACTCGATCAGAGGAGGGCCGATCGAGACCGTCTGCAATCTACACCCTTCCCTGAGAACTCTCCCACTTTTCCAGGGCTGGGCTTTGCAGACCAGCTGTGATCAGGCCATGTGACACCCCACCCTCACCCGCAGCCAGCCTGATGGAGAACCCGTCAGATGCCTTTGACCAGGGCCGGTAAATACAGTCAACTGAGGCACTGTTTGCTCTGAGGAAGTTTCCTCGGACCCTTTCTCTGGGCATCTGTTTCCAGGTAGTGTAAACTCTTCAAGAACCAGGACCCGGGCACCCCAAACCTGCCAGGGGTAAGGGCCCATGTTCAAGCCTCAGCTGAACCACCCTGCCTGTGGCACCTGACTTTGTCCCATTCTCTCCCTGGCTGTCAAGCCCACCCGCACACCATGGATACTTGCTGATTTCCGCCCCTGGATGCCATGTGAGCGCGGTCTCTCAGACTCTTACCCTCGTCCCTCGCGAGCTCTGGCGGGTCATAGAGAACCATCTCTGGAGCAAGAGCTCCTGGGCCCTGCCCCAGCCTGGGTGGGCACACCGGGACCCAGACACGTGGCGTCTTGCACTGGTCAGCCAGGAAGCCCCAGAGATAAGCCTCTGATCAGTGCTTCTGTTCAGGGAGGGCACCTACCCCTGGAGACGCCATTTTCAAAGTAAAAACAAAAGCTCAGAAAATACCCTGTTTGTGTTAAAAAATAAAAATGAAAAACATCCAACCTGAAACCATAATTCGAAGTCACAGTCAATCCATGCAGCTCTCTCCCTGAGCAAAGGCATCAGCTGCTCGCACCCGAGCCCACCATGGCGGCGGGGCCCCCGTCTCTCGCACCGGCAGCCCGGGCGCCCGGCCAGGCCTGGACAGCGGCAGCAGGTGCCGCTCCCCCCCGGGGTTCCTGGCCTAGGCGAGAGAGCTGGAGCACGGCAAACCAAGGCCAGGAGCCACCGAGGATCCCTGGGACCCCAGGGCCCTCCTGAGGAGTAGGCCTGGGGAGGGTCTCAGGCCAGGACCACGGTCCCAGTGGGGTGGCCAGTGGTCTCTCCCCGGTCATTAGGCGCCACAGCCGCCCTGTGCAGACTGCAAACCACAAGCTCCCTTTCCCGTGTTGCTTCCAGTTTTACCACAGCACTGACAGTGACCTACCACAGCTATTTACTGGCCTACATTTGCTTAAACATCTGCATAAAGATATATTCAGTTAACAGCAAACAGCCAAGCGGTCGGCCCCTCAGCCCTGAGCCTGGGAATGCTTACCCACAGCAGTGGACCTCCCGGCTGCCTGCCACCTACTGGCCCTGGGACTCCAGCAGGCACGTCATTCTCCTTCTCCCCTCTTCTCCTTGCTTGCAAAATGAAAGGGTCGGACTAATGTCCTTGCAGGTCTCTTGCAGCTTTTTTTTTTTTTAAGATTTAATTTATTTGAGAGAGAGTGAGCAGGGGGAGGGGCAGAGGGAAAAAGAGAGGACCCTCACGCTGAGCTCCTGTTGAGCGCAGAACCTGACATGGGGCTCGATCCCAGGACCCTGAGATCATGACCTGAGCTGAAGGCAGACGCTTCACCTACTGAGCCACCAGGTGCCTGGTCTCTCCTAGTTTTAATAAATTAAAAATCTACTCACTCCTAGGAAACTGTCGAGACTCTTTTGACCCCTGTGCAGACTGCAACACGCTGCCCCAGGGCTCAGAGCCTGGAGCTTGGCAGCCCTCCCCGTGCACGCCCTGTGTGAGCGCAGCGTACAAGCGCCGTCATCTGCCCTGGACAGTGGGTACCACAGATGCACGCCCCGCGGAGAGGATGAGTCACGGCCAAATGGCCCAGCTCTGAGCCCCAGCCAGCAGTGGGCGGTGGGCGTGAACAGGTGTGTGAGGAGCCCCAGCTGTCCTCAGGCACACCCGCGTCCTTCCTGGCGCAGCCACCACTCCATGAAGGCACAGCCACGGGGTGGGCTGGGAGTCCTCCCCGGTGGGAGCGTGGTGACTGCGCCGCTTTGCCTTCTGCAAGGCCTTTCAGCCCGGCTGGCTTCTCTCTGCCTCGGAAATCTGACGCGAAGACGGAGAACGGTGCCTTCCACCTACCAGAACGGGAGCGCTGACAGAGGTGCAGACGCTTGCCACGCGGCAGGAGGGTGAGCCACAGGAGGGGCACATCTGGGCCCCTGCCAGGCCTGCCTATCCACACCCCCCTCAGGGCCCTAGGAGGCACGGCTCTTCCTCCTTTACAGATAAGGAACTAAGGCTCCAAGAGAGTAAGAGACTCGTACAAGGCCGAAGAGCAGGGCAGGAGCCAGGCAGGCCTCCCACCTACAGGGCAGGGGTTTTCACGCACCCTCCCCACCTTCAGGACACTCTGAAGGACTGGCCCACCTGCCCTTGCTTGCCTCCGACCCCTGCCCTCCCCGCTGCTGGGTCCGTACAGGTGGAGGTGACCGTAGGCAGCCTCTTCTGGGAGCTGCTCTGCTTCTAGCTTTCTGGGAGCTACCAGGATTCACAGCTGCACCACCGCACAGCGCCAGCAGGTGGCGCTGGCTCCCTTTCCTCAAGGCCTGTCCGTTTATTGCTAGGGACCCCGTGGGGCTAATTGACAGCCTAGCTCTCGGCAGAGATTTTCTCACACCACACCGTCTTTATTAGCTCATTCCTCAGATGATTTTTATTAATTTACTTCTGGGGAAATATTCGTTTTCTCCACTGCATGGCTGCCTGGGTGGCAGCGGGGAAAGGTGAGGAAGCAAGCGCGGATCCGGGGAGGAGGGAGGCCGGCAGGCAGGGCCGAAGCCGCTCGGCCTCTGCACAAACAGAATGCAGAGCCGGAGATGATGTGTGAAGCGCTACCGAAGAGGGGAGAGGCATCGGGGTGTAGTTTATGTCTCTGGAATGATGACAAACAACAGGCGGCCTGGGCGGCACTGGCAGCTCATGAATCTCCCTTCGGGGATGAAGAGATCTATTCCCCAAGCAAGACGATTTATAACTGGGACGGGCCTGCAAAAGACCCCGGGCGCTTGGCCTCGCTCGGGCTCACACACACAAACACTGTGGCGGTTTGGGCCGGGTGCGTGTGCCTGCCAGGTGTGAACCGGCCCAGCCCCTGGGGAGGCGGTGGGGGACTGCACGCCTGCAAGTCCCCGTCCAAACTGCAGCCCTGCGTGGGCACCAGGCCAGCCGCCCCTCGCATCAGGGCTCCGTTGGAGGGGGTAGTTAGGTCACTGTGCACACAGCTGAGCACGCTAAGCACCCCACCCCACCACACACACGCTGGTTTCTCACGCTTTCACACTCAAAGATGGAGAGCAGAACGAGCAGGTGGCAACAAGGCAGCAGGGGCCCGACTCTCCCTCAGGAGAGACTACGAAGGGGCCCTGCTCAAACTTGACCACTCCAGGGATGACCAGAGCCACCGGGCCTTGAGATTCCGTCCCTCCTGTCTCTGCGGCGTGGAGAGAGGAGCCAGTGACCCAGAGCTCAGCGCAGTCCAAGCACTGGGAGGAACCAGGGCTTCATAGGAACGGGCTGGCTTTGGCTTTCCCCGACGCACACCTGAACCCAGAGACAAGCAGCCCTTCAAGCGGCAGACCCTGTGAACAGGACTCCCTGATCTGGGGAAGAAGCAGGAGTCCCGGCAGAGCACGGGGGAGCAGCCAGGAAAGGTGCCACTACATGAAAACGCAAAGGGGCCAATCTGCTGGAGGCGGGAGCTAGCTTTGCTGAGCTGTTGGGCACCCCACCCCGGCAGCCCACCTGCGGTGACCGCAGAGAGGCATTTGTGAAGGGGGACACTTGGTGCTTGTCCTCCTGGAGCTTACAATCTCCTGAGGACGGAGCAAGGCCTGAGACAGTCCCAAGGGCATGCGTACACGCAGCCTTGAAGCCTGAAGGCATGCAGGAGGGCTGAGGCGGCCTCGGAGTGTGTTCTCTTTTCCCACCTCTCTCCTGGGTCCGCCCCTTCTGCTCTCACCCCACCAGGCATGTGGGGCCTTCTCATCTCTCTCGGCCTGGGGCTCTGGAGCAAGCTGAGGGGGGAGGGCTCCCCGCAGGGCACACCCTGCCATGACATCTTTAGGATTGCCAGAGAGGAGGGGGAAGGAGGGGAGGGAGGGGAGGAGGGAAGGAGGTCACCCATGCGGGACATCTTCGGGAGTGGGCTAGATCTAGGTCCTGACGTGTGTCGGTCATGGGAATCCTCAACACAATCCTCGCCTGCCCAGCCCCTCCATTGTCACACAGGAACAATGGAGTCCTGGATTAAGCTTCTTGCCTAATGCCAGGAGGTCAGGGCAGGGCCCTGCTCCTCATACAGTCAGGCAACAGGAAGCCTGCGGCCTGAGGGGCCTGTGTGCTTGGGAGTCCGAGGCCTAGTGCAGTTTTGACCTCAGGCCCTGACCCCTCATCTGGAGTGCACCCTCTCCCCCAGGATGGCAGGCACCACACGGAACACCAGTCTCCAGGGGCCCTCCCTGAGCAGGACCTTGCCTCCTGGTCCGGGCGTGCTGGGGGCAGGGAGGAGAGAGGAGGCTGCTCCCGACAGCGGGGAGCTCGCTGTGGCTGCCTTTTCTCAGCCGTATTTCCGACTCGGCTCCTCACCTTCTCAGGATGTCTTCACCATGTTTTCACTTTCTAACAGCCAGTTCGGGTAGCTTGCCTCTGTGCTCACAGCTGCGGGGGGAGCCAGCCTGCCTGTGCTGGCGCCTAGGGGGTCCTGCCCCTGCTGCTTTCGAGCCTTGAGTCCTCACCTTGGTCAGCAGGGTCTTCCTCCTCACGGCCGGACCCTGCTCCTGGGCGAGCCCCCACCGGACAGTGAGCTGAGCCCTTTGCTTCCTTCCTCCCTGCCCTCAGTCCTGCCCAGGAGGCTTCAGAATTCCCTCCAAGGCTCCTAACTCTGAACTGAGTCTTCTGAGGGACTGGAGCTGGCCTGAGATTTGCACAAGTACCCGGGGTTTAAGGTACCAATGGAAAAATTAATTGGCAAATCCATTATATTCGAGTAGCCAGAGATGCGTCAATTCAATTTAAAAAGGCCTCTGATACCATTCAGGGACTCTCCGCTGAACACCCTCACACGAAGGGTTGTCTCCTCTGGGAGATGAAGGCTGTCACATGCATTTTAAGTACTTCTTCAATAAGCTGTTGGCGCTTTCTGCCCGCTCACCTCCTTAATTACCAAGTGCCCGGCTCGCCAGGTCTGGCTCCCTCCTCGGGAGAAGAGCCACGAGGCTGGGTGGGCTCAGGCAGGGACCCCTGCTTTTCCAGCAATGCTGGCTCCTCTTTAGCTCAAGGACCAGCCGGGGGCTGCACGTGGCTGCTTGCCTCTTGCTCTTGGGCTCTCCTGGAATGCTCGGCTTGTCGGCAGGTTCGTGGCTGAGGTGAAGGGCTGGGGCACAACCTGTACCGAGAGGAGTCACGGCCTCTGCCCAGTCGCAGCGCTTTGCTGTGGCCATCTGCTCTTTGATGAAATGTGCGTGAGGCTCCGCGGCCAGACCTGCAGATTGTTGCCTTGGGAGAACCTGGTGCCCGGGCCAGTCTTGCATGGGCTTTACCTCCTGACTATGCTCAGGAGCTGGGACAGATGGCGCAAGCCAGGCAGTCAGTGGGGGACAGGCTTATCATGTACTCAGGGAAGGAGAGAAGACAAGATGACCCTGTGGTGGCCTGTCTAGCTCATGCATGTCCAGCAACGCAGGAAAACCCCCTTCCAGAGGGCCTTGCCCCTATACACAATTTGTGAGTCAAACACGTCTGCCTCTCTTGCACCCAACAAACCTGTGGAGTCTCACCTATTGGCTGGAGAGAACCTCCAAAGCTTATTAGTGCTGTCCAGAGACAGAAAACACCCCCTCAGGAGGTAGTGAGCTCCCTGTCACTGGAGGGGTTCAAGCAAAGGCTGTGATCATTTGGCAGGGGTGTTAAGACGGGTAGGGATCTGGGGGCCAGAGCACTACCTTTGGAGACTGACAGACCCAGATCCTAAAGCTGGCTCTGTCACTGACTAGCCCAGTGACCCTGGGCAATGAGTCTCAGGGCCTCATCCTTAAGAGGGGTTGCAATTTTTCCCCCCGTGACTGTGGCAGGGACCGGCTAGAGAATGCATGGAGAGCGCTTAGCACAGTGCTGGGTTCTCAGTAAGTAAGCAGCAGACATTCACCACAATCATCACCATCATCACTGCCATTGCAATTACCTTCTGTCTCAGTCCTGGCCGGCCTGCCTTCCTGCCTCCCTCCCTCCCTCTCCCCATGAACGACCAAGCACCAGCACCCACTCAACACAAGGCACATGGTGAGGCGCCCTGGGGGACACAGAGAAATCGGACGTGATCCAGCCCTGGAGGAGGGTGCAGCCTGGGACAGGACGGGACATGGATACGTGTAACTAAAACACAAGGCGAAAGGCAGTGGCTCCCTTTCTGACAGAGTGCCAAGGAATCTCAGAGAAGAAAAGTATTCCCAGTTACGGCAATCCAAGATGGATTTGTGAAAGGGGCTGCTGGAGACGGACCCCAGGGGCAAGCCCTCCCTGGCTGTGTCCCGCGCCCAAGCCAAGGCCCTGAGGAAGGAAAGGGCAGGTCCAGGGTCCCTTTGGGTCAGGACAGAGTGTAAGGGAGAATGCAATGGGAAGTGGGAATGGTGGCAGGGCCAGGCCGTGGGGACTCAAACACCAAGCTCTGCCGCTTCACCTCGGGGCCCCGGGGCCCCGAGTGACAAGGTAATTGATCAGACCTGCACTCCAGCCAGGGCGGGACAGGGAAGACCAGTGGCCTGCAGGCCGCGTGGGTGGTGAGGACAGCAGCATGGGAGACGGAGGCTCAGCCAGGTGGGGGGGGGGGCAAGCCCAGCTCTGCGCCGATAGGGTGGGAGACTCAGGCCACGACCCTTGCTGAGCGTCGGTGACCTTGCAAGCATGCTCCCAGGATCCCATTAAATGGCCGTGTCCGGGGGACAGTGAGTCTCCAGGAAGGGTCGTGGCAGTGGGAACAGACAGAGGGTTGGAGACCAGAAATGTTACAGGTTGACCTGGCAGGTCTTGGCAGTGAGGTGGCCTAGGGTTCCGAGAATGCAGGAGGAGCAGCGGGGCTGGGCAGCCTCAGCCTCAGCCTCAGCGCCCATTAGAAGCTGCACGGAGTGTGGGCTTCAGGCAAAGGCGGAGCAGCACTTCCGTAGGAAGCACCTGTGGATTTGGCTAAAAGGCAGACTCTGAGTTGGCAAGTCCGGGTCAGGGCTGGGGCCAGGCAGGCATCGGCTGGACTGCCCTCTCTGCTTCGGCTGCTGCTTAACAGCACGCTTCCGTATATAAATTTTACTCCCTCTCTTCTACCTTTATTTTCCTTCTATCTTGATTTTCTCATCCATTTATTTCTCTATGATCTGGTGGCATTTGTATGTTTTGGTCAACTGTCTCAAATAAGTTCTGGAACAATAAAGTGAATAAATAAACAAGCGGTAAAGAAAACATTATGTATAAATTACCTTGTGTCTTATTGGTAAGCTTGAGAGTTAGGGGCAAGCTGTGGGGAATCCTTTTGCATTCTAAATAAACTTGTCACTACTCAACAGACATGATTTTAAAGTGACTTCTGATAGAGCATTCCTAACATCACACCTGTACCTCATTTGCCCGCAAAGCAGTGCAGACGCGGGTGGGGCTGGGGCAGTGGGGGTGGCCCACAAGTGTTAACCTGTGTGGGGGATACAGGTGGGCTGGCCCAGGTCAAGGTACCAGGTCAAGGCCAACCTTCTTGTTGGTGCCAGCAGGACAGAGTCCTGGCCCAGAGCCACAGGGCCACCAACCAAAGAGCAGACGACAGGGCGGGGCAGGACACCAGCCAGAAGCTGAGTGTGGAACCTTGAGGCTCAAGGCCAGGGCTATGGCTGTAATAGACATTTAGCTGGGTTACCATTCTGCATTTATTCAAAGTCTTTCCGGTATTTGGTGGCCAGAGAGAGGCTGTAAGGGGAGGAAGCATCGAACTACCCAATCAGGTTCTGGGGTAGAGAGTTGATTCCTGCACCCGCCCCCCCAAAAGGGCCTTTGGTGCCATAGAAACCTCAGACCTAGGGGCTCCTGGGTGGCTCAGTGGCTTGAGTGTCCAACTTGATTTTGGCTCAGGTCATGATCCCAGGGTTCTGGGATCGAGCCCTACACTGGGCTCCGTGCTCAGCGGGAAGCCTGCTTGAGCATTCTTTCTCTCCCTCTTCCTCTGCTCCTCCCTCCACTTGCACACACACACTCTCTCTCTCAAATAAGTAAATAAATCTTAAAAAGGGAAAGAAAGAAAGAAAGAAAGAAAGAAAGAAAGAAAGAAAGAAAAGAAAAGAAAAGAAAAGAAAAGAAAAGAAAAGAAAAGAAAAGAAAAGAAAAAAAAAAAGAAACGAAAGCTCAGACCCAGGTGGGGAGAGAAAGAAACTGCTTACTACACTGTTTATCCGTCACCACATGGATGGCATCCTCGTAACTCCCATTATTATCCCCATTTTCCAGATGAAACAATAAAAGGCTCAAGGTCACCCACTAATGAAAGGTCCCAAATCCAGGTCTGCCTGGATCCAGAGCAAGGCTCCCCCCCACCCCCACTATGTGCCACACCATGGAAAAATGCCTAGCCATACGGAACACAGGCATAGCCGGAGCGCCGTCTGCATAGGGCCTCCAGTCTACGTGCAGCTGCTTTGGGGCGGTGCCGGAGGCAGGTCAATACGGATGTTTATAAAGAACCACAACCACACGTCTGTGCAGACACACGCATGACACAAATGCAGAGACGTTCACAAGTTTGCATGGTTTCCGGCAGACTGACGGGGCTGACCTTGTGGGGTCAGCTTTATTTCTCTGCAGTCACTGCTCTTCCCTGTGATTCTAGGAATCTTGGGAGAAGTGGTCCCCAGTCTCCTCTGCAGTGCCCTCCTCTCCCGTCTCACCTCCCCCACAGGCCAGGCTTTTGCTCACGGATTTGGAGGACAGCAGACTCTGGAGCACTCCTCCCTCCCCACTGCCTAGGCCTGACTCTCTAGGGTGGGGGGCGTGGGTGGGGAGGAAATCAGGTGCTGCCGATGTCCCTCCGTGTGACTCCCTGGGACACTTCTGAGCAAGCACTTCTGAGGGCCCTGTGGGAGCTTTCCCCTGCCATCCCCAACACGGGATGACCAGATGTGGGGGGCAGCCTTCCAGTCCTGCCACATCCTGCACATTTCGTAACTCTCCTTGCTAAGGTCCTCTGCCCAGGGAGCAGCCCTTCCGGTGGGGAGGCAGCAAGTGGCTGAGTCCATGGGGTGCACCCATCTGGAAAGGGCCATGCTGGAGCCACAGTAGACATAGATGCACAGACCATACTGTGGCCCGCCCACTCTCGCCTGGGCCCTCCTTTAGGCTCTCCTCTACCCACCCCACAGTCACAGGAGGCTGCTTTCCATGGGATGGCGATACCTCTCCTATCTTCTTGCAGGAACTCAGCCTTTGTGGGGGATTCTCCTGGAGGACTCCCACCAGACCCAGGAGTCTCACTTGCCAATTCCCCCGCCCCAGACGTCTCCTTTTAGAGGCGGCAGGTGCGTGGCCAGGGTGCTAGCTGGAGGTGGCAGAGACCTGACGGAGGGCACTGGCCCCTTGTGGCACCTCTCCTTAGAATGAGGACACTTAACACTTCTTTGTCCTCTGTTTCAGCTCTAGCCACTCATTTCTGGGCAACAGGGAAGGCCCTCTGCACACCGTGTCACACACACAGCCATAAATGTGGAAAAATCAAGACCTAGCATGTGTATTGTGCCAGTAGTAGCAACAGAGATCAGAACATTTCTCTGGGATACTGGTCCTAACCGATCCTGATGGGCGCACTGTCTAGGCCATGGCACCGCCCTAGGACCCTGAATCCGGGATGCAGTCCAAAGCTGTCCCGTTCTTCCTTCTGTTTCCTGTAGCAACTGTGACCTGACTGGCCCCGGGTTTAGCTGCATGCTAAACACACACACACACACACACACACACACACACTCACACCTCTCTCCCCCACCCCCACACGGCACTGGCCCTCCAGCCCTCAGCGTAACTTGGAAGCATTCTGCAGGATGCAGGGCAGGGTCTCTCTCAGGGCTGCTGCTCTGTCGGGTGGGCCCGCACCAAGGGCAGGGGCTAAACAAGGGAAGAGTCCTTGCTTTCCTCATTAGCGGCAGCTGCCCTGTGCTCATGTAAATGTGTTTTCCACCACAGTGCACAGGCAAAAGGAAAACCAGTGGCTGGAGACCTCAGAACCAAAGACACAACAAAAAGCAAGGCCAGGGGTGGCAGGAGAAAAGACTGTAACGCCAGGTCTCACTCGACGTCACTGGCTGTGGCAGCCTCCTTGCCAGACCGGTCCGGCAAACCGCCTGGAACAAAAAGGCCAAAGAACCCTCGGATCACCCTGCTGGAGGGCCCCCAGGACGGGAGCTGGTGCTGCTCCAGCGCACAAGGGCCTACACACACACACACACGCACACGCACACGGGGCTGCCTCCACTTCACCTCCGCAGGCTCCAGGGCACGAGCACCCTGCCAGCCCTTAGTCAGTAGCAGGAGTCTGAGGACAAGCCCCTGCTTAGCCATTGCCATTCAGTGACAAAGCAGCTCACCTCCTCGAGGAGATCGCTGGACACGGAAGGGGCAGAGAGGGAGGCCGGGACCCCAGGGCAGCGCAGGGCAGTGCACTTGGCAGCCCTCGAGGTGCGGGGGACGTGGCAAGGCGCAGGCTGGTGGGACAGCTGGCAGGCATGGCCTGAAGTCAGCTCTGGCCCCTGCTCCCGTGCAGGTCTCCAGCCCCTGGCCTGCGTGTGCCCCTCAGCCGTGACATGCAGGGACGGACTGGAAGTTTGCAAGGGCCTGCACTATGCTAGCTGACAAGGACACCTTTGCCTCTGTGGTCCCTTCTGTAACTCTGCTCCCCTAAGATGGAAGCCAGAACCTCCTTCCTGCATTCATCGGGAAGCAGCAGAGAGCACTCAGCATGGCAAACAGTGTTGAAGAGCCTTATGGGCTCACTGTGCTGAAACTGAAGAAACAGACTGGCGCCCTCATACAGTCTGCCCTCAGAAGCCTCTAGAAGGTGAGGATTGGAAGTGTCTGTGGATGCTGCTGGGCAGTGGGCAGCAAGGTCCAGGCTCCCCTCCCAGCCTTCAGCTGAGATTGCACTGTTTAAATGAACCCACAAATTAATCCATAGTATTGTGCTCATCGGACCCGTGTCAGAGCAGATGTGAAGGACGAAAACCATTTTCCCAAAATGAGCAGCTCCATAATCCAAAATTCACACCAGCTCCCACCCAGGGATGATGAGTGAGGATCCCAGACATACCTGCTTCTACCCCTTTCTTACTATATTCCCAAAGCCCTGGAGGGGCTTGACTGGCGGCTGGCAGGCCTGTGATCAGGCGGGCCACGAAGGCCTCATGGCCTGTCTTTGGCATTCTCTCACGTGAAAGACAGGAGATGGGATCAGAAGAAGAACAGGTGAGGCCACACCCTAGGTGGCAAACACCCATGGCATACAAATGTCATCCCTTCTGAAGTTTATGCACGCACTTTATCTAAGAATTCGAGCTTAGCACTGTCCTTCCCACTTCACTCAAAACAGGAGAATGCCACCATGCGTGCAGGGCCTTCTATGCATTAGGAAGCCGGTCAGTGTAATATTTACACGTAAGCTCCTTTAATCCCCACGTTAAGGGAAAACTGCAAGGTAGGAAGCTTGTCCCCATTTCAGCAACGAGGAGACAGGCTGGCCGTGTTCACACAGCTGGTAAAGCAGCAAAATCAGAACCTGAACCCTCTACACTGGGTTCCCAACCATGCTGGCATCACCTGGCAGTCAAGAGTCATCTGCCTCACAGGCTGAGATGTGGGCAGAGGAAGCCACGATCCCAGGCCCGGGCCTCCTCCCACCTGGTCATGTCCCCCCACAAAACTAACAGCCAGGCAGGACACGTGTGAAGCGGAAGGGACTAAGGAGGACCTGGAGACGAACCAGCTTGAAGCTGTAGTCTCCTCCAACCAAGCTGCCAACTCCCACATCCCTGGCCTCTGGCTCCCATCCCATTCAGCTCAGCCCTGGGAAAGTAAACACACATTCGTCACCCCGACAGCACAATAACAAGAGGAAACCAGGGCCTGCGGTGGGAGCAGACAGGGCAGCCCATGCCCCACAGAGCACGGCTGCCAGGCAGAGGCTGCCTCCGCCCAGAGCACAGTCACTTCCCTCCTGTGTTCCAGGCTCCACCTGCTGCCCTTCAAAGTCAAGGCTGTGGCAGGGCCCTGGGATTCCGGGGTGTCTTTCTGGAAAGTTCTAAATGTGACTCCCAGGTTGTGTTCAGGCAACCAAATGAAAGTGGGACAGGTGCCCCTCAACCCCAGCTGCCTGCCCCCCTTCATCTGGACACAGCCCAGCTATCACTTCTGATAAAAAAGAAATAGGGGTGTGCTGGTTGGCAACTTCAACTTTGACTCATCTTAAAGCCATGAAGGCTTATTTGGTCAAGTAAGAGGGAGACTGGGTCTCAGGGTGGATGGATGGGCTTGGGTCTGGACAAGTCCTCCCTCCAGGAAAGCCGGCACCCCGACTCTCCCTGGCCTCCCTCAATCGCGGGTGTTTGGTCCATTCGTCGCTGCTGGAGGCCGACAAAGGCGTCGGTGGAACTGCTCTGTCTGGCCTGCTGTTGGGGAAGCCAGCTCTCGGGCTAAGTGAAGAGGTGGCCAGCCGGCCCCTGGATCTCCCATCCCAGACGAACACAGATGGTCACACCAAGCCTGTCACTTGTCCCTCACTCGACCCGGAGGTGCCACCGAGGCCCCGATGAGCGTGGGGCTGTGAAAGCATCACACTCACTGCCACGAATCCACGGCCGGCAGCCCCAGCTGCCGGAAGCTGTGAGCCGCAGCACGCACCTGTTGACGAGGTTGTTGCGGCGAACCATGCGCAGAAAGCCAGTGGGGTCGGTAACGGAGTTGAGCTTGTTGTTCATCTCCTCGAACTGCTGGTCCATGATGTCTCCAGCTTCGCTCTCTGTCTCACTGCTGGCACAGGCCCTGCAAGGAAAACTGCAGAGTAAGCGGATGGGGAAAGGCAGCGCTCAGCCCCGGGAGTCTGCCCTGAAGTCCAGGCCAATCCCCCAACCCCACCCCCACCCCCACCCCTGGCAAACCCCTGCTACTGAGCGCCTCCCTGAGGCCAGGCTCACCCCGCGCCCTCCTTGCTGGCCCTGTGGCCCTCCTCCCTCCTCCATCTAGTGCTTCTCAAGATGCACTCTGGTTGGCTCTTTCTGGTGGTCGCCCCCACTCACCTGTGAACCCCCTACAGTTGGTGCTGTGCCTGAACCAGGGTTACACCCCGGTATCTCCCATAATGACACACAGTAGGTGCTCAACAGCTGTGTGCTGAACATGCAGCAGGTGGGCTGACTGGGTGCTCTTCCCAGAGCAGAGCTCGGGCGAGTGTGGCAGTGCGCAGTCTTCCCAGAGCACGTTCAGGTCTGGTCCGTTCCAGAAACAGTAACTAAGCTCCTAGCATGGGCCAGGCACCGTGCTGGGCCTCGGGAACACACCGCCTACAGGGCAATCTCCACACAAGGAAGACAGCTGTGCATATGGGTGGCGACAATGTCAGGTGGAGCGGGTGCTGTTTGAAATGTGGGCTGGAGAAGCCTTGCTGATCGGAGCCCATTATCCAAGCTCACCATAGGATGTTACAATCTCAGATTAATAAATTTATATTTCCCTCTGACAGACTGTAGCAAAACATCTACAATGGGTTTGAAAAAAACAGAACTACCCAGGGCTGCCTTGATTCATCAGCATGATTAAAGTGACAAAGGCTTATTAACTGTCAAAGCCAAGCACTTGTGGCCCAATGGGACCTCCCCGGTGGTGAAGTGTCTGGGAGGCACTGCCCACCTGTGACCACCCTCCTCCCAGTTGTCACCACACCTCACGGTGCCGAGGCGGGCACAAGCAGCGCTTCACCCGGGCTCGGCCTTCACGGCAATGCTCAATGACATCCAGGCCACAGACAGCTCTCAGCCCTTGCTGAAGACTCTGTTCACAGTCTCCTGCTGACTGAGCACAGTGTGGAAAAGCGGAGGCGCCAGGGCCCTGGAGGAGAAGGCAGACTACACGCAAACGTCTCGGTGCTGAAGAAGTGGGGTCTGACGGACGGACTTCCTGTCACCCAGAGGCAACAGGCTCTGACCATAAAAAGGTAGGTTTACCGTGAACATGACCTGCCTCAAACAGACAGGCTGGCGAAGCTGGGACATCAGAAGGTCACAACAGGAAGGGGAATAAGCCCCTCGCTAGGCTGTTATGGAGCCAAACAATACGCAGTGTGAGAGCTGCCTGAAAAACGTGAATGCTCTGTGTGAATGTCAAACCTGGTGTGACGGGCCAGCCTGCCTGGGTCCCCCCAGGTGACCAGCCATTTGGCCAAACGTTATTCTGTGTACATCTGGAGGGTGTTCTGGGATGAGAGTTAACAGCTGAATCTGAAGACTGAGGAAAGCAAACTGCCCTCCCCAGTGTGAGTGGGCCCCATCTAATCCACTGAGGGCCTGAACAGAACAAAGAGGCTGAATAAGAGAGAATTCTATCTCTACCTGTCTTCGGCTGGGACATCAGTCTTCTCCGGCTTTCAGACTTGGACTCAGCCTGGAACTTACACCGTTGGCGCTCCTGGGTCCCTAGCTTGCCAGCTGCAGATACTGGGACTTCCCAGCCTTCATAGCCATGTGAGCCAATTTCCCATTATAACCCTGTGTGTGTGTGTGTGTGTGTGTGTGTGTGTGTGTGTGTGTGTGTGCGTGCACGTACACAGGCGCCCCATTGGTTCTATTTCTCTGGAGAACCTAGACTAACACACCCACTCATTAGGCACCAGAGCCCCAACTCAGCCATGTTCTTTATAGAAGGTCATGCAAAGGCCCAGTCACTGGGAAAGTTTCCCAAGACCTGAAGCCCTAAAGGTGTCAAAAGTGGAGCAGTCTTCAAAGAGAGCCCAGAGGTCTGATTTCTGGGCCAGCTATTCACCTTCACCCCAGAACCATGCTAATAGCTGGTAAAGCCATTAGCCTGCTTTTCTTCCCAGCCCACTCGGTCGGAACAGCACTTCAAAGCCAGCACAGGGCCTGGCATGCAGTGAGTATGCCACAAGAAGTTGGCGAACGAATGAGTGACTCGGGCTGGAGAGCACTGTATAATGTGCAAAGTATTTTGACTTATTGTCCGTGAGGCAGCCCTTACTGTCTCCATCGTCTGAGGAGACTGAGGTTTTGAGAAGCCAAGGAATTTGGCCAAAGGGCACCAGGTGGTAAGCCAGTCCTGACTCCAGGTCTTTGGTGCTGACCTCCCCACCGGTCCTCTCCCCACCCCACCCAAGGCTCTAAGCTTGTCACACTTCCAAGTCTCTCCCGGCTGGAGTTTGACCAGGTGGGGAAGGGGTGAATACAGAAAGCAAGAGAAACCAGGAACCATCTGAGCACCTCAACAAATCCCCATGGCTTCCATCCTACCGGAGAGCAGGGAATGAGGTTTAACCCCTCTCTCCGCCCCACGGGCGGCAGCTGAACAGGCGAGCAGCTGAAGGTTTGAAATGCTCCCTGGGGGGCTGAGGGCCCTTCACAGAGACCCTGGTAAATATCACTCAACAAGCTTCTCTGTCCAGGGACACATTCATCATCTGAATGCGACTGCCTGCTTGGAGCTGAGAAATCTGCTTGTCATTCAGCGCTTTGCGAAGGGGAGAAGAATTGGCTGGAACCGGTATCAGCCTCCATTATCTTGCAGTCCCACTCTTGCTGTCAGCCGCAGACAGAGCCCTCAGAATCTCAGGCTTAATGGGGTTGTTTCCTATTTTCTGACCCTTCAGAGTATTAACACTGAAGGGAAAAACAAACAGGCGATGTCACACACAAAGGAATCTTCCATTTACAAAACAAGCCTCATCGCTACAGCAGGGATCCCAAGAGTGCCTTTGTATCACAATCACCCACCCCACCCCCATGTCTTTGGGAGACTTTCTAGATGGCACATCACCTAGTCTGATTCCACTCACTCTGACTCAACAGTGATTATGGAGCGGGACCTATGTGCAAGGATCGCAGAGGCTAAACAGGAGGGTCACATTACACCTGCCTTCAAGGCACTTACAAGCTAGTATGACTAGTGGCTACTGGCTAAGATGGATTAAGGAGTGCACGGAGGGCACCGGCCTATAACCAAGACAGGGAGGGCATAAAGGCTTTCCCGGAAGTTGCTGCACCTGAGAGGTGTCTTGAAGAATACACCTTTGATCAGTAGAGACTTGGGGAGGGGGGTGCTTCCAGGCAGAGGGAATGGGATGAGCACAGGCATGGAGAGAAGATAGTGTGGGGGCTCTCTGGGGCAAGGGAATAGCCCGGTTGAGCTGGAGTAGAGGGTATGAGTGGGAGAGGAGGAGGAGCCGTGGTGGAGGGCTTGGAACTTGGAAGGCGGTTGAGAACTGTCAGCCCAGGGGCGCCTGGGTGGCACAGCGGTTAAGCTTCTGCCTTCGGCTCAGGGCGTGATCCCAGTGTTATGGTATCGAGCCCCTTATCAGGTTCCGAGCCCCATATCAGGTTCCTCCGCTAGGAGCCTGCTTCTTCCTCGCCCACTCCCCCTGCTTGTGTTCCCTCTCTCGCTGGCTGTCTCTATCTCTGTCGAATAAATAAATAAAATCTTAAAAAAAAAAAAAAAAAAAAAGAACTGTCAGCCCAGGCCTCTGAACATGGGTGACAGGCTCAGGGTTGCTTTTTACCAGATAGTCAACTGGTTCAGAGAGGAGAATTTGAGATGGTTAGGTGGCTATTACCAGGACCTGCTCAGAAGCAGCCCTGAGGGCCCAGAGTCAAGATCACTGAAGCCTGATCAGCCCCTCACAGCTACCAGAAGCCCCATTCTTGGTAGTTACTGCTGTGCTAATACATGAATGTGCCTGGGTCTAACATGCCAGGTGAGGCAAGTCTTCCACAAACCCCTGGGCTCTGAAATCTTGATAGTGGCTCCCTCCTCTGCTCCAAGCCTCCATCCCGTCTCCCCTACAAACAGACTACCTGGGTATAACCCCACTTTCCTGACTCCTCCCCACTTTTAAGAAACATTTTTTTTTTTATTTATTTGAGAGAGAGAGAGAGCATGAGACGGGGGAGGAGCAGAGGGAGAGGGAGAAGAAGGCTCCCTGCTGATCAGGGAGCCCGACGTAGGGACGTAGGGCTTGATCCCAGGACCACAGGATCATGAGCTGAAGGCAGACATTTAACTGACTGAGGCACCCAGGCGCCCCTCCTCCCCACTTCTTGTTCTGCATTGTCACCAACATGGTTCTGGCTTATCCTGCGGTTGGGCCAGCTATCCCATTATTCTAGACATATGAACTAGGCTGGCAAGGCAGAGAGTGGAAAAGTGGGAACTGACAGGAGAAATATTACCAGAAAGAGAATTTATTTGCCTGGGAAACTCACTGAAGGGGCAAGTAGCAGTTAAAATATGGCAAATGGGCAACTGGTGGCAAAGCGAGAAATTGAAAGTAGAAGGTGGAAGAGGAATGGGTTCAGTTTGGACATGTTGAACATGCAGACAAGAAGTTTAGCTGGCAATGCCAAGTATGCAGATGTTGAATCAGTTATGTAGACACTTCCTTCCAGAAAGCCTAGAGACTATAGACATCCAGGTCTGGGGCTCAGGGGAGAGGTCAAGACCAACTGTTTGATGTCTCATTCATTTGTTCACTCAACAAATGTTACTAAGTTTGTTTGTTTGTTTGTTTTTTAAATAAATATCCTGCTATACCAGGTTCTGGTTCCAGGTAAAATGGAGTAAGCACATTCCACCCCGTCCTTCCTGCTGGACATTACTCTAAACCCTGGATGGGGATGGACTGCATGGAGCAGCTATGTGAGGACTCTGAAAAGTAAATAATGTCAGGCAAACTGGCAAAGAAGACCAGAATTTCAAGTGCCACCAAATCAGTAATGAGCTTCACATTTCTCCCCCGCCACCCCATGCAGCCCCAAATGCAGAAATGGGTTATCAGTGCAAACAGACAAAGCTCCTGGAGGAGCCCTATATTTCTTACTCCGAGAGAAGAGAGAAAAGCCCCCATTTCTTCTTATTCTCTCATCTCTGTTCTCACGTTCTAGGCCACAAACAATCCTGAGTTGGTAGTAGCAGTGACAGCAACAGCAAGGGTCAGAACGAGTCTAAACTCTGAGGGTAAGGAAACTCTGAGCCTAACCAGAGGCGATGTAGCCCCATGAGGGTAGGGTAATCCCCTTTGCTTTTTCTCTTCCTTTCTCCCCCTGTCCCTTGGTCCATGACGTGAGAGTCACTGCAGGAAAGGTACAGCAAGGGGGTGGGGTGATGGTGTAAATAAATCCCCAGCTTTTTGGTGAGAGAACCAAAAAGAAGAGCCCTGGGGAACTGAAAAACATTGGTGAGAACACAGAGAGGGAGGAGTTCAGAAAAGGGAGCACATAAAATTGTTTATGAATTCCTGGATTCACCCCTAAGCTGCATATGTGTAGATGTGACCCTACAGACTATGAGAACCTAAGTACAAGACGGACCACTGCCCAGTTCCTGAACACCACTGAGTAGTGCATCTGGGGGATGGACTTGAGCAGCGTGGCAAGAACTCTGAAAATGGAACTTACACTGAAAGCTGGTCAGAGCTTATGACCTGAACCCTAACCAGGTCAACTGCCCACCTCAACAAAAACGTCAACATCCTCCACAGAAGTCAAACAAGACCCAGACTTTAACCTAATAACATTATTCAAAATGTCCAGGATATAATCCCAAATTACTCAGTATCCAAAAAACTAAGAAAATCTCAAGTTGCATGGGAAAAGGCAATCACCAGATGCCTTTTGGAATTATGCTAAGATGACACAGATGTTGGAATTGCCTGACAAAGACCTTAAAGCAGCTATTCTAAAATGCTACAAGTAAGGGCAGAGACTCCTGAAAAGATGGCAAGAAAGAAGATCGCAGCAAAGAACATAAGATATTAAGAAGGAGCAAATGAAAAATTTGGAACTAAAAACAAAGAACTGAAATAAAAACTCACAGTATGGGCTCAATAGCAGAATGGAGATGACAGAAGAAAATCAATGTACAAAAGATAGAAAAGCAATAGAGATTATCCAATCTAACAGGAAAAAAAAGTTTTTGTTTTTGTTTTTTGTAAATGAACAAACCTGAGGGACCTGTGGTTCTATACTGTAAGACCTAACTTTCACGTATTCAGAGCCCAAGAATGAGAGGAGAAAGAGTGTACAGCAGGAAAAAACTGAGGGAATAACGAATGACAATTTCCCAAATTTGGTGTCAGACATAAATCTACAGATCAAGAAACTGAGTGAACCACAAACAGAATAAACCCAAGGAAATCCATAACCAGATGCATGAAATTCAAATGGTGGAAAACTAAAAACAAATTAAAAAATCTTGAAAACAACCAGAGATAAAAGATGCATTATGTATAGGGAAAATAATGATTCAAACAACCGAGAATTTCTCATCAGAGACCACAGATACCAGAAGGAAATGGAAATACAAAGTGTTGGGAAAAACGAATGATCAACCTGGATTTCTATGTTCAATGAAAATATCCTTCATAAATGATGGTGAAATAAAAACATTCTCAGATGAAGGAAAACTGGCAGCCTGAGATTACAGACACACTCCCAAACAGAGACTACAGACATACTCTCTTGTTCATGCCTATTCAATCTAGCCCCTCCCTGAGGATGGATGGACCTATGGCTTGCCTCTAACCAACAGAATATGACACAGTAATGGATGTCATTCTGTGATTATGTGTATAAGACTGTAACTTCTGGATTACTGTTACTTCTATTGCCTTCTTGGCTGGTACACCTTGATGAAGTAAGCAGGCATGTTGGGGAGGCCTACATGGCAAGTAATGCAGGACAGTCTCTCAACAGCCAGGAAGAAACTGAGACTCTCAGTCCAACAGGCTAAAAAGAAATAAATCCCGCCAATAATCATGTGAGATTGGGAGTGGTTTCTTCTCCAGTCAAGCATTTAGACAAGACCTCAACCATAACGAACACTTTGCCGCCTGAAGAAAAACTCTGAAGCAGAGGACCAAACGAAGCCGTGCCAGGATTCCTGACCCATAGAAATGGTGGGATAATAAATTTTTATCGTTTTAAGCCACTAAATTTTGGGGAATTTGTTATTCAGTAATAGATAACTAATACAAAAACTAAGAGCATTCACTAACAGCTGACCTACACTAAAATAACTGCTAAAGGAACTTCTTCAGACAGAAGGGAAATGATACCAGCGGGAAACTAGGAACATCAGGGAAAAAGGGAAAGCAACAAAGATTAAATGTCTGAGTAAATATAATAGATGAGTCTTCTCCTAACCCTATTTGATGGAATTTTAATGTATGTAGGTACAGCATACAAGATAAATTCAAGATAGGGGTGGAGGGAAAGATTACCCCATGGTGGTAAGATTTCTATATTTCACTTCAAATAATAAAATAGCAATAGTAAGTAGATTGCAGACTGTGAAAAGTATGTATATTATAATCTCTGGAGCAACCACTAAAGAGCTTTAAGAAGAGATATAGTCAAAGACCTAAGAGATACATTAAAATGGAGATCAAAAAAAAGTTCAAATAACCCAAAAGAAGGAAGGGGAAACAGAGCAATTTAAATCAGAGAAACAAATAAAACAAATGTTAACATACCATACATAAACTGACATGTATCGATAATTATATTAAATGTAAATGGTCTACATATAGAGATTGACAGAATGGAATTTGAAAAAAACAAGACCCGGGGAGCCTGGGTGGCTCAGTCGTTAAGCGTCTGCCTTCGGCTCAGGGCGTGGTCCCAGAGTCCTGGGATCAAGCCCCACATCAGGCTCCTCCGCTGGGAGCCTGCTTCTTCCTCTCCCACTCCCCCTGCTTGTGCTCCCTCTCTCACTGGCTGTTTCTCTGTCAAGTACATAAATAAAATCTTTAAAAAAAAACAACATGACCCAATTAAATGCTTCTACAAGAAACTCACTTTGAATACGATATAGATAAGTTAAAAGTAAAAGGATACAAAAAGATATGCCATTCAAACACTATTCAAAACAAAGCTGGAGTGGTTATACTAGGATCAAATCAGATTCCAGAGCAAAGAAAATTACCAGGGATAAAAAGGAACATTACACAATGCTAAAAGATCCAATTCACCAAGAACATAAAATGATTCTAAGTGTGAATTCACCTACCAACAGAGCTTCAAAATACATGATGCAAAAACTGGCAGAACTGAAAGAAATGGATAGATTGGCAGAAACTTCCACACACCTTTCTCAATAGCTGACAGAACTGGTAAACAAAATACCAACAAAGATATAGAAGAATTGAACAACATCATCAACAAACTGAGTGTAACTGATATTTAGAGAACATTATACCCAACAAACGCAGAATACATATTCTTGTCAAAGGTATATAGAACATTCCCCAAGATAGGATATACCCTGGGTCATAAAACAAACCTTAACAAATTTAAAATAACTGAAAGCATGCAAAATATGTCTTCTGCCCACCATGGAATTAGATTTGAAAGTGAGAAAATAAAGATACCAGGAAAATCTCCAACAGCTTGGAAACTAAACAAGGCTTCTAAATAATTGTCAAAGAAGAAGCCTTTAGGGAAATTAGAAAAATACTCTGAACTGAACAAAACTGAAAATACAACATAAAATTTGTGGGATGTAGATAAAGTCTTAGAGATAACTTATAGTATTAAATGTTTATATTAGAAAAAAGATCTGATATTAATAATCTAAACTTGTACTTTAAGAAACTAGAAAAAAATAGAGTAAAACAAACCAAAATAAGCAGAGGAAATAGAATAACAGAGCAGAAATCAATGAAATTGAAAAGAGTAAAGCAAATCTTTAAAAAAAAAAATCAATGAAACAAAAAGTTGGTTCTCTTTAAAAGAAATCAATGAAATTGATAAGCCTCTGCCCAGGCAAACCAAGAATAAAAGAGAGAAGGCAAAAATTATCAATACCAGAAATGAAAGAGGAAACCTAACTAGTGACCCCACAGAAATTAAAAGGATGATAAAGGAATACTATAAATAACTCTACACATATGGATTCAACAACTTAGATGAAATAGACCAATTATTCAGAAACCGAACTACTAAACTTATCCAAAAGGAAAGAGATAACCTGAATAGTCCTATACCTACTAAAGAATTATATTCATTGTTGAAAACCATCCCAAGTGACATCTCCAGGTCCAGATGGTTTCAATGGCAAATGCTATCAAACACTTAAAGAAGAAATAATACTAACTCTTCCCAATCACTTCCAGGAACTAGAGAAAAGAACACTTCCCAACTCATTTTATGCAGCCTGTGTTACCCTGATGCCAAAAGCGAGCAAAGATAACATGAGGAAAGAAACTCTGCAGACCAATATTCCATAGATCAAATGGAAAACAGTCATAAAACTAATCAATAAAGTATCATCAAACAGAATTCAGCAACTATATTATAAAAAGAATTATACATCATAGTCAGGGGGAGTAGGGCTATTATTAAAGGAATGTAAGCCTTGCTCAATATTTGAAAAATCAGTCAATATAATCCACCACATTAACGGACTAAAGAAAAAGATATGCATTTGTAACAACTACGCAGAGAAGCATCTGACAAAATCCAACACCAGCTTATGATAAAAACTTGCAAATGAATAATATAAAATAATGTCATCAACCTGATAAAGAGGAGCTACAACAAGCCTGCAGCTAATGT
Organism: Ursus maritimus; assembly: GCF_017311325.1. Taxonomy (NCBI): domain Eukaryota; kingdom Metazoa; phylum Chordata; class Mammalia; order Carnivora; family Ursidae; genus Ursus; species Ursus maritimus. The sequence goes on from NW_024425897.1 coordinate 8,336,387, forward strand.
CATACTTACCTTGGGAACAAGGTAAGTACGTCACTTCACACCATTCATACTCAACACAGTACTGGAAGCCCTAATCAATGCAAAAAGCCAAGAGAAGGAAATAAAAGGCCTACGGATTGGAAAGGAAGAAAAGAAAGTGTCTATACACAGAAGACATGATTGTCTATGTAGAAAGCCAAGGAATACAAATAGACTACTAGAGCTGTTGAGTCTCACAGGATATAAAAGCAATGCACAAAAAGTCAGTATTTTTATGTACTAGCAACAAACAATTCCAAATTGAAATTTTAAAAATTATCTCATCTATAATAGCTCCCCAAATGAAATACTTAGGCATAAACCTAACAAATATATATATAAGATTTCTATGCTGAAAACTACAAAATGTTGAAGAAATGTTCTGTATATGAGCCATAAGAGAAATGCAAATTAAAACCACGACAAGATACCACTACACATCTATGTGAATGGCTCAAATTTTTAGAATGCTAACGATATCAGGTGCTGGCAAGATGGAGCAACTGGAATTTTCATATACTGTGGGTGGGGAAGCAAAATGGAATAATCATTCTGGAACATACTCTGCTGTTTCTTGTAACACGAAATACATATTTACTACATGACCCAGAAATTCCACTTCAGAGGAAACGAATTTATTCGCCCTACTTCCCATAAAGTAGTGAATCAATGGATGTTTAAAGCAGTTCTAGTCATAATTGCCCCAAACTGGAACCAACCCAAAGGTTCTTCAGTGAGTGAATGAATGAGCAAACTGTGGTACATCCGTACAATGGAATCCTCAGGAATAATGTGGAATGAACTGCAGATACAGTCAACAATTTGGAAGACTCAAAAACTTTAGAGTGAGTGAAAGAAGCCAGCGTTAAAAGGTTATACACTGTATGGTTCTCTATATATGATATTCTCCAAAAGAAAAGACAATAGTGACAGAGAACTGATAGGTGGTTGCCTGGGGTTAGGTGTAGAGGGAGGTACAGAGAAGGATTATGAAAAGATGCAGTTATTTTGGATGATGCAACGGTTCTGCATCCCGACTGCGGAGGCGGTCACACGAACCCCTACATGGACTGAAGTTCATAGGACTGTACACCAAAAGAACAGCTTTTACGGTGTGCCAGTCATCCATTCACTGCCTTTGTGCTCCACATTCACCCTTCATTGCCTGCTCCAAAATAATGGATCACGGCCCTTTACATATCTGTCCTTTGCCGGCAGGCAGTTTGGGGCTTTGGTGGCAGACAGCCCTGGAGAGGAGGAAGCAGTTCTGCCCTCCTGCTTCTGGTGTGCTTGTTCAACAGGCTCCAGAAGCACATGCAGCGCCCCCCAGGCCTGGCTCCTTCTGCATGGCTGGCTTCTCTGGCGTGCAGCTCCCGCAGTGCAAGCAGGTTCTCGAGCATCTGGCCCTTACACCACCCCAGGTTGCTCCAGGACCCAGTTCTTGCAGCGTGGGGCTTTCTCCACACCATCTCTGTGGCACATGGCAGCCAGCACCCCACGCGGTCAACAATGTCCCCTGGCAACCACTCCTTGGGTGGTTCTGTAGTGGCACAGGGCATCTCCCTAGGAAAGACTTTCCACAGCACCCTGGAGAGCATATTTTTTGCAAATTCTGAGGACAGATTTCCAGCAAGTTCCACCGGTGTGGTACATGGCAACTTCTCTGCCACTGAGAGAGCCATGGCAGTGCCTTCCCCTAAGAAGTCCACATCTCAGCCCTCAGTGGGAGGGGGGACCCTCTTCCTTGGGCACCCTTCTCAGTCCTCAAGGGTAGTGACTGTTCCTTTTATCTGTGATTCCTGCGTACTTTAGAATACTTTCATTAGCCAATCCCCCTTTAATCTCTGTTACAGTCAACAACTCTTTTTTAAGATTTCCTTCCTTCCTTCCTTCCTTCCTTCCTTCCTTCCAGAGAGAGCATGAAGGGGAGGGGCCGAGGGGGAGGGAGAGAAAAACCCAACTCGACTCTGTGCTGAGTATGCAGCCCATGGCGGGGCCGATCCCACAACCCTGAGATCATGACCTGAGCTGAAACCAAGAGCTGAATGTCCAACTGAGGCTCCGCATACTGTGTGGCTTCCTGTTGCTGCTTTGATCCTGGCTGATACACACTATATGTTAACTTAAATAAAATAAAATAAATCCTGCTAGTACCAAATCCTAAGAGGGCTTCAAAAAGTAAGATAAACTTTGGTGCCACACATTCATACATCTGGTCATCAGGTGGACCAACCCTCAAACACACTCATTGTGTGACCAGTGTGTGCCAAGCCCTTGGCTGGGGCTGGGGTTATTCCAAGTGAAGCCAAGCCTCTGCCCCTGAAAAGCTCCAAGAAGGTGCTAGATGGGCACACTGATCCCTGCAACACAAAAAATAAGTGATGACATGGTGGTATGTGCATGTCTATATGTACACACGGAAGGAGACGGAATGAACAATCAGCAGGACGGGAGAGAGAGAGGAAGAGAGAGGGACTGACTATGAGAATATGAATGAGTACATAGCCAGTAGTTGTGCAGAGAGAGCCCTTGGAGCACTTGGACTCATGGCCTGATTTCGGCCACTCTTCCACTGGCCGTGATGTGAGACAGAAGGAACAGAAGAGAAGCGCTGGCTTTGCAGGTAAAACCAGTCGCCACAAGTCAGCAAAGGGGAGACCTGAAGGCCTCGAGGGAGAGAAGGATGTGAGCCAGCTGGCAAGGTGGAAGGAGCGGAGGAAGGCACTCCTGACCAGACAGCTGCCAGCTCTGGCCAGCTGGGGATGCACCAAGCCTCTTCCCTCCCCTTCCCGCTCACATTCCAGCCCTGCTGACCCAGCTTTGGATCCTTGGGCCTATCTGTCCTGCCTGCTGGGCCTGATCTCCCCTTTCCTGTGCTCTTGAGGCCTAAGGCTTCTGGCTCAGGCTTAGCCCTTTCTACTCCTTGACCTCTGTTCTTACTCCAGGCCCCTGACCTGGCGCTTGCCCACCAGCCAGAGTCCCGGCTGGATCCTGCCCCAGCCTCCTGCATGGAGTTGGCTGGACGGCTGAGGTTTAGATCATCTCAGTCACAGAGAACAATGAGAGCAAAAGGTTAAAGTCAGTATAAGCTGGCCTGAGTGTGGGAGGACAGCACTGGTCCCTGAGAGGGGCTGAGCGGGGAGGTGAACAGTCCAGCAGGTGGGCAGCTGCTTCCACCTGGTGCCCACCTGCCCTGCCAGCATCTGCTCCTGGGACCCTACGAGAAGCCCAGCCCCCACCTACTCCAGGGAATAGAAATCATGCCATCACCAGAGGCCCGTTCCAGGACGCTGTTTGCATGAGGCTCTCCCCAGAGAGATGGAAATAGCCCATGAATCAAGAGCCACAGAGCCGTGCCAGAGCTCATTCTCTTCTCAGGGACAGGGCTTGGCAAGAGGCTCCAGAGAGGATTTTCATTTATAAGTATGGCCTCCCGATCTCCCAAGTACACACTCTCCGTCACTGCTCTGACAGTTGCGACTGAAGCGCCACCCAGGCACGCTTTTATTCACGTCTCAACGCCCCTTGGTAACTCCTTCTTTCTTCCTTCCCCCGACTCCATCTCTTGGCTTCTTTTGCACTGATAACCAGCTACTTGCCAAAGACTGACACCACTTGCAACCCTGAAGCCAGAAACAGTGGGTGAGAAGCCCGATCTGCAGTTTCTGGGGACAGGGTGGTGAGGCAGCTCCCACGCTGGTAGCCCCAGGGAATCACATCAGGGGCAGGAAAATGCCCTTCCTTCCAAAGCAAAGGCCGCTCTATAATTGACAAAGCCCGAGGACGCGAGAGTTACTTTATTTGGCGCCACTGCATATTATCATGTGGGGCCTCCTGGTTACAAGAGGCCAGGTCTGACTGGCAGCGCCCACGTTATAGAACCGCAGAGCCTCCCAGCAGAGAAGGTCTCAGAGATAAGAAAAGATGCACAGGGGACCAGTAATGTGGGCATTCGCTGCGCTTTACCTGGTCAGTCTGCCAACAGCTGAAAAGACCTATTTATCCCAGAAGCCATCTAGCAAGAATCCCAAAACCAAAGACGTGGGACTTTGGGAACTCAAGATTTCTGAGACCTTTGAAATTTTTCCCATGTGAATTTCCTGCTAGACCGTGTCTGTTTTTTCACAGAGATTATAAGCGAACATTAAGATGAAAAGAGCCTCGGGCTTACTTTTAGGGACAACAAGGAAAGGGGAAGCTGGAGAAAGAGCATCCCACTCCATGCACTGTCTCTTATAAGAGAAGAACCCAGAAGCAGGGATGTGAGGCTTTACAGCAGGAGGTTTAGATCATCTCAGGCTGTATCTTCAGATGGAGGGAAGGCGGTGGTACAGTAGGCAGTGTTGGGGCATCTGCCCTGATCACAAAGATTCTATTCTAGAAACTGCCTCCCTGATCCACGGGGTCACAGGGGTGAGTTCCCAGTGCCAAGTTTATCCCTGAGGACCCCCCAGTGCTGACTGGACCAGAGGTGGACACCTGTCTTAAGCTAGGCCAACCAGAGTCCCTGACCCCAAATGTATGCATTGGACTTCAGGGAGATAAGAGTGTGACTTCCCGTGGCTAGCTCTGCAGGCTGTGTGTGCGTGAGCACAGAGCTGCTCGGGGTGGCCATGTTCCCACGCTGGGACTGGGAGCAAGGAGCGTGTTGTACCGCTAATCGCAAACCGGATGTCTGCAGTAGGAGGCACACGAGAAGAAAGTGGCTGAGCAGTGATGAGAACTAGTCAGCCCCGTGCAGCCCAGGATTTCCTTTTCTATTCCAGGCTTGCCTTGGATTTCTTGGGACTCCTCATCCCCATAACCTTATGATAAGCCCCCGTCTTTGGTTTAAGCAAACTTTTTTTTTTTTTTAAGATTTATCTATTTATGTGAGAGAGAGAGTGAGTGAGAGAAAGAAAGAGAGTGCTCGTGAGCACAAGTCAGGGGGAGCAGCAGGCAGAGGGAGAGGGAGAAGCAGACTCCCCGCTGAGCAGGGAGCCCAATGCGGGACTCAATCCCAGGACACTGGGATCATGACCTGAGCTGAAGGCAGACACCTAACCAACTGAGCCACCCAGGTGCCCCTTAAGCAAACTTTTGAGAGGCCTGCTGTGGGGGGAGACTGAGGGAGAGCTGAAAGGTGACCCGAGAGACTGTGGGCTTCCTGCAGAGCTGGGGTCACAGCTGTCCAAGTTGCTCAGGCACCCTTCAAACTTGTAGGGCACGTGGGAAGTAGGCCCCCAAGTGTCAGTGGGTAGGTAGAGTGGGAGATGCATACTGGCGAAAGGTGCTAGAATCACCCCTGAGGATGAGGGCACTGATATGACTACTCATATCATTTTCCAGACTTCACAACCAGAAGGTACGTAGCCTGGCAAGCACAGACTCTGAAGTACGTCCCCTGGATCAACTCCACACTAGCAGTGCGGCCCCTCCAGCACTCCGTGTTGGCACTGCCCAGCGGGCGTTACGGTTTCTCTTCAGAAAGCCAAAGTCACTGTCATATCCTCGCCTCTCTGGGAATGCTTATTTTCGGATGAAACGAGATTTCGTTCTTCTCCCATCTATTACCCTAGAAATTGCTTTTCTCTGTATCATCTCAAGATTATTAAGCCGCACTATAATCTAACAGCTACTACGGAAGACAAATGATTATATTTACCTGCCAGGAATACACACACACACACACACACACACAGAATCAATACGTTCTGATATGTGCTCTGGTGGTTCAACTGGTAATAAAATTCCTCTTTTGCAAGGCCTTCTTAAGAGGACCATTTGAATTAAAACCAAAAAAGTCCCTGGCGTCTGGTGTCCAGAATGGTTGTGCAATTTTAACTCAGAAGCATTTTGTGAATACCCTGCTTATCTCATGACCTGGAATTATCTGGTCTGTACTTAAGTGTTATAAGGAGGAACATGGGATTTCTTCCCAGCTTTTCTTCCTTTCAGTAAACACAGTGATCAAACAAATGAGAAGGTTTCACTTCCGCCTGCTCAACAGCCTGTGTACAAGGAGACGGGAAGACGGTAATTGACTGGAAGACCCCGTTACTTGGTCTCTTATTTCTGAAATCTTTGCTGAGAAAGCGTTGGCCATGGAGTCCTCCTCCCCGGACGACGTGACTCTGGAACTCTCTGCCATAGGTTTAGCCTTGTCACATCAGTAAAGCCCAACTGGACACATCTGGACATGTGTGTTGCGGTAGAAAGACGCAGAGCCCCGCAATCTGGGAGACCTAGGTGTGAATTTCTGTGAATACGCGTGTGTGCTATATGAGAATGAGACCCGTACACACTCACACGCCCAGATATGCTCAGGAAAGGAAGCCACCTCAACTACATAGGATTGCTCTGAGCGCCAAATGAGAGCAGAGGTGAAGCCCTTTGTAAAAGGTACACCGTGCAGCTGGACATCATCGTTGTGTTGTTACGACAAGCGTTTCTGGGACATTTCAGCCAGACCGGTATTTGGCAGCCACGTACGCTTTCCTTGGTGAAAACACCAAAAGCAGAAGTAAAACAGACTCTTGGCGAATATTTAAATTGGTTCAAAAGGGAACCAACTGAAAATGCTGGTCCCACCAGGCGAACACTGCTCCCGTCGGGTGATGAGAGGGGCCTGTATGCCGACTGTCTGTGTGTGGAGGCACGGATGTGGGCGGTGGGTGTGGTGGACATGTGGGTGTACGGGGAACGGTGTCAGAACGAGACCTTTCTATCTGAGGGGCCAGTACAATAAACGTTGGCCACTGAAGGGACGGGTGCTCTGCCTTTGCTCCACATACACATATGCGCGCAGAAGGTTCTGAGAATGCGTTCCAGGACGCTTCGGGCCCCAGCCAGATCCGGGGTCAGAGAGGACCCAGACTTAAGGGAGTGAGGAGAATGGAGACGACAGTTCTTTGGAGAGAGTCACCTCCATACAGTGAGTCCCCAGCACACCCTTTTGGGCAAGGAGTGAAGGGCACCTCTCCTACCTCAAGCCTGGAGGGCGTGTTTTCATGGAGGTACCACTCAGAGAGCTTGGAAATGGGCACCCTGAAGGTGGGAGAGAGACTGACTGTTGCCAAGTGGGGTCTCACTGTCCCACCCTGGCCTCTGCTCAGCTGGCAGTGGGGGTCTGGCGGGCACTGCTAGCGTTTGCAGGGGTCTGGGCCACAAGAGTGTTTCCGGCGACCAGATGTGGCTGGCATGACTCATCTTGGGTTCTGTCCAACAAGGCCACCTGAAGAGGCCAGCGGAGGTGAACCACAGGATGCCAAGGGCCAAGAAGGTGTCTTAGGGAGGCTGCAGAAGAAAGATGGAGGACTAGTGATGCATCCACCCAGGTCCAGCAAGCCGCAGGACACCTGTAAAGAGCCTAGGGAGGGCCCACAAGAAGCAAGACTGCACTTTAACAATCTGCCAGATTCAGAGTTCTCAAAGCCACCTACCCACACAAGGGTCCTGTCTCCTCATCTGCCCTCCTCCCACCCCTTGTGATAGCCATGAATGAGCAGCAGAGGAAGGCCTGCCCCTCCTCTGCAGCCAGCTTCCAGCCCAAAGCAGGCCAGGTAGGTATAGTGCTTTCCGGGGCCATAATGGGACAAAGCCTGGCTGTGGCACAAGACCACATTCAGGTTAGTGGGAGAACAATTTAAGTGGCCTCCTAATTTATTTGAAAACAAGAGTATATTCTGGGCTGTCTCCTCTTCTGATCCAGGAAACCACCACCTTTTAGCACAGAGGAAGGGAGGCATCCTTGTCCTCCTTCTGGATTATTTCCTAGAGTCAAGCTTTTGCTCAAAATTGAGGGCAGAACTGCTCTGTTCTTTCCATTTCCCAAAAGGGAGCTCTGCACTCAGAGCCACCGTTCTGAGGTCCTGAGTGGCAGGACTCTGCGGTGAGCAGCCACACTTGCCCGCATGGGTGATTTCTTTCTGCCGGGGTAATTCCACCAGTGACTGGGCTCCTCATCTCTCAGAAACACATAGTCCCAAGTCCTCCTGGACTGGAGGGCCTGCAAAGTGCAAGCTGCTATGAGAGATCCCACAAAGTATGAGTCTGTGGTTGGGGCGCCTGGGTGGCTCATTGGTTAAACGTCTGTCTTCAGCTGAGGTCATGATCCTGGGGTCCGGGGATCAAGCCCCGCTGGGCTCCCCGCGCTGTGGGGAGACTGCTTCTCTCTCTGCCTCTCTCTCTCTCTCTCTCACGAATGAATAAATAAAATCTTAAAAAAAAAAAAAAGAGTCTGTGGCATCAGGAGCTCCCAGCCTAAAAGCAGGGCTGAAAGGGAGACAAATGTGACCGCACCCAAGGCCAGGAGCTGCAAAGGGTCTGAGGCAGAAGGACATGGGGGCTGCAGGGCAGGAGAGGTGATCCTTTACAAGGTGGTGGTACCTGAGACAACTCAAGGAATGATCTGGGTTTGGGGAAGGTGGGAGTGACAGAATAGGGTGTTTTGGGGAGGAAACAGTGAAAGCAAAAGGACAGAGGTGAAGATAAAAGACATATTATCAGGTGACTCTTCCTAACACCAGCACCCAGATTAGGCATGAACTGCATGAGGGCCACAGATGCTGGCCCAGAAGACAGGGTGCAGAAACGTGGTGCTGGGGACCAAGGGTCACCTTCCCAGTCTCTCGCCCACTGCCTGAGCCAGGCCCGCTCCATCCAAACCAGCGTACTCTCCCTCTCGAGAACCCACCTTGCAGTATGCGATCTCTATTTTGCTTTGGTCGTGCCCTCAACCTGGACTCCCCTCTACATCACCCCGACACGCCTACACATGTGGAAATTATGCCTCTCTCTCTCAAAACCAGCTCAGATGCTTTCTCTTCTAGAAACTTACCCTGAACACTTCTGTCCCAAAGAGAGCTCCTTAGCATACCTTGAGGTGAACAACTCCTGAGCTGCAGACAGAAAGCTCCAGACATACGGCTAGTCACCCCTTCACTGGATGGACAGGTACAGAGGCCAGGAGCCCTTTCTCACGCGTCCCTGCCCCTCACAAGGCCAAGGGCAGGGGCATCTCCCCACAGGCTGGGTGGCTGCCTAAGGACTACTGAAGGCCACTCTGGATGCATCATGGCACCTGGGAGACGTGCCTTGGCACCAGCATGCTACCACTGATACAACCATGAAATGACGCTGCTGCCAAAAACCCCACCACAAGGTTCACCTCAGGCCCCCCGCCAGAGAACCAATCAGTCACTGGAAAAACAAAACATGCACCTTTAAGTAAATGGTGGCTTCACAGCAATTGTAAAATGCCTTTCTTCCATTTCCTTCCTAGAATCTTGAACTTTCTTCCCATGAGGTGACCAGAGAAAGGGGGAACTGCTATAGAAGGATTTTTTAAAAGCAGGGTTGGATTTTGGGTGAAATTTCTAGAGCACTGGAGGACCCTGTGCCCTTGGAGGATGGCCCCAAATCCATGGCACTTTCTAAAACAGGCCTTAGCTATTCTTTTCCCCACCCTAGCTGGGGACTGTCTGAGGGCTTCACAATGGCCCTGCGTCGCTTCATCACGGGGGCTGTGAATGTGTATGCACGGGTGAAAGAGTGGGTGTGTGCATCTGTCAGGTGTCCACAGTGTGTGGTAGTGAGGACACGACATGAATGTGTGTACAGTGTATATATGTCGTGTGAGGGGCGTGTGTGAGCATGTTACCATGGGAAGTGACAGTGTCACAGGACAGCTGTATGCGGGAGAGGTGTGTCTCATGAGGTGTGTGTCATGTGAGGGTAAGTGAGGGAGCGTGCAGACAAAGCACTGTATCAGGTGAGTGCCTCTGGGCCCTTCTCCTGGGCACCTGAAATAAGGTACCCATTCTCATCTGTCAGGCCCTCGATTCCAAATCCAGAGGGCACCAGAGTTGAGACATGTTCTTAGTAACAGCTGAAGCAAACAGCCAAGCACCAGGGCCCTGCTAGCGTTAATGCTTGTAGCATAGCTTTCTTTGCTTATCTTTGTTAAAGATGTTTCGAGAGACTCCAAATTTCAGGTACTTGCCCAAGGCCCCATTGCTAGTAAGCAGCAAAAGTGGGCCAGGGAACCAGGTGAGCTTGAGTTCAGGCCCGTGTCTTTCCACACACCAATCCAGCCTCCCGGGGTTCAGAAGCTGCCTGAACCAGGGACGCATTTTCTGAAGGCAATCAGGGACTGAGAAGCCCAAAGTTCACAGAAGTGGTTCCATTAGCTCAGCCCTCTTAGCAGCAGCAGGAGCTCCTATACGCTATGCATGCTTTTTAATTTCATCTGATTCTATGTTCTTGTGGAAAACAGGCTATTATAACAGAAAATGGTCTTCAAAGATCACCATGAGGTCCATTTCCCCTGAATACTAAGACCCAAGAAGGTCTCTGGGAGGAACATTTGCATACGTGACATACACACTCCATATTATTTAGAAGCATTTATACAGAGAGGGGTTTGAGCAGCACGAACATGGAGCGTGGAGTCGGGGCACACCTTTTAACTAGCCGTTAAAGAGAGACAGTGTTTAAAGATTTCGGGTCAGTGTTTAAAGATTTTGGTTTCCTACAATGGTATTAATACAAGTTCAGGCATTAACACGAGTTACGTTAAAAAGCCAAATGACTCCTTTAACAAATGAAAAAGAGATAAGGGTTTAGGATAATGAGAATATTATAGCAAAGTTCCTATTGTGTCTGCTGGTAGCGGGAGTCCTGCAGCTAGCCCTCCATGGGACGCTGTGAGAACGCCCCTCAGAGTGGTTACAAATGCAGTCGGCCCTAATATAACGAAAACGCATATTCCAATACAACGTGATCCCCTTAATGAGGAAAACTAGGAGGGCCGTGTGGTAGTTTTACTTATCGTTCTCTAAATCTAGGTGAATGACACACATTTGAAATGTCTATACAAATAGCGTCACCAGAGGTACCAAACGGGGTCTGGTGTGGATAAGGAGACCACTTGACAGAGCGAGTCAAGGTGTGACAACATGCTAAGAAGGCTGGGAGGAGGGGAGTTATTTTCCACATGAGGTAGTCCCTACAAGCCAGGGGTGACTGAAAATCACTCCGGACTCCCTAGCTCTCTTGTAAGACTGTTTCATTAAAATGGAAAAACAAGAGGCAAGGGGCAAAGTGGCTCAGGAATCACAGCAAGTCTTTGATCTCCCCATCTCTGTGCTGTTTTTGAATAGTCCTGTATCTGTTATTGTTCAGATGGAACTTTGGGTGGAAACAGCTCCCTGGTTCACAGGCAGTGTTGTCCTGAGGAGATAGCCAGAAACCCTAGTTTTCTGAAACCAGTCAAAGTAGTGCAGGATTTTCCTTTGTTAATAGTGAGTCTTCTACCCCTGGGGAAGAACCTGTCCCCCACCCTCCCCACTGTCCCCCACCCCCTCACCCCCACTTCTCAGCAAAGCATACTTCCTTCTCTCTCTAATTGGATTTTCTAAAAGGATCCGTTTCCTCTTCTCTATTCCAGATGCTCACGGTACAGCACTGTACAAAAAGCCGCTGGCTGGTGTCGTTCTTGTCTTTTTCTGCCACATTAACCCGGTAGGGGGTTTAACAGCTCGAGATTTTGAAAAGCTGTTGTCAAGTCGTGAAAGCCCCCAAATGCAACTTAAATGGTTATTAGCTGGTGGGAAACGTCCCCTGCATTCTAATACCTCCATTTAAATAACAATAATAGAGCAAATAATAACAATAAGAGTAAACTCCATGCCTTCGCAGCCCTGATTATACCCTACCGCCCATAGCCCACACAGTCCACAGCTAATTTACACGGGGCCGGGGGTGAGGGTACAGCCTGTGGCTGGGTGGGCATTCCTGATTTNGCAGCCGGCCAGCAGGGGTCGCCCAAGTCATCCAGCAGCCAAACCGGAGCTTCCACGACATCCTGGATAATTCCTTTAAACAATCCAAGGCATAGACAAAAGAGCCAAGGGGGCTCCTTCCTCTATTAAAAGAGCTGAAACACATGTATTTGCCAAATGGAAAGGTGCAGAATTAATTGGAAAAGAGATGGAATTTGTATTCCTCTGCTCCCTTGGGGGTTTTATAATTAATAAATATTTGTAAAGCCTTTGATAAGTATGAAGTACCATATATGTGCTATACAAAACAAGCTTTTGCGAGCATCAGAATACACTGGTACATTCCACATTAGATTAAAGAAATGAACGGTAAGAATAAGAGAAATGATAACAGTGCCACATAGTGACTCTCTATCACGAGCCTGGTATTTTCCCTATATTATTTACTTTTGTCACAATGATCCATCAAGATAGATACTATTATTCCCAATTCATAGAGCATTTCGTTAAAAGCTCTGCGAGACTCAGTCGCTTGCTCTAGGAAGCCCAGCCAGTCAGTGGAAGAGCTCAGATTTAAACTGGGTTTTACATCCAACCCTTCCCAACTCCCAAGCTGGTGTTCTTACAGCCCTTTTGTATAGCTGGCATAACAAAATGTATGCATTCCTTATGCCAAGGATTCCCTAAAGGAAATCTTACCGCAGAAAGGCGGGGGAAAAAAGACCAGCCATTCTCAAGAATAATTAATGAAGTACAAATTGTGTAAGTAATACCAAAAAAAAAATTGAGTTGGCTATGGGGCTTCTAAAATAATGTCTCAAGTGCTTTTATTTCCTTATGTATATTCAATACTCTATAAAATGTCTACAGATGTGAAAATTATAGTAAATATGTTCTGCAGTCTTAATTGCTAAAACGATTACAAAGTAACTAAACAAGAGGTGGCAGGTTGCCCTGTGGCTTTATTCATCTCTTTCCGGAGAGCAGCAAAATCATAAAGTCTTCTCCGACACAACAGGTTTCTATGGTTACGCGAGACGTAAATATATTATATGTCCTGTGCGACGTGAAAGGACCAGCCAGGCGCTGTGTGTGCAGCAGACCCCCAGAGGGAGAGCACTCATGTAGATGGCACTCCGCAGCCAGCTAAATATTTGTTTCTAGGTTTACAACAGGGTAGGAGCAGGAATAAAAGCTGTCGGCGCTGGAGAGACTGCCTCCGTAGCTCGGCGGATGTATCGGCATGTTGGTCACAAAGAAAGGAGATGGCTTCTGTTATGTCAGGCTTGAGAACCAGGCCGTAGTGAGCCGTGAGAGGCAGAGGTTTTACCCACTGTCCCTCCGGATCAGGACGACCTATCTTCTCCCACTGGGCACCTGCACAGAATCTACATGGATCTAAATTACTGTGCCGGTGGTCTGCTTTTTATTTTTTTTAACCTTAAAGAAGCATAACTCGATAGTGGTTGCTGAGAAATCAAGGAAGAAAAGTAGCTTCCGTTCAAGATAGGATAGAGTTGAGAATTACTACCTCTGAATCTAGGATTTAGTACGTGTACCACGAGAAGCAACAAATTCCGATAACCTGCATCATTAAGGCTCGGGATGGAATACCAGAAAGTCCCAATTCAAAGAGCGAGGGTAATAACAGCTTAGATCGCTCCGGACCTATTTTTATTGCATAAATTGTGAAGCAATGTTAAGTGGAGAAAGGCTATTGCCCATTAAACGGAATCTCTAAGACCCTAAGCTATAGTCTCTCCCTGCTTAGCCCTGAAGGGTTTCACAGATCACCTGTCCTTGGCTGCACATATTTGGGGGGCCCCGGGATGCTGGAAAGTCGGAGCTGAGGCAGATACATGTATTTTTTCCTTTTTAATGATTAGAGAGAAGAAAAGGAAGGCAGGTCAAGAACTCCTGGGGAAAAAAGAAGCAAGCTGTTCTGGAAAAACTGTTTCTACCCAAAGAAAGCGCTCCCTGGTATCATTTGGAGCAAAGAGTCATGCCTGCTGATGGACATTTTTGCTTTTAAGGTTTTCAGAATACGTTAACTAATTCTTCTTTTAAATGTAAATGTAATCTGATGCTCGTTAGCCAAATGAAGGCTTAAACAAACCCCTGGAACATTTACCCAGTCAAAGGGGATGATCTGGGTCAGGAAAATAACATAGGGACTCCTTTAGGGGGAGAAGAAGCACATATGCATATCCAGCCCTCCAGAAGAGAAAATAAGGAGGCTGGCTTCCTCAGCTGTGTTCCAGGGTCCAGAACTGTGGTGAAGGCAGAAATGAAGAGGGAATGATGAGATGGACCAAAGGGAACGCTGTGGTAATCCCAGGACGGTCCCACATGCTGCAGACCGCTCGCCGAAACAAGGCCTCCTAATGAGTAGTTTGGATTGATTTGAAGACGTGGAAATATCAGGCTGAGGCAGTTGCCAAAGGACCCTCCTGGGTGTCAGACCATCTCAGCTGGCTGTTTTCTGCGCCAGACGCAACGCAAAACCAGCATTTCCGGGCTGAAATATAGGGTTCCAAGTGTGTCATTTGGATTTCATTTTATAATCAGGGTTTGAGCCTGTCTTTGGCCCAGATAAAAGGAAAAAGAGGTCAGGAGCAAATCAAGGATGAGATAAGGGTGTTGCAAAGAACAGAGCAGAGAGGGGATGCTGATGGCTTCCAACTCATGTACTCGCCATCTTGTCCCCTTTATGTCATGTGATAATTTTGGTAAGCAGCCAACACCCCCACTGTGGGCTCCCCTCCAGCACGTATCTGCTGCCATCACCAATCCCCAGCTCATGTTACTCTATACGCTTGGAATGTTCCACCCTCTCTTTAGACAACCCACATCACTCTCCACCAATAAACTCTGCCTAATACACACCTCCCCTGTGAAGGCCATCTTTCTGACTAACCCCCACTGCCTTTGAAAACCCAGATCCTTTCATCTAACTTTTAGCATTTGAGGGTTTAATTACGTAAAATCTAAGATGGACTTCCAGCTAAAATGTTATCAATAGTTTAACAGAAAATCTGAAAGAGCCCCCACAGTAAAGAGAGGGTCCCTGTCTTTGAGTGCACTGTGTTTCTGGAGTGATATCCTGTAGCAGGGCTGGGCTGGGCTCACACCATTGCATCTGTGTGTTTGGAAAAATTCAGCAAGTCTGGTAGTGGGTAAAAGAAATGATAAATCAATGTACTGAGTGAAAAGAGCACTGAAAAATAGGTAATCTCCATTCATTCATTCACTCATCAAATATCTGCCGAGCCCTTTCCACCGGGAGACAAAATAGAGAGTTACACAGATACCATCTCTGCCATCCTGGAGCTGCCAGTCAAGGGAGAGGCATACAAATAACCACACACAAAAGCGCTGCGTGGCCAGTGGGCAGAGGGACACTCAAGCTACACTCTGAGCCCTCGAGAAGCTGTGGAATGGTTCCCGGAAGAGATAAGGGAAATGCAAAGCAACTCTACAGTGTGAGACAAAGTGGGATAGAGTAGAATGAGCTGCAGGAGCCGATGGTCCTTGGAGAACAGGAAGAAGAGGCATGGTATTTGTGGAGTTAGAAAAGGCAGGCCCCTTGAAGGTCACCAAGGATTTATATGAATGGGAAAAAAAGAACAGACCTTTGCTGAATGTCTGCCAGAGATTAAGGGCTGAGCTAGGAACTTCCTGGACATTCTCTAGTGTTAAGGCTCACAACTCTGTGAGGTAGAGGTCATAATGCCCATTTTACAGATGTGGAAAGTGAGACTGAAGAATGTTAAACAATTGGCCTAAAATGGTATAGCAACTGGTGAGGCTAAGACGTCACAAAGTTTAATAATTTTCCATACACCCATCTACCCGCCCCCATCCTCTCGCCATTACCATCACTTGTCCACACAAGGCTTCTCTACCCAATACCCATCTGGCACCCATTCCATCATCCCTAGATCCCACTCACTGTCCTTTCCCCACTGGCAACTGTTCTAATGTGCTTACTGTATATCATTTTGTCTGAACTTCCACCCCTAAATCTAGACAAAGACATTTTTATCATGAAAGTGACACTGTATTACATATTTCACCTTATTTTTTCATACTTTTAAGATCCATACATCCATGCTACGGTTCTACATTTTCCCAAGAACTTTATTATGAGAAAATTAAACATAAAGAAGAGTTGAAAGAATTTTATAATACCCAAATACTTACTGCCTAGATTCTAACATTAACATTTTAGTAAAATTGCTTTATTGCATATCTATCCAACTATTTCTTTCCATTCATAAATTCACTTTCTATTTTGGATGCAATTCAAAATAAATTTACAGACTTCAATTAAAGTTCTCCTAAATACTTCAGAAGGTATGTTACTAGCTAGAGTACAATATTTGTTTATGATTTTTAATTTAAAATTTATATACAGTAAAAAAGTAAAAATAATCACATAAAATGAACAGCACACATCTTAATGTACATTCAGTGAGTTTTGACGAAAGTATGCGCTGTGTCCACAAAACTATCAAGATATAGAACATTACTTTCACCCTAGAAAGTTCCTTCATCATTTTTCCTAGTCAATCTTTGCCCTTACAGCCCCAGAGGCAACTGCTGTGCTGATTTTTTTTCACCAGAGAGCAATTAAGCCTGTTCCATCACTTCACATCAGTGGAATCACACAGTATATCCTCTTCCGTGTAAGGCTTTCATTCAGCAAAGTATTTATGAGATTCATTCATGCCATTGTTCACATCTGCAGTTTGTCGCGTTTCATTGCTGAGTATGACCACACTGTATGACTATAGCACCGCATGTTTGGTTGGTCCAATCGTTCTTCTGTTCACAGACACCTGAGCTGTTCCTAGTTTGGGGGTGTTATGAATAGTGCTGCTGAAAACATTCATGTAGAATTCTTTTTGTGAACATATATTTTCATTTCTCTTGCATAAGTACCTAGGAGGGAAACTCCTGGCACATAGGGTGGGTGTATGTTTGGTTTTGTAAAAACTGTGAGAACTTTTTCCAGAGTGAACATATATTCACTCCAATAATACATGAGTACTCCTGACATCTCACCAACATTTGTGGTGTCAGTCTTTTAAATCTGACCCATTCTGGTGGGAATGGAGTAGTATCTTCTTGTGGTCTAAACTACATTTCCTTGATGACTCATGATGCTAAAATATTTTTTTGATGTGCACATGGCCACTGTCACATAACTTTATGAGCTATATGTTCAGATATTTCTCCATTTTTAAATTGGATTGTTTGCCATTTTATTATTGAGTTGTAGGAGCTCTTTACATATTCTGGGTACCAGGTCTTTTGTCAGATATATAATTTGTGGCTTGATCATTCATTTCTTTTTTTTTTTTTTAAGATTTTATTTATTTATTTGACAGAGAGAGAGACAGCCAGTGAGAGAGGGAACACAAGCAGGGGGAGTGGGAGAGGAAGAAGCAGGCTCCCAGCAGAGGAGCCTGATGTGGGGCTCGATCCCAGAACGCCAGGATCACACCCTGAGCTGAAGGCAGACGCTTAACGACTGAGCCACCCAGGCGCCCCTGATCATTCATTTCTTCATGATGTCTTTTTAGGATTTAAATTGTGATAAAACCTAACATCTACTTTTTTTCTTTTGTACCTACTGTTTTCTATGACCTGTCTACCCCTAAGTCAAGAAGACTCTCCTGTGGTTTCCTCTAATAGTTTTGGCTATTATGTTTAAGTGTATGATCCATCTTGAGTTGATTTTGTGTTTGGTATGAGGTAAGGGTTGAGGTTCATTTTTTTCCCATGGGGATACCTATTTGTTCCAGCACAGTTTGTTGAAAAAACTTTCCTTTCCCTCATTGATTGTTTTGGCATCTTCGTCAAAAATCAAATGACCATGTAATTCTAGGTCTATTTCTGGGCCCTCTATTCTGCTCTGCCAATCTTGTCAGTTCTTACGCACCACACTGCCTTAATTACTAGAGCTCTATTGTGAATCTTGGAGTCAGATGGTGTAAGTCCTTCTACTTTACTTTCCTTTTTCAATACTGCTTTTGATATTCTAGGTCAAGGGTCAGCAAATTTTTATGTAGGGCCAGAGGGCCAGAGGGTGTCTGTCATAACTACTCAACACTGCTATCACAGGGTAAAAGTAGCTGTAGATGAGAGATAAACAAATGAGTATGGCTGTGTTCTAATAAAATATTACTCACAAAACTGCAGCTGGTCCACAGGGCATGGATTATGAACCTCTGTTCCAGGTCCTCTGCATTTCCATGTAAATTTTAGAATAGCTTATGAATTTGGGGATTATGATTGGTATACTGTTGAACCAGTAAATAAACTGGGAAGAATTATCTTAACAATATCAATTAACAATTCCAATATGTTAATATAGTAAAGTATATTGAGTGATTTTTGAATGTTAAACCAGCCTTGAATTCCTGGGATAAACCCTACTTGGTCATGTTAGATTCCATTTGCTAATATTCTGCTAAATATTTTTGTACCTATGTTCATAAGGGATATTCATCTATAATTTTCTTTTTTCTAATATCATTGTCAGATTTTGGTCCCATAGTACAAATGATAAAGCATCTCGTCTTCTATTTTCTGAAAGGATTTGTACAAAATGGTGGGCTTTTTTCTTAACTATTTGATAGAATTAATCAGTGAAACCATCCAGGCTTTAAGTGAGTTTGTTGTTAAAAGGTTTTTTACTTTTTTTTTACTTTTTTAAGATTTTTAAATTTATTTTGAGAGAGAGAGTACGGGGAGAGGGGCACTGGCAGAAGGAGAGAGAGAATCTCAAGCAGACTCCACACTGAGCACAGAGCCTGACGCTGGGCTCCATCTCATAACCCTGACATCACAACCTGAGCCCAAATCAAGAGCTAGATGAGTCACCCAGGTGCCCCTGTTGTTAAGATGTTTTTTAATGAGTTAAATTTCTCTAACAGATATAGGGCTATTCATATTTTGTTCCATCTAGTATTGGTGTTTTTTTTTAAATCTATTTTTTAAAAAGACTTATTTTTATTTTCGAGAGGAGAGGAGGGGCACAGGAGAGAGAATCTCAAGCAGACTCCCCAGTGAGCGGGGAGCCTGACAGAGGGCTCAATCTCACGACCCTGAATCATGATCTGAGCCAAAACCAAGAGTCGATGCTCAACTGACTGGGC
This sequence comes from Ursus maritimus, assembly GCF_017311325.1. NCBI lineage: Eukaryota > Metazoa > Chordata > Mammalia > Carnivora > Ursidae > Ursus > Ursus maritimus. The sequence goes on from NW_024425897.1 coordinate 8,355,333, forward strand.
TATCCAGGTGCCCCTCATCCAGTATTGGTTTTGATAGAATGAATTTTTCAAGGAATTTTTCCATTTCATTTTAGTTGCCATATTAATTGGTATAAAGTTGTCCATAATATTCTCCTACATTTTTAATGTCTGTAAGATCTGAAGCAATGTTTCTTTCAGCTCTTACATTCATAATTCATGTTCTGTCTCTTCTTTTCTTAGCCAGTCTCCCTAGGGGCTTATCAATTGTTTGCTCTTCTCAAAGAAGCAATTTCTGGTTTGGTGGACTTTTCTTTTTCTTTCTTTCTTTTTTTTTTTTTTAAAGATTTTATTTATTTATTTATTTGACAGAGAGAGAGACAGCCAGCGAGAGAGGGAACACAAGCAGGGGGAGTGGGAGAGGAAGAAGCAGGCTCATAGCGGAGGAGCCTGATGTGGGGCTCGATCCCATAACGCCGGGATCACGCCCTGAGCCGAAGGCAGACGCTTAACCGCTGTGCCACCCAGGCGCCCCTTGGTGGACTTTTCTATGTTGTTTTTCCATTTTCTCTTTCATTGATTCTGCTTTTGTCCTTACCATTTCCTTCTTTCTTCACTTTGGGCTACTGTGTTGTTCTTTCTCTAGCTTCTTTAGGTATAAACTCAGGTCACTGATTTTACATCTCCTCTATTTGTAATATAAATACTTAAAACTATTAATGTCCCTCTATGTATGTTTAGCTACATATCACAAATTTTGATATGTTGGTTTTCATTATCATTTATTAGAAATATTTTTAAATTTCCCTTTTGTTTTCTTCTTTGACCTATGGCTTATTTAGAAGTGTGTTTAATTTCCATATATCTGAGGTCAGAACACACACTCTACAGTACTTCAATAATTTTCAATTCATTGAGATTTGTTTTATGATCTATCTTGTTAAAGGTACTATGGGAACCTGAAAAGAGTATGTATTCTTCAGTTTTGGGATGTAGTGTTCCATAAACATAATGAGGTAAAGCTGCTTAATGGTGTTTTTCTATCATCTATGTTTTACTGGGTTTTTTTTCTAAATGTTTTCTCAAATTCTAACTGTTCTTGGGACACCTGGGTGGCTCAGTCAGTTAAGCATCTGCCTTCAGCTCAGGTCATGATCCCAGTGTCCTGGGATTGAGTCCCACGTTGGGCTCCTTGCTCAGTGGGGAGCCTGCTTCTCCGTCTGCCTGCCACTCCCCCTGCTTGTGTGCTCTGACAAGTAAATAAAATAAAATCTTAAAAAAAAAATCTAACTGCTGTCTCAATAAAGGGTGGTGTTAAAATCACTGAATACAACTGCAGAAAGGTCTATTTCTCCCTTTAATTGTCTCAAATTTTGCTTCATGTAATTTGAAATTTTGTCATTAGGCTAAAGTACATTTATGGTTTTCATGTATTTTGGGCGAATTACTCCTTTCATCATTAAGAAATGTTCTTCTTTATCTTTGAACACACTGTCCTGAGGTCTGTTGTATTTGACCAAAGGCACTCCAGCTTTCTTTATACTTCCTGTTAGTACGGTGTGTCTTTTTCCATGAATTTACTTTCAATCTACTTGTAAATAGCAGATATGTTTGTTCTGCTTTAAAAGTTTAAAAGTTCTCTTTTGAAAGTTTAAAAGAAATTCATTCTGACATCTCTCCTTTAATTGGAGTATTTAATTTCTTAATATTTAATGAAAGTGCTAATATGTTGGATTTAAGTCCTATCATTTTATTATTTTCTGTTTGTTCCCTATGGGTTTTTTCCCCCTCTTACTTCTTTCCTATTATCTGAATGTTTTCTAGGATTCCTTTTTAATTTATATAGGCTTTTTAGCTATACATCATTCCATTTTCTAAAGCGGTGATTCTAGGGATCATGACTCATAACCTTTTCAAAGTATCATTTCAAGTAGGAAAGTAGAAACCTTGCAACTGATCAGTCCATTTCACACCACCTCCAGCTTTTATCCTATAGTTGGGATATGTGGTGCAGCTATAGTATAAACATCATGGAACGATCTGATTTTTTAAAAAGATTTTATTTATTTATTTGCAAGAGAGAGAGATAGTGAGAGCATGAGCTGAGGGGAGAGGGAAAAGCAGGAGGCAGCCTGATGTGGGGCTTGATCCCAGGACACTGGGATCATGACCTGAACCAAAGGCAGAAGCTTAACCCACTGAGCCACCCAGGCACCCCTTATTTTTTTTGTTTTATATCATCTTATATACTTTAAAAAAATAAGGGGATACTAGTCTTTTGTTTTTACCCATTTATTTTCCATTTCTGATATTCTTTATTTTTTCTTGAAGATACAAGCTTCCATCCAGTATTTCCCTTCAACCTGGCCAACTTCTTTTAGTACTTCTTGCAGCTTAGATCTTCTGATATCAGTACTCTCAGCTTTTTTTTTGTTTTGTTTTAATCTGAAAACATCTTTATTTTGCTTTCATTCTTGAAAGATTCTTTTGCTCTTTACAGAATTTTTGATTGACAGTTTCTTCTTTCAATATTTTATCATTACAATGTCTTCCGCCCTCCATCCTTAACTCTGTTGAGAAATCCATGTCACTTGAATCGCTGTTCCCTTCTGAGTAATGTTGATTTGCTCTGGCTGCTTTCAGAATTTTCTCTACCTGATTCACAAAAATGGCTTATGATGTACCAAGGCATGGCTTTTTCCTTATTTACTTTGCTTGGGGGTTTTTGGAGATTCTGGAATTTTTAAGTGTATGTTCTTCACCAGATTTGGGAATGTTCTGGCCATCTTTACTTCAAATATTTTTCTACTTTATTCTTGCATTTTCCTTTTTTCCCCTTGGATGCTAATTACATGCACGTGAGATCTTTTGAAATTTCCCACAGATCTATAAAACTATTCTTTTTTCTCCAATCTTTTGTATCTCTCTTAAAATTAAATACTTTCCACCGATCTATCTTCAAGTTCACTCTTACCTTTGTCAATTTCATTCTGTTGTTAAGCTCATCCAGTGAATTTTTAATTTTAGATATTGTATTTTTCAGTTTTAGAATTTTCACTGTTCTTTTTTAAAGTATCTAGTTTCTGTTGAATTGTATTTTATATATTTTACTACTTTATGTATATTTGAAATATATCTGATAACATTTTAATATATTTTATATATTTATATATTATTCTGTCTTATATTTTCATTCATTGTGAGTTATAAACGCTTTGAAATCTTTGTCTGCTAATTCCAGCATCTGAGTCATCTCTGTTGGTATCAGCTGACTGTCTTTTTCTCTTAAAACTGAGTCATATTTTCCTGGTTCTTAGTATATCAAGTAATTTTTCAATATATCCAGGACACTGTGAAAGTTACAATGTGAATTTTGTTACTTTCCTCTAAAGAGCATTGATTTGTTTTCTTTTTTTAATAAAGTAGGCAATTAACTTGATTGGATTCAGATGGAAAATCCTGCCTCTTGAATGGCAATTCAAATCTCAGGTTAATTCTATCTTCAGCTAGAATCTGTCCCCTGCCTTTGCAATTCAGAGGTCAGCCAGACATTTGGGCAGAGTTTCTACACAGGCTGTGGTAGCCCTCAACACTGTCATCTTATTCTTCAGACCAGAACGGCCGTAGTGTTCTGTTGAAGTTTTAAATGCCAAATGCGGCTGCTGACTGTGGTTTGACCTTAGTCTAAAAGCCATACAAATGGGAAACATACTCCGTGCCATTCCTTTCTTCCATGCTTTGACACCCCTCCAGAATCTGCTTGCATCTGTTCACTCTCTAGTACCTTCGGGTAGGTGGTATTTCCCCCCCAAGATTTTAGTTGTCATTTGTGGGCGTAATTCCTGGAAGGAGCGCATTTTGCCAGGGAAATACTGGAAATGGAGCCATTACAATACCCGTTGCTGCACCGTATGCCATGGGGTGCTTCCATCACAGTTCGCCATCTGCTCTGCGGGTGATTCCAACTCCCCGGTGACATAAATGACCCATTCCGGTGCCTTTCTACCACATGGCTGCGGTGGGAAGGCATGTGAAGGAACATACCACCCCAAGCAAAAGCAAAGAGGTAGGCACGCGAAGCCGGTATGTGAGGAGGTGGAGTAAGAGCTGAAATGGGGACCCACACAGAAATGAGTCGCCACAGCCATGTCGTCAGGGGAGTGGCAGGAGAGCTGTGGTTTAAGAACATCCCTGTGGCTGCGGGGAGTTTGTTGTCCTGGAGTGCACAGAGACTGGGGCCCAGGAATCTGTTTGATGTCCTTTTTAAGCCCAGATTTGACAGGATAAGAAGCAGGAGAAGTATGGTTGGCAGGGCTGGGGATAGATGTAAAAAACTGACGTGGGCCTATTACTTTTTCTGCGGATGAGGGAGGGGTGCCATACTGATGGTCTCTTTAAATTTAGTCTGCAAGGCCACTCCTCAGGAGCTTGGAGACGGAGGAGTGGAAAGAATGTACTAGAACTCCATGTCTGTGGCTTGGTATCTTGGGAGGATGGTGGTATCACTGACACACAAATTGGGGGAAAGAGAATGACTTCAGGCTTGGAAGGAGTCTCTAAGTAACCTCCCGGGCCTCTCTAACTTCAAACCTCTCTGATTCTATGTTTCCGAGTGTGGTTTTATGATCATGTTAGTTATGCTCTGAAGCTTATTTGTGTTACTTCTGTGCCTTCGACTTGATGGTAACATCCTGAAAGCAGGAAGTAAGTCTTTTATTTCTTTAATATTCTATGGTATTTTTAACAGAATTCAGCACTTGAATTTTTATCATCTTTTTAATAGCTAATAAATAATCAAGACTCGTATGTATTCGCTGGATCTTTAAATAGATAAAGTGTCTGTATTACAGAGATAATAACCATTTCCGCTCTGGCCAGCCAATCTGGGGAGGCAACACTGCTCGGCAGAAACAGGCCCAGATCCGGGTCTGAATTCCAGTCAAGTTGTATAACCACTGGCACTTCATCTCTCCGTGCCTTGGTTTCCTCAGCTGTAAAATGAGTTAATACCATCTAGCTTACAATAGCTAAACTGTGGAAGGAGCCGAGATGCCCTGCAACAGATGACCGGATTAAGAAGTTGTGGTCCATATATACGATGGAATATTACTCAGCAATCAGAAAGAACGAGTTCTCAACATTTGCTACAACATGGACGGCACTGGAGGAGATAATGCTAAGTGAAATAAGTCAAGCAGAGAAAGACAATTATCATATGATTTCTCTCATCTATGGAACATAAGAACTAGGATGATCGGTAGGGGAAGAAAGGGATAAAGAAAGGGGGGGTAATCAGAAGGGGGAATGAAACATGAGAGACTATGGACTATGAGAAACAAACTGAGGGCTTCAGAGGGGAGAGGGGTGGGGGAATGGGATAGACCGGTGACGGGTAGTAAGGAGGGCACGTATTGCATGGTGCACTGGGTGTTATACACAACTAATGAATCATCGAACTTTACATCAGAAACCAGGGATGTACTGTATGGTGACTAACATAATATAATAAAAAATTATTAAAAAAAAATAAATAAATAAAGTAGGCGGAAAATAGATCAAATAAAATACATCTTCCAAAAAAAAAAAATACCATCTAGCTTACAAGGCTATGTGGCAAAAAATGGCACACTTAAAGCACACAGCGCAAGGCCTAGAACAGACGAGGGCTCAGAGGTTGATTATAATGAGATATTTTTCTTGGGGTAGATCTTTAATAACCCCACATGGTATTGCTTCTTCCCATATTTTATTCCGGGCGAGAAACAAAAGTATGTCTAAAATCAAAAACGAGTCCATTTACGACTCAAAATGAATGGTAATGGAGAACCCCCCTCACATCAGGCTTGCATCACTGGACAGCAGTAGGAACTCAAGGGGGAACAACAGAACATCTCTGGTCTCATTCTGCCACTGATTAGCTGTGAGACATAATGAAAGGCACTTACTTTCTCCTCACCTCAGTTTTATGAGCTGTAAAATAAAGATAATACCTCCTCTTATCTATTTTCTAGAGTGTCATAAGGGTAAAATGAGACATGGAATAAATATACTTTATGGCTATAAAATACCAGGTAAAAATCAATATTTTATTGTTAAATGGGCCTAATTAAGCCCCTCCCCCAAATAACTTCAAGCTTTCAACATCAGCTCCATGTTCAGAACTAAGGCTGCAAAGTAGTTTTACCACACCTGTTGTCAAACACTATGGCCACCGTCGAGCAGCAAGGAGACGGATGCATCAAGAGTAAGTGGGTGAGACTTTTTCTCTGGAAAGGTACCCAGGAAACTCCAAGGAGGCAACGGACAACTTCAAGGAGGAGAATTAGGTGGTGAGAGAAAGAGATGAGAGGGAGACCGTTCACCATATTCTCTTTTGAACCCTTGAATTTTGTACCATGTGCAAGTACCACTTATTAAAATTGAAAATAAAAATGTAAATAATGAACGAATAGGAGATGCATATAAGAGAACTATCCGTGTATCAATGCATCGTTTTGATACATTATACGCAGGAATGTGTGGCCTTCCCTATCACATCCAGAAACCAACAGTGCCTCTCGAATAAGTTGGCGGCAGCTGCTAAACCTCACGAGACCAGCCAGGATGAACTCTTCCCACGTAGGGTATTTCCTTTCAGTGACTGTGGACACACGTTCTCTTCCCAAAGTGGCATATGCAAGGGTAATTATACTTCCCACCGAGATGAGCTTCTTCCAAAGAAGGAAGTGAAAACCCGTGGATGCCGAAGAAAGTACTGGTTACTCCGCCACAGTTCACGATCTACATACTTAGCCCTCAATTCCTTCTCCATCGACTTGGTGTGTGCTCCGAGGTCACTGAGAATCTTTAACCTAAGTTAGCTGACATTCTTTCCAGACTGCTCTGCCATAACAACATTATTATTCTTCATAAAATGATCAGGCCAACAAGGGTCAGGCATGCTAACTGTGCTCATTTTTCATTTAAAAAAACACCCTATAAGGACAAAATAATTTAAGAAAACATGTTTTCTATGGCTAAGCGGAGGGCCTGCGAGCTCCTTTGACAGCTCCGCTACCGTAGTATGGTAAGACCGCTCAAGTGTCACAGCCTCCTCTGCCCTTCAGAAAAAGACCATTTCTTTTTATTGTTTCCATTTTCATTTAGTTTTACTGACACCATGACAAAAGTATTTGTTTTTAACTCTAAAAGTACATAGGATAGAAAGAAACTCTGATACCATTTTAGGTTGCAGGCTGTCACTGAGTCAGGCCCTGGCTGTGTCAGGTGGCTTTGAAGAGAAGGGAGTTTGGTTTAGACTATGCACAGCTAAAACCTTGCTGGTCCCCCTGAATGCACATCCTGGAGAGGTACTTTTCCGCCAACACAAAGACATTACTAGGAAATGTACATATTTTATACTTGACTTCTCTTATAGAATTTGCTAGACCAATGAGAAAATTATTTTCTAGTCTTCTCTAGAAATAGAAAGTGAATCTTCCCCCACTTGCATGCACAGTATCTCTTGCTTGAAGGCTCAACATGGCTTTTTACTGTCCAGCAGATTTTTTTTAATGGTTCTCTTGTTTTCCTTAAGCCAATAGACAATGTAAAATATTTAACCCAGGAGCCTCAGGGAGATGGGGCAAAATGATCTCGAGCTCTCACTGGACAATTTGGACCACATGTCTTTCTTAGAAGCAAACCTCTGGCCACCGGCTACAGGGTCAGCCCCTCCCCCCCATGGGCACACAGCATCTGGCCCCCTCGCACCTGTATAAAGGGGAATTTGGGTCCCTATACTTAATATTTCAACTTTGCTGCCTTCCCTGCATCTCCTGAGTGTGGCAGCTCTCCACCCCATGCCTCAGCTTGTGCTGCACCCTCCACCTGGGTTTCACGCTACTATGCTGGCATGGCAAAAACCCACTGCATCTCTGATTCAGTTCAAGCAACACTTCCTCCAGGTTGATGGAGGGAGGTGGGGGGGATAGGCTAAATGGGTGATGGGTGTTAAGGAGGACACTTGTTATCATGAATACCAGGTATTAAATGTAAGTGATGAATTACTTAAAAAAAAAAAAAAGCAACACCTCCTCCAGGAAGCCTCTCCTGACTGAGCCCTCCCTGAGGCACAAGTGGCTTCTTTGACCTCTGTGTACCTCTCCTACCTTTCTCATAATTGACAACTACAATAAATGGCAACTACACGAAGGCTTCTTATGTGCCCAGCTCTATCTGACTGCTTTTTGGCATTATTATTTTATAGTTATAAAAACTCCATGAGATTAAATTGTTTGCCAAAGGTCTTGCAGCTAGTAAGCAGCAGAATGTTTGTGTATCGTTTCTCTCCTATTAGGCTGAGAGCACCTGGCAGTAGGAAATCTGCTGATTTCATCCCTGTAACCCCAATACCCAGCAGAGGACCAGGCATACTGTATGCATTTGACGAATGTTTGCTGAATGAATGTCTCACTAATTAGCTGTATCACAAATCAGACCGACAGTAACATGTCTTCTTACATGAAATACTAAAAATTTCAACTTCAAGAAAAGATTTGGCAGTGTGGGGGGCAGGTAAACTTGGTGCCCAAAGCTGGACTTTTGTGAAACTGACACCTGTGCTTCTGAATGTCTCTACTCATGACACCCACAAACTTGCTGGTCTGTGAGCTCCCAAGGACAGGAAACGAGTTTTGTCTCTGAATTCTTGGGGCCCAGCACAGGGACTGGCATTATGGGGATATTTAGCAAACAGCTGCTGGATGAAAAAATGGATAAAAGATTTCAAACTCTATTTGGACACAAGGCTAACTTACTTGGAAAACTGCTTCTAAAATTGTCCACACTATCTTCATTCCAAACACTTCACAGCTGTTCTTGCAGCCACAGTTGCATCACACTAAGCGACACCTTATTTACTTCTCTTTTTCTTTTTCTTCTTCCACTTTGATTTAAGCAGCTTCAGATTTATCTTGGAACCCACATGCCCAAGCTACGTAAAAGTAGACCAGTTTACTCATATGCCATTGACTTAAACTGAGCTCCTCTTAAAGCTTAGTGTTACACAGAAAACAATTCAGAACTTCATTATCACAGCTCAAATTCCATTTCTATAAATACTGTTACAAACCCCAGGCAACACTCACACGTCTCAAACATAGGAAAAGCTCCATTACAGTCAAAGATTTTACATGAGCCTTGGCCAATCTAGCAAGAGCTTATCCACAATAAATACTTGCCTCTTGAGAGAGACAAATGGCTTGACGGAAAGAGCAGGAGACCAGGGGCTGGAGGCCTGGGTTCAAGTTCTGACTTTATTGTTTAGCTGTGTGACCTTGGACAAGTCAGTCTTTGAGGTTCAATGTCCTTCTCTCGAAAGGAGGCATCCTAAGAGTCGCCCTACCTGTCTCAAAGGGCTACAGGAAAGGTAAACTAAAGCACTATATGTGAGGATGCCTACATTCTATCAAGTACCATGTACATAACAGGTGGCATTGTTATTGTTCGATCTGATACCTCACTCCACCCTGAGCTCCCACACGTTTGCTTCCCTCCTCTCTTTAGTCCCCACAGGCAAAGGGCTTAAACCTCTGAAGTCTCTAGTTCTTTAAACTTGCTTTTCTCTTTCAAATAAAGTCAAATATACAACAGATCCAAGTCTGTTTCAAGGTTGGGCTAAAATCACCAAGGCAATTATTTAGGGAGAGTTCAGGGAATTGTATGTAAGATTAAACGATTACTTTAATGTTTGAACAGAAAATACGTAACTTCTCAAGGACTGTTGAATTATTTCTTTCATGATATTGTCTTGATATGGACTATTTTCATTTCAAGAAATATCTAGGGTAATGAAGGATTTATTTTTTGAAAATATTCTTCAAGTCAAAAGACTTTTATTTCTCAATGAGAAACCATTCTCCTTGCTCTCAAATTCACCGTAGTAAGATTTAAATGATGTGTTTGCACTGTAACAGAATCTTTTTCTACTTTTTCATCTTGTTTATTTTTCCACATTTTTCTCCCTTCCATCTTATTGCAAAGGCCAGTGAGACTGGAGAATGCCCAGTATTGGAGACTCAATGAAAGTTTCCAGAGGGGAGGAGAAAAGTCTACCAAAATCTCCCAAGGGACAGCAAAAGTCTGTAAAGGAGTGAATAAGACATTTTCTGTAGGTCTTTTCCTCATCCTCAAACAAAATCATTTGAAGATGTAATTCTAGAGCCCTAGGAGGCGTGCTGGCACTCTTTGTCTTTGAGAAGTCCTTTCTAAAGCCCACTCTTGAATTCCATTTCTAGCATTTAACTAGCTGTGAACCCCTGACAATTCATTAAAAGGCTCTGAGTTTCAGCTTCCTGATATGTACAATGGGGACCACAATCACAGCCTCAGAGGATATTAAAAACATCTTTGAGTTTGTACACCTGTGTCTGACACATGGAAAATGGCCAACAGAGGCCGTTTCCCTCTTCTTTGCAATCTGAGAGGTCCTAATAGGGAGTCGGAATTAAAACATGAGCATTCACTTGGCATTACAGAGCACCCAACAAGGCATGTTCTGCACCTCGGTTTATTAATATTATTTAATAGCATAAGATGAAATCAAAGTTGTATCCATCTACTGAAAAATCCTATCTACCATGGGAAACCGAGATGACTCATATTGTACAGAATCTGGATTCTCTTGCCTGTCTGACTCCTTTTCAAAGACAAGTTAGACAAATAGCTTTTTTCCTCCTTGTAACTTTCTTCCAACTATAATTCTGTATCTCTTTTAAAGTTAGCCATTTCCAACATTCAAAAACGCTGTAATCCAAAGCCCCTACCCTCTATAAACTATGCTGAGTTTTTATCTCTGGGGCTTAAAACTCAACCCTGAGCCAAAGTAGGAGGAAGCAGACAAGAAGAAAATACAATAAAACTTGAGTTTATGCTTGATTGAAACAAAGTTTGTACATACACACACTCTTCTTGTTCTCTTCACTCTGCTGTAGCCCTGTTTCTCCTTCTGAGTCCTTCTTTGGAAATGCCTTTTTCTCATACATAGCTAGACCAATTCTAGCACTGATCAGAAAAGTTTCTGCCTTTAGCTTTCATGTAATTATGAAGAGACTGTGTTCATATGGAAAAATGAAAAGGCGGGCCCATCTCATTTAGTCATTCAGTGACTAATTTCCCTGAGTGCCAACAGCGTTCCAGGTACCGTCCTGGTGGTAAAGTGGACAGACCCAATCCCCACCGTCAGTGGCTCTTGAGTCCAGTAGGAGACAAAAGACATGAGAAAATGAACGTCATGCTATAAGTAATACTGTGATGAGGGGCAGCCAAGAAGGAAACAGTGAAACCCACAGCAGTAGAACTACCCAGACTTGACAACCCGAAAGAGATTTCCCAAGTTGTCGACAGGACTGTGGCAGCCAAGCATCATGAAGAAACAAGCCCAAAAGAAGAGATGGTTTGCCGCGGATGGCTACAGGAAAGGAAATCAATGTCATGTATCCCTCAGTCTTCCTATTTAATCTTCACAAGAAAGGCTGTCAACAACCTTGAGGTGACAGTCAATATGTGATGCACACAGTTTCAACCTCATCAGGTCTAATTAACAGCCGTATATGTGAACTTACAGGAAGATGTGCAAGTTATCGCATGGCTACACCCTTTCATGGACAGCACGGGTCAGTCCAACGTCTGGCTTCAGGTGGAAGCATCCACTGTGGCCTGACCCACCTGTGACACTGAAGGTGAGGACACAGAACACAGACTGAAGCCCGTATTAGCAATATGCTGGAGGGAGGCCCGCACGTTGAGGCAGGGGAGGGGAACGAATGTCAGACAGCTATGAGCCAAGTCCTACGACGGGAAGGTACTCAGTCCTTCCTAAAAGCAGAAAGCTTTTGTGAGGGCTGCCAGAAAAATGAAGTGTTCTCTCCCGATGTTTCTAATTAGCAGTGAGGTGAGCAGCACACACAAGAATAAAGAAAAAGACAAGTTTACGATGATAACTTTGTCTCCATCAGACAGTACGTTTTTGGAAGTGACAGATCCTTAAATCAATTCTGCCTCTCCCGGCTTATTAGCACTGACTCCTCACTGCATTAGCATAAGTCTATCAAAAGCCAGGAAAGAACATCTCATTACTTCTGAAGCCTTAACGAGGTTAATGTGTTAGTGCGAATCAGAAGAGTTTCACGTGCTGGCCTACGGGTCAAGTTTCATAATGTGGATGTTAGTTCAAGGTCTGCATTGACTACCAGATCTGGGGAAGTCCACCTCTTTCAGTGTCCAGGATAATGTCCTGCTTTCACGGTACTGCACAGGGGTGGAAGTGGGAAGAAAAGCCTAGAGCAATGACTCCGAAACACACGTGATCACTTGGGTCGTGCTCTGCTACACTGACGAGGACATACTGACCATACATTCATGATGCTCTATTGACCGCGTGTCAGGAGAAGGTGTCCACCCAGTTTAGAGGTGCCCCCCTCAGTTTGTTCTTTTCCTCTTCCAGTGAACACTCACGGGGGGCCTCTCAGGTACTAGGCACTACTAAGAGCTAGTAATGTAGAGATAAGATGTGACCGCATGGCATTCAGGGACCCTCCTCGTTGGGGCTGAGCTAATTTATATAATTTAATTCCAGTTAAGCAACAAGGATGCATCAGAGGTCTATGTGCTGTGTGCCCAGACTTTTCTAAATACTAGATGGGAGGGGCATGGGGGAGGTCAGCCCCACAGCAGCATCCTCAACTTTGTCCCTGCATTTTGGCTTCTCCCCACCTGTCTAAGCCCTTCCTGCCTTCAGGAAAAGCAATGCCCTGGGGGGAAAGAACCCCACGGGATCCCACGCTGGCAGAAGCAGAAAGAAAATGCACACTCATGGGGATGTGCATGGCATGGAGGTGGCAGTGGGGAAGAAGTGGTCCCTATTTGAACAGAGAGTTGACACCGGGACATAGAGGGGGAGAGGCTGCATGGGACAACGGAGCCTGAGGACCAGCTTCATCGGCAGGTACCCATCGGCCACTGCCTTGCTCTGCGGGCTGTGATGTATATGGAAATGCCTGGATGACAGCAGAGCTTTGAGAAAAGTCCTCAGGCAGCACAGGGCAGAAGCACTGAAGGGAGGAGAAGGGGGCGGGAAGGACAGCTGGTCATGGGGGCATGTTGTGGTTAAGAGTCTGGCTCAGAGGAAGGGAGGAGAAGGGGGCAGATGAGTAGGGTCACACCGAGTTTAGTGATTGATTAAATGAACAGCAATACAGGAAAGGGAAATTTAAGGACGAATGATTCAAAATCCTCAAAACTAAGGAACTTGGGGAGGAAAGATGGAGGCTTTAAAACAAATGGGAAAAATTGGGAGTAACAGTGTGCCAGACTGGGCAGCTGCCTGAGCGAAGGTCTGATGGTGCATGTGCTGAGCTAGGGGTGAATTCCAGGGGGTCAAGCCTCGAAAGCAAGGGAAACACGGGGCCAAGGATGTAGACTTGCGTCCTCAAGGAAGATGGGAAGCCACGGAAGGAGAAGAAGGGGTGCACGCAAAGGCTCCCCCACCTGGGTGGGTGCTATGTTGAGGGGAGAGAGATACAAGCAGAAATATGGTCAACCGTCAGATACAGAAGGGAACAGACGCATGAGGCCTGAGCAAGGAACATCCTTCTGTCTCTCTCTCCACGGGTGAGGGGCAGAGGGAGGCTGTGTTGCCGTTCTGCTCATATTCACTCCACTGGAGAGAAATACTCCCCGCCCCACCGATGTTCGGCTTGATGCGTGACTTGCTTTAGCCAATGGAACGTGAGTGGACGAGAGGTGAGCAGGGCTTTAAAAATGTCTGTTTTTCTTGGTCCTTCGCAATCCCGATTTCTGCTATGAGGAGAATCTTGGCTGGTCTCCACTGGTCACAGAGAGATGAGACACAGGGACATAAGCCCCACAGGGCTTAGAACCATCCCAGCTGGTCTGCAGCCCCAGAGCAAGAAATACATGTCTGTGGTTACAAGTCTCTGAAATCTTGAGGTGTTCGTGATACTACTGGAGAAACCCGGACTCGTACAGTGTGAGTCTGTGGGTCTGACAGAGTGAACTGTGCTCTTTTAAGGACGGCACCCCTCCAGGGCCTCCTTAACCACTGTGCTCAAATCATAAAAGGACAAATGGGATGAAAAACAATGCCTAGTTTAGCCGGTTCAAAGAGGAACTTGGTTGGCTCTACTGGGGTCATTTTCCCAAAGCAAGATAAGTCAAGAGTTATATATTAAATGTCTTAAATATCGATTGTTAGATAAAGCTGCACAGAATCAATCAGAAAGAAAAGGCCAGGGAATTTCACCGGGGCAAAGGGCAGGGTATACAAAGTCAGGGATATTGAGACTTGATTAGCTCAAAGAATTTTTGCGAAATTGGTCCTGGCAGCAGCCCGCCAACAGTTAAGGTGACAGGAGAGGGAAGCACTGAAGATCTGGATTGGTCAACAGATTCGCCCCGCCCCTTCTCCCGCAGGCCCTTCTTCTAGCAGGGATGCCATTCCAAGCTTTGGGACCAGGAACAAAGGATCAGAGACAAGAGATAAAAGGAGAAATGTCTGGTGTTTAATCATGCCCCTGCCAAGTCTTCGTGGCATCTACCAAACAGGCCTGTGCTCTGTGGCCTGGGAACAGAAATGTCAGGCCCTGGCCCAGGGAAACCCAGGCCGTTCATAGTTCCAGGCCCCACACAGGCCAAACAACAGGCACAGAATCCTTTTCCCTGCATTACTGCTGTCTGCTTTTTGTCTTTAGGCGGATTTTACCATTCACCAGATTACCCCTCTTATTAATAAAGGGAAACTCAGCAATTTCAAAATTCTGCTTTTAAAAAGTTCACGAGACCTACAAAAGGGGATTCAATTTAGCTACTTCAGAGGTCAGACAACAAGACCAACTACACTTACCCTTGCTAAGCTGCTGACACCCTAAGACGCTTACTGAATGGAACTTTCTGGATTTATTTTGTACTCAGCCTTTTGGAAGGAATCTAAATCTGGGAATCAGGGGCATAAGATCAGTCTCCAGTGCGTTCCACTCATTTCTGCAGCTGTGTGTCTTCAGTGATGTAATGCCTAAACTGGCATCATCTTCTTCTCAAGCATGGATAACCAAGCCTGGGTGAGTCACCTCATAGAGAAAGCCTGCCTCCTGGAACCCAGCCATGTCCCAAGAAGACAGGACATAAGAGCCCCAGACAGGCAAACCCACCCCATCAGAAAGGGAGCCCACCTTCAGATCTTGCAAGGAAGAAGTGAACCCCAGGAGGCAGCAGCTGAGTGGCTGTGAGGCAGAGGACAACAATTCTACAGCACGGGACAGATGGACCTTCTCTTGCACCCACCATTCATTATCTGGAGGCCATGGGCCTTTCCTTCCTCTACACGAGGAATTCCTCTGCTCACAGTGACTTTTCTCCCCTCACTCTCCCAGGCCCAGCTCAAACGTCACCTCCCTGGAGGCCTCTTGAACTTACCTCCAAGTAGGCGGAGCGCGGCGCAGCCTTCTTTATTTAGACCTTTATCATAACATTTTGCACATGGTGGATTAATAATTTACACATTTGTTGCACGTTTCACACTGTGAGCTACTGTAAGGCCAAGAATTCCAGCTATTCTTCATGCATATATCTCCAGGCTCAGAACCAGCTCTGGCCCAGACTGACTACACATGCATAAAATACTTTCAAAATGGTAACCTACTCTAATTTAGAATGAAATTGGAAACCCTTCGTTTTAAGAAACAAAATAAATGCCCCCAAATTATTATATCCATTTTTACTCCACATAATTCTGGCAACAATTTGGGATAAGAAGAAAATATTTGATTTTTATTTTATTTTTTTTTTAAAGATTTTATTTATTTATTTGACAGAGATAGAGACAGCCAGCGATAGAGGAACACAAGCAGGGGGAGTGGGAGAGGAAGAAGCAGGCTCATAGCGGAGGAGCCTGATGTGGGGCTCGATCCTAGAACGCCGGGATCACGCCCTGAGCCGAAGGCAGACCCTTAACGGCTGTGCCACCCAGGCGCCCCAATATTTGATTTTTAAAATGATAATTTACTAGTTTGGATTGATTGGGAGGTCAGCCTTGATTAGCAAAAAGCCAGAATTAGAAAATATTATAGGAGTGGCTGGGTGGCTCAGTCATTAAGCGTCTGCCTTCGGCTTAGTCATGATCCCAGGGTTCCGGGATCGAGCCCCGCATCGGGCTCCCTGCTCCACAGGGAGATTGCTTCTCCCTCTCCCTCTCCCACTCCCCCTGCTTGTGTTCCCTCTCTCACTGTCTCTCTGTCAAACAAATAAATAACATCTTAAAGAAAAAAAGAAAATATTTTAAAGATAATTTTAAACTTTCAAATATCAGCTGTAACTTAAAATAAGCCAACAATATGACAATGACAATGTGTGGGTACTTGCTTTTAAAACAACAGATACAGATAATTTAAAGCAATCTATCAATTGTTCATTTACATGGATTAAATATGTCCTAGGCAATCTTGCGTTTGCGATTTGTTTTAGAAACCCTGGTTGTTGTTTTTTTTTTCTTTTTTGGGGGTGGGGGGAATCTCTTTGGGATTGGATTAATCATAATCTTCGGTTCCTGACACCCTTTCATCATTGATCCATGCATGGCCTGCTTTCATTGATTTACTCAGTAATTTTTTAATAATTTAACGAGTGCTCACAAAACCACTACCCAAAACAAAAGCCAGAGAATAACATACATCTTATCGTTCGTTACGTCCCATGGAGCCCATCCCTTACCTCCCTAGCCCGAGGAAAGTCCCATCCCAAATCCTATAGCCATCGTCCTCTGTCCTTTCTATACAAATTTTATTGCATCTAGCTATATTCCTAAAAGCATATTTTTATAGTTGTTTTAACTCTATTAAAAGGACTTCATGCCATAGGTAATATCTGAGGATCTGCTTTTATTCATTGATGATATTTCTAAGATTTAGCCACATCTTTGGGTTCCCGGTGGCTTATCTCTTTGAGGCTTAATATTCATTTTGGGACTATTACTCGTCCACTCTCTTACTGATGGCATGTGAGTTTCCAGCATTTTGCTATTGTTTACAGGGCAATTCTGAAAATTCTTGCTCATGTAAAAGAGCCTCTCTTGGATAGTATGCCTATGGTGTAGACCTGGGTCAAAGGCTAAGTGAATATTCAGCTTTAGAAGGTAATGCTAACCTGTCTTCTGATGTGGTTGTGCCCATTTACTCTCTCGCCAGCCGCATATGAGGTATCTCATGGACCCACATCTCCTCACTGTCAGATTTAACAGTTGCCGCTTGTGATCAGTCTAGAACTAACTGAAGTCATCAGCATTTGCAAACTGGTACAACCTAAATTAATCCATGAAATCAAAAAAATGCACTGGATTATAAAAATAACCTGCTGTAAAAAAATAAGAAATACAGAAAAGCATCGAAAGAAACAAAAATAACAGCTGTAATTTATCAAGGTTTAATATTCATTACAATGAAGGAATATTTCCTCTATTATAAGGGCAGCCTATGATTGCAATTTATTTAAAATCCCTTGGGAGCGCTCCTTCCAGACTTACTAGTGTTCTCACCAGTCAGCTTAATGTCGCCAGAGTGTCACTGCACTGTCCCAAGTGCCCAGGAAACAGCAAGGCTTGGGCTAAATATGAGAATTAAAAACTGAAGATGTGTTTTGAAATTCATAACATCTCCCTTATGGGAGGTTCATGTTCTATACAGTGGTTTCAATCCGCGCCTCTTTTGATCTGGGAGGAAGGAAGAGACTGGAAGTTCTTATTAAACACTTAATAAAAGCAGTTCTTTTATTTTAAATCCATTTTCAGAAACTCCTTTGTAGCACTGCACTTCCTTTCAGCAGCAAGATGCCATTAAGGAAAGCAAGAACGGTCTGTAGAATAACAAGGACACCACAGCCAGGCTGCGGGTAATTGAATGAAGGTGCTCCCCAAGGCACAGGGACTCAATTTCTAGGGGCACAGTGTATTTTACCTCCACTAGAAAAAGAGAGTCAGTAAGTCGGCCCAGCATGAACAGAGAGTGTGCTCACAGCACATCTTCCGGTGACTGAAATTCACATTTATGGACATCCCGCTACAGGCCAGGCACTGTGTTAGCAGGGAGCATTTGGAGAGGACACAGTACCTGCTTCCCATGGTATCACCATCTGCCTGGGAAGACACACAAGTCAGGTGATTACGAAATAAGGAAGGACGGAGTAAGTGCTATTATTAGGCACCTCAGAGGGGGAGCAAAAACCTCATTTGGACTTAGGGTCTCTGGGTGGTCCTCAAGGAAACGGTGGGAGATTTGAACAGGGTTCTCACGGGTGATTAGAATATCTGTAGGAAAAGTAGGGCAATTCTGGCTAGCGGGGAGAAGTACTTAATGCATTCAGAGAGCCAACCAGTCGCTCACTAAAACATTTATTAAGCATATGCTCTGTGGCAGGACTGCCCCAGGCACTGGATATGTGGAGGTGAATGAAACCAACAATGAAGCTTCTGAAAGGCCTTTCTGAGGACTTACCATGGAAGCAGGAGTTGGAAGGATGAGATGGAACCAGCCATACCAACGGCAGTGGGCAGAACTTTACAGAGAGAAGGAAGGGCAGGAGGTAAACCTCAAAATGGGACAGCCCTTGGAATAGCCTTGGTGGGGAAAGGAGGCTGGGGGGCCACACAGAGACATGTCAAACAGAAGGACCAGAGGTGCCATTCAAAGGGCAGACAGGCGAGATCACCTGGGCTTGCAGGCTGCCATAAGGAATGTGAAATCTAAAAAACATCAGAAGCTTTGAGGGGGATGCTTTGTGATGAGTTTGGGACGCTTTGAGATGGGGAGAACAAGGAAGCATAGTCTCGAATACATCTGTGAAAGGTCACTCTGAGTGAAGGAAGGGGACTGGAAGGCCGAGAGAGAAGGTGGTGGCAGTGGTTCAGGAGACGATGAGGACCTGCACTGTGCTTACAGTGATGGAAACACAGTGGGTGGATTTAAATGTATTCTTTATACCTTTCTTCCTTGTGGTAAAAAACATATCCCCATACTGTTTTCCATAGTGGCTGCAGAATTTTACATTCCCACCAACAGAACACAAGGGTTCTGACTGCTCCACATCTTTGCCAATACGTGTTACCTCCTGTCTTTTCGATAGCAGCCATCGTAATGGGTGTGAGGGGATATGCATCTCATTGTGGTTCTGATTTGCATTTCCCTGATGATTAGCGATGCTGAGCACCTTCTCAGGTGCTTGTTGGCCATCTGTGTATCTTCCCTGGAGAATGTCTATTCAAGTCCTTTGTCCATTTTCAAATCAGATTATTTGTTGTTGTTGTTGTTAGGTTGTAGGAGTTCTTTACATATTCTAAAGATTAATCCCTTATCAGATCGATGGTTTGAAAATATTTTCTCCCATATTATAAGTTGATTTTTCACTCTGTTGACTGTTTCCCTTGGATTGTAGAAATCTAAATTTGATATAGTCCCACTTGTGTGATTTTGTTTTTGTTACCTGGGCTTCTGGTGTCATATTCAGGAAATCGTTGCCAAATCCAATGCCAGGAAGCTTTTCCTAGGAGTTTTATACTTTCAGGTCTTATGCTTTAGTTTTTTAATTCATTTCAAGTTAACTTTTATATATGGTGTAAGACAAGGGTCCAGCTTCATTCGTTGGCATGCGGATATCCAGTTTTCCCAATTTTATTCCATTAGCCTGTGTGTCTCTGTCT
The DNA here is from genome assembly GCF_017311325.1 of Ursus maritimus. NCBI lineage: Eukaryota > Metazoa > Chordata > Mammalia > Carnivora > Ursidae > Ursus > Ursus maritimus. The sequence continues at coordinate 8,375,032 of NW_024425897.1, forward strand.
TTGTGTTAGTACCTCACCATTTTGATTACCGTAGTGTGTGATGTTTTGAAATCAGGGAGTGTGTGGCTTTGTTCTGATTCCTCAAAATTGATTCAGCTTTTTTGGGTCCTTTGAGATTCCGTATGAACTTAGGATTTTGTTTTTCTATTTTTGTAAAAAATATCATCAGAATTTTGATAGGGATTACATTGAATCTATAGATTGCTTTGGGTAGTATGGACATTTTAACAATATTAGTTCTTCTAATCCATGAACATGGATGTCTTTCCATTTATTTGTCTCTTTTAATTTCTTTCAGCAATATTTTGCAGTTTTCAGTATATAAGTCTTTCACCTCTTGAGTTAAATTTATTCCTAAGTATTTCATTCTTTTTGATGCTATTATAAATGGGGTTGTTTACTTAATTTCCTTCTAACAATTATTCATTGTTAGTATACAGACATGAACTGATTTTTGAGTATTGATTTTGTATCCTAGAACTCTGCTAAATTTGTTCATTAGTTCTAATCTTTAGAGTTTTCTACATATAATATCATGTCACCTGTGAACGGACATAATTTTACTTCTTCCTTTGCCATTTGGAGGACTTTTATTTCTTTTTCTTGCCCAATTGCTGTGGTTAGGACTTCCAACACTATGTTGAATAGAAGTGACAAGAGAGGGTACCCTTGCCTTGTTCCTGATCTTAGAAGGAAAGCTTTCAGTTTTCATCAATGAGTAGGATATTAGTTGCAAGCTTTTCATACATGGTCTTTATTTATGTTGAGGTAATTTCCTTCTTTTCCTAGTTTGTTGAGTGTTGTCTTTTGGTTTTGTTTTTTATCATGAAAGGGTGTTTAAATTTTGTCAAATGTCTTTTCTGCATCTGTTGAGATCATCATGTAGTTTTTGTTCTTCATTCTGTTAATGTGGTACATATTACAGTGACTGTGATTGAGGAGGGAAACGGGGAAACTTAAGAGTTGGGATTTAGATATTTTAGACTAGAGATTCCTGGAAGATTTCCATGCAGAGATGTTTGGTGGGCAGCTGCACCTACGGGTTCGGAGGTTAAAGATGCCTGAGAAGGCAGCGCAGGGTACATTTAGAGAAAGGAGAAGAAGGTATGGTAGCCGGAGCATGGTGTTCACCAAGAGACAAGATGGAAAATAAGCTCAGAATGCCTTCCGAGAGCTAGATCATGGTGCCAAGCTCTAAAACTTGGATTTTATTCTCTGTAAACTGATTCCTGTAAAAGGTTTCTTTTTTCCCCTTCGAATAATAGAGTTGCTTATTCATGGCTTTATTTCTAAATTAAAAAGTAATGTATGTCCATTGTGAAAAAACTGAAATAAGGAATGGTATAAAGAATAAAATACCAAGCATCTGTAATTCCACCATCCACCTATAATTACCACTAACGCTACAGCCTATTTCCTTCCAAGGATTTTTTTCTTACTTTTCATACCCATATTGTGTATATATTACAAAATTTAAATTACACTATATGTAATAATTCTATATCTTATTTTTTCCCTTACTATTTTGTCATAACTTCAGCTATGTGATTAAAAATTCTCTGTAAACATAATTTTAATTATGATATACTATATTGGATAGATAGAAAATAATTTGACATTCAATTACTGTGGACATTTAGGTTTTTAAAATTTTCTATAATGGGGCACCTGGGTGGCTCAGTCGGTTAAGAATCTGACCCTTGGGGCGCCTGGGTGGCGCAGTCGTTAAAAAGCGTCTGCCTTCGGCTCAGGGCGTGATCCCGTTCCGGGATCGAGTCCCACATCGGGCTCCTCCGCTGGGAGCCTGCTTCTTCCTCTCTCACTCCCCTGCTGTGTTCCCTCTCTCGCTGGCTGTCTCTGTGTCACATAAATAAATAAAATCTTAAAAAAAAAAAAAAAGAATCTGACCCTTGATCTCAGCTCAGGTCATGATCTCAGGGTCGTGAGATCAAGCACTGCATTGGGCTCCACACTGAGCATAAAGCCTGCTTAAGATTCTCTGTCTCCTCTCCCTCTGCCCCTCCCCCATAAATAAATAAATAAATAAAATTTATTTTCTATAATATATAGACCTATTATAAATACTCCTATGAATACCTCTTTACTCCACTTCCAAAATGAGAATTTGGGGGTAAAAAGGCATGAATACTTTAAGATTTTTGTTATTACTAGCAAATTATTTTTAGAAAGTCTAGACCAATTTATATCCCTACTGTATGAGACTGCTCATTCACTGCATCTTTACTATTATTAAGCATTATGACTTTTAAAATATTTAAAAATTTTATAGATGTCATTGAAATTTTCATACTGTTTTCTTGAAACTGTGAGACAAAAACCCGAGTCTCATAAAACTCCATTCTAGTAAATTCAAACCATGCCACTGAAGTGTTCAATTTTGAGTTTAAGCTCACAAAATAAGAACAAATTTCTAATAAGACTAGTCCAAAGCAGCAGAAAAGACCTTATTTCTGGCAGTCTGAACTGGGTATTGAGGCTATCAAGGGCAGCCCAACCAAGTCATGCTAAGCATCAAGCCACCCGACATTCTAGAGACAGAACCCTAAGGACTCATCCTAACTTGTTAGCTTTCTGTATAGAGCAGAGAGGAAAAGATTAATGTGGGGAATTATGTAAGTTACAGTCTCTCCTCTCTCCCTTCCATTGATGAAGAGCTGAACTATAGCCCAAAAGTCATTGTTTTCAATTCAAAAGTCACCTGGAAGCAAAATCACTCAACCTCCAGGATCATAGAAAATAACTGCATAGGCACAAGTGTTTGGAGTTAAACACAGTGCCCGATCGGGGGTAGGGGCAGGCACTGGGAACAGTCAAAGGGTAGTCCCCTTCCTTCTTATGATGAATTTTAATATAGAACCATGAAAATTGGGATCAAGTAAAATCTATATTTTCACGCAGGCTGAGCCCTATCAGGGTTGGTTTGGACAGAGATGACCCAGGTGTGGTCACCGCCTCTGCACGTGCAGAAGTTTCAAATGGGAGGCGGTGCACGCTTGTGTCCCTTCATGATCTCATCTCAGAGCAAGCTCTGGACTGTGGTCTTACAAATTTGAAAATTGGATATTAATGTGCTCAAAGAGGCTTTGCCTCTTGAGAGCCCACGTTCATTAACCAAGCAGAGTTGTACAGACCAGAATGCCAGTTTCTTATGCACGTTCTCTATTCACAAGTAGACTTACGGGAGAAATCAAATGATAATCAGAAGGTTTGACGAGAATCACAGGACCTGAACAAGGGAAGGCAGGGGGACGACCTGAGAGGTCTTCTCCACATGGTTACTGAAGGCCTTTGTGCAACTGCTTGGGTGGCCTTCATCTCCTCTATTTCTCTTCATCCTTTGGAGCTCAGCTCCAATATCCCTTCCCCAAGGAAGCTTCCCCAACTGCTCCAGATAGGTTTCCCAGCCCCACTTACACATCTTGATCCACCCTGCATTTTCCTTTAAGCACTACAACAATTTTAATTAAAAGGTTTTTTATGCTCTGTTGTTTCCGGTCTTTCAGGTCCCTGGGAATAGGAGCCATGTCTGCCTTACTCACCACCTTACTCCTGATCTCTAGTGCACATAGTACATAGCAAGTGTTCCAATACTTGTGGAAGGGAGGGAAGGACGGAAGGATAAGAGAGCATGAGGACTGCAGGTCTACTGTGGGAACAGCCTTTCAATGGGACTTTGAGTCCCTTAGCCAAGATTCTCTTTCCCTTTGACAGTGTCAGAAATGAGCACTGCCCAAATCTGCCCTCCTCTCTCCCCTTCATTTTGTGTTTCTACTCCCGGCCAACCATCCTTTTAACACTAACTTTATTGGGGTTTTGTTGTTTTTTTTTAAATAATTTTTTAATTTCTTTATCTGACAGAGAGAGAGAGTATAAGCACAGGGAACAGCAGAGGGAGAGGGAGAAGCAGGCTCCCCACCGAGCAGGGAGCCTGATGTGGGGCTCGATCCCAGGACCCCGAGATTACGACCTGAGCCAAAGGCAGATGTTTAACCGACGGAGCCACCCAGGTGCCCCATTAACACTTTGGATCGGCAATAACTCTGGTCAGGTTACAGTGGAATCAGGCTGGCAGTGCCATTCTGCTGCCGAAGAAGCTTTGTACACGCCTGGCCTAACCTATTTTATGGTCACGTATAATTACATTTCAGAGAACAGCCGTACTTCCGAGTTCTTGGGGTTACCACACCATCAAGCCCTGCTACCCAGGGTTAAGCAAAGGGATGCTCCAGGACGCTCCGCGGTCATAGAAGAAACAAGACAACGATGTGTGCATGTGGCTGAAGCCTGCTCATACTTCACACACACAGAAGCCGGAGATGACATTCTTACATGTTTCGGCTATTTTCTCAAATATGATATTAATTTTGATAATTAAAAACAGAACAAGCAGTGGCCTGGGAGTCTGGGTGAGATCTCTATTGTTGTGATCCTAGCTCTGACACGAACTTGGCTGTCAGCAGTCTTATTCCGTGCTGGCTTCTGTTAAATGAAGGAGTTCAGCTAGAAGACCCGAAAGCACCTTCCACTCTTGACATTACATTATCCAAGTTCATCTAAGAACTTGTCCCCAGCTTTATAAGCACCCCCAAAGATCAGCCCAGCTGCTGGCACTGACCAACACACACTCGGGAGTCTGGGATAAGCATCTCCAAAGAATTAGGGTGATATCTTAGGATTTCCATGATTGCTAGTGAAATCATTCAAGAGACAAGCAGATCTCCCTGGGACCTGACACCAAGCTAACCCAAGATTCTCTGACACACAGACCTTCTTGACACTTATTGAGCACAGGACGGAGGGCTGAGATGCCTGAAAATCTGGTGACCACCCAGCTCTGTGGCTCCCTCTTCTTTCTATTTTCTCCAGCAGCAGGGTGCTTGTGGAAATTATGTTCTGCATGTAAAATAGTCAATCGTGATAAAATGTCTCCGTAAGCATATAACGTTTACAATCTTTGTGAAAAGCGCTTCCCATCTCTATTCTCGATGCTGGGAGTTCAACTTTCCTGCACCTCAGCCCCACAATGCACAGATCCTGTCACTAGTGTTCAGTTACTCTCTCAAACGGCCGCAGTACAAACAAACCCATTATTAATCGGTTTATAACCCACCGCATCAGTTTTAATTAGCTGGTATGTTAAATTCAAAGTCATGTGTAGGTTTAAATGTCCTACAAACAAACCCTCCTTAGAAAATGCGCATCTCTGAGGAGACCTTTCCCTATCTGAAAGGAAATGACCAGAAAGAATAAAGACAGCCCATGAAGGGGTCTGCCCTCCAGAGACACATATCTGTTTCTCCTGCAGCAACTGTGAACAGACTTCGCATAAAGTGCAAATTCCATAGATTTCTTCCATTTAGCTCAAATAGGATGTTTACAAAAGAAAGAGAGAAAAAAACCCCAATACCCCTGAGATTGTATCTGAAGATGGGACTGGGAACATTGTATTACTTGCCTTGAGTAGTAAGACTCTACCCCCAGGGACTCTCGCACACTGGCGATGTGCTGCTCGAGGGCCGAGCTGGTGGCTGTTGGAAGAGCCGCGCTGCTGCCGGCCTGGAAGTCACTGGAGTTTTCCGCCGCATTATCACCCAGGTAGTGTTCGTGAAACTTCAGAATTCCTGAAACCAGACGGGCACAGCCAACATTATGCAAGACCAGGGTGACGGGAGGTAGGGCTGGAGGCAGGGGCTAGCCCTCTTGGGCAAGCATGCCAACCAAACCATGTGAAGAAGTCCTGAAATCCGAGGTCTTGATAGGGCTTTCCGGCATTTGGTTAGTACTCATTTCTACAGCTTTCATCATCAGGTTTGGTGCTTGAAACCAGGGAATTCAAGATAAGGCTTTTGCTCTTAACACTAAATTCAGCAGCTCGTGGAATGATGACTCCTTCGTATGTATTTCCAAACAGATGCTTCTCAGAAGCACCAACTAGGGAAAGTTTTCTTTCCCGAATGGTGCATGAGCATGCCAAGGTGTATTTTCCCCAGAAACGGAAATCTTGAACAAAAATATAACTAGCCAAGTAGAAACTGTGTTACTCAAAGGCCTTTTATTTCACAAAAGCTAGTCAAAATAAATATGTCGTCGTACAAAGGCCAGATAAAAATATTTTAAACCATTTTTAAATAAGACTAACTGGTCAACCATCATTAATGGATTAAAGGAGCAAAAAAATTATGGCTGCATGAAACTGAAGCAATCCATAGTGGTTTTCTGGCAATAAACACAGGACATATTCTCAAATGGTAATGAGGTGTGTCAGCCCTGGAAAACGCTAGTCCTCTCCGATTGGATTAGAGCCCCGGTGAAAGCTTCAGAGTCTCATTAAGAGCAAAGAGGACGGGAAAGAGAAACAATGGGAGCCTCATTATACATGGCTCATTATTACAGGGATTTGGACATACCACCTGTCAAACCATGTCCCCCAAACATAACAATGACAGAGAGAAAGAGCCTGATAGCTCCATCATCAGCCATGTCCTCCTAGGCATCAGGGCCCCTCTGAGGGCTGGCATACACAGGGATTCATTCCACTGCAGCTGACACTCACCAACCACCATGAACATCACAACTAAAACCTTCAGCACAGAAAGGTCAGAGGTAAGAATGTTCTTTATGGAAAGCCCGTAAAAAACATGAACTTGAGGGCAAAGATTATAAAAAAGAATGCCAAGGCACCGAATGTACTAGGCACGAGTGCTCAGAACGCAACGGGCATCTGAGAGTTGTCATCCAGCCATCATTTTTTTTTTTTTAAATCAAAGGGACTGAAACACAATCAAGAAAATCTTGTCAATTCTCCCTGGCAGTTGAACTTTCTGAAATTGGCTTACAGATATTCAAGAAGCCCATTCTTCAAGATTCCCAATTATAAGATCCACTTCCCCAGTCAATAAACTCTAATTGGATCTGGTGTGTCTCCAACATGGTAAAGCCATCAGCATTTTATCATGCAAAAAATATGGCCCTAACAGCTAATTAGTGGTTCTGTATTTAGTGAAACAGTTACAGCCTGAACATTTAATGCTGATTTAATCAAAGGGGATTTTTACTTCGGAAATAGATTTACAACAGAACTGGTTAAAGTGGGTTCTGCTAAACTCGGAAATTTCAAGCATAAGACTTCATTTATATACTGTGATAAGAGCTGCCATTATCATTTTAGTCTCTCTAACTTTACCATGACAAAGGGTCACAATTATTAAATCATAGCTAGAAAGAACTCGTTAGGACTTACAGGCATTGCTTTATTAGCTAATGAACAACAGCTGTCTAAAAATAGGGCTGCTGGTGAAATTAATCCTCCTGTTCTTCATGTTCCTTGATAAATGCTTCCACATTCACCAGCGAGGAGCAGCGATTTCTTGGGGGAATGAGAAAGCTGGGCTGTCTTATTAATTGAATGCCCCACCACAGAATATCCGCCGTGGCTGAGGTTTTGCTGAAAGCCGATATCAGCTCCTTAGTCTGATCTATGGTAATGCACCTCTTCTCCCTCTATTCATTAGACTCTCCCAGTCTAGTGTCTTAATTGCCCAGCTCCCATAGAAGGAGATCTTACCTGCCCCAGGAGCAAGCAGCCAGCTATACAGGTAGCCTGCGGCCAGGGAATAGTAAAGCACTAGTCCCCTCTGGCCATTAACCATCTCTAAGATCTGGTCAATAGTGACTGGGGAGTAGGGGTCGGAGTCCTGTTGTCCTGTTTGTCGTTCTACCAAAAGATCGGCAAACGCCCGCGTCCGTCCTCTTTCTGCCACAGCTAGGGCTTCATCATGATGGCCTAGGACACAAAAGCCACACAGTGAGGAATCCCTGGGGGAGTGTGTTTATCCACAGAGGGCTATCAGGTACAGAGATGCTGGGCAGAAACGTGTCTCTGCACTCCTCTGTGGGGCACAGTCTCTGTGCCAACCCCCTGCCTCAGATGATGGCAACAGCACCACTCTTATAACAGCACCCCACATTTTCAGATTCTCCCATCACCCTAAGCCATTGGGCTTTCCCCATCGACAGTGACACCCCCAAAGAACCAACTTTGTTCAGAGGATGGTCTTCAGCCCTGCCTGTTCTCTGATCCACATCCTGAGTTCCTCCCTGGCCTCCTGGCATCCGACCCCATTCACTTTAGCTATTTGGACCTAATGCTTTGCGTGCTGGTTACCCTCTCACTTCCCTGCTCAACTTTGATTCTGACTTGACCTTGGCAGATAAGCCTACAGGACCTGGCTCTCTCTTCAATGCAGCCCCTCTACGCGTTGCACTGTCCAGCCCCACTAGCACACCCCCACCCCCGGCCCAAGTGATACCTCTGTGCCTTTACACCTGCCAGTCCCTCCGCTGAGTGTGTCCTATGCCCTTTCATTGACCTCGGCTCAAAAGGAGGGTCCTAACAGTGGCCTTGCCTATCTCAAAGGGCTACTGTAAAGGTTAACCGAGGTGCTGTATGTGAGGATGCCTGGATGGGTTATTCAAAGTACCACATATATAACAGGTGATGTTATTGTTAGAGCTGAGACCTCATTCCATTCCAGGCTCCCACACATTCGCTTCTCTTCTCTTCCAGTCCCCACGGGCAGAGGGTTTAAACCTCTGAAGTCTTTAGTTCTTTGAAACTGCTTCTCTCTTTCAAAGCTTTTCCTCAGTCTTTCAATCCAATTCCTGATCCCACTTTCCCTAAGAGACTAGTCTGTTATCTAGTTTAAAAGCTAAATGCACACACATGAGGGCACCAAAAGTATAAAGCAACATACTTTCAAGTAAGGATTGTTTAGAGTATTGAGAAGGAATACAATGCAGAGGATTTGCTTGCATCATAAATATAGATATGGAAGATTTGCTCGAGCTAGGGTCCAAAGAGAGAGCAGGCAGAGGCAGGAGACCAGATTTTGCAGCTCCAACAGCACTTCGAGGATGCCTAGCTTCCTGCAGCTCCAGAATCAGTAGAAAGTGGGGATTTACATGTGTGTATGCAAATGTCTTCTTTACCCTATTAAGTTATTAACTGGAACAGCAGGAATGATTTCTGTGCACATTGGAAAATCGGCCCCGAAGTGTTAGGCAGACTTAACACTGTGATTATAATAGATAATAAATTGTAATCTCAGGCAATGAGCACATTTAATAGATACATTTTTCAAGGGGGAAGTCTGGGCATTCAGATACCCACAGCAAAGGACAGGCTATTACTGACAATGCCTCAACACCCAACTTCAAAGACATTGTTAGTTCTGGTGAGGACCTCTTCCACCCGAGCTCTGGGTTGGGGGAAATGGTCTGCAGAACTGGACCGGCCTGACAAGAGGCAGAGGCCAGGGCAGCTGGAAGAGGGTGACAGACAGTGGAGGCCCCGGTGAGGGTAATGCATGCTGCCCCAGCATGATGCCACACACAGGACTGGGAGAGTTATCACTGACTAGTCACAGCCCAGAAAGCAGACCCAGAGAGTAAAAACATTTACTAGACAGCAAACAGAAAACATATGTGGCAAAGGAAAGCGGGAAGAGGCCAAGCATCTTCTCAGGTACTCTCCCCAGGTGTCAATGGTGGGAGGGAACCTGAGGGGGACAGCTGGCTCAAGCATCTCTAGCCCCAGGACACTTTCTCTGGCTCCTGGGTCTGCCTGCCAAAACACTTTGTTTTCACAGCACCTGAGTTTCTTTTACCCTAAGCATCAGTCACATCGTGCTGGACTCACTGACTTCTTTCACCAGGCTAAATGCTTCTGGAGTCGGGAGCCAGGCCTTCTTGACTTTCATTCCCAGGGCTGGCACACAGCACGTGGTACGTGCTCTATAAATATTTGCTGAATTAACGAACACAAGTTAGATGACTGGATTGCAGTTGTGGCTTCACGGCCTGTTGTAACAACGAATCAGTTTTTGCCCCAGCAACCCCAGAACGACTCAGACACGCGGGCGCGCTCGCAAGAAGTGGGAACCCCGGCCGTTCTCACCCAGGCTGACGAGCACCCGCTGCAAGGCCTGGTAGGATGAAGTCTGCAGGTCAAAGAGGGAGAGTCTGTAGTCTGTGCTCAGCTGCGCCTCATGTCGGATTGTTTCAAACAAGGCCGATGCCCTGTAGAGCTGCAAGGAGGGGACAAAGAATGTCATTCATTCCACAGAAACCGCTGTCCAGCTGTTCACTGACCACAGACAACTTCTGCACCCAACTTGGTGCCCCAATCTAAAAATAGTTTTCTAAGAGGTTTGAAAGGATCAATCTTTATTTCCAGGTAGGTCCTTGTGGACCGGAAGAGGCATCGTATCAGATCACACCCAGGAAATCACACTTTATGTGCTCACTTAGAGGGATCTAAAACACAGAGGTTATGGACTTCTAGTCTGCAAGTTGCAAGGAAAAAAAACAGCTATTAATCCAACCAAGTGCTGATTTTGATGAACACAAACAAAAAGCCTCTCCCTTTGTCATCAAGCAACCATAATTTACCTCCCCCCGACCCCAGCCCCAGGGCCAGAGTGAGAGCGGGCACGGAGCAGGCAGGCTGGAAATGGACAAGGCTGGCGGGCTGGTGGGGGGAGGGAAGGAGGTGCAGACAACTACCCTTTCAGGAGGAGGTCAGCTTTTTGCAGGCAGTTTAGCCTAATCAAACACTGCCCTCCGCCACAGAGACCAGGGGCAGGTCTTCCCAGGACAAGCTCTCCCGAAGCCACACCTGCTCACAGGGACACCGACAGGACCAGATGCTCGACATCCCTACAGAGACACTGTCCTGCTGCTCTAAGGAGCTTCTCCATAAGACTTTTTTCTAATATTCATATGTAGGAAATAATATCCAATTTTAAGTTCATGCAAATTTAAAAAATAGAATTCCAAGACTAAGAGACTTAGATTTAGTATCCCCAACTCTACCACTAATTCATCCTGTGACCTTGGGCAAGACTTGGAGCCTCGGTTCCTTCTCTTCTATAAAGGGGATGGTTATCATTCTACCTCACAGAGTTATTCGAGGAATAAAATCAGTGAGTGACAGTACTTGAAAACTGCAAATCACTATAGTAATATAAACTTTAATTTTTTAAACAAGGAACTAAAGAATTCTTTAAACTGCCTTTAATAGTTTAAAAAGGAGAGTAAAGGGGCGCCTGGGTGGCTCAGTCATTAAGCATCTGCCTTCGGCTCAGGGCGTGATCCCGGCGTTCTGGGATCGAGCCCCACATCGGGCTCCTCCGCTGGGAGCCTGCTTCTTCCTCTCCCACTCCCCTGCCTGTGTTCCCTCTCTTGCTGGCTGTCTCTCTCTATGTCAAATAAATAAAATAAAAATCTTAAATAAATAAATAAATAAATAAATAAATAAAAAGGAGAGTAAAATACCATCACATTCCAGGAGGCCATGACACAAGTTCAGTCACATCACCTCCTCAATTCCTGTGAGTACCTCTGATAGGAGCCTTGATTCACCTGTCCTTGTGCCCCTGGGCCTAGCACAATGCCTCAGCAGTCATTACTCACACACTGCCTAAGCAGTTGAGTGTGTGATTTTGGATGACGTCATCTCACAACTCCTTCAGCTTGACAGAGGAACCCCAACTCTAGGATCTTCCCAGTCTCCAGAGCCAGCATGAGAGTGGGCGTCTCTTCAACTATTTGTGCATATGCAGACACATGAACTCTGTGCGTGTGTCTGTGTGTGTATGGGTGCGTGTATGTGTATGGGTGTGTGGGTGTGTGAGAGAGAGGGAAATATCTACCGATATGTCTAGAAACCTATGAAGACATTAAATCCAATCATGAATTCTTGAATTACTTCTGTCATAAAATGTATGTAATTTCATATTAAGATTTAATGAGGAATGGTAGCACATAACACAAGAATTCCAAAGAAATCACTGAAAAATCTATCATACAAGTGAGCAAGAATCTTGACTATGGTTCAACACTTCTGTTGATCCTGTACGTCAACCCAAGTGTAGAGGTTAGCACCTTCTAGCGAATGTCATCAATACTAGGACAGTAATCCCAAGGCCTTCCATGCTTCTGGAAAAAAAATCCACTTGGGACAGGGGTTCTCCTGCTCACCTGGTGTTGGGCCTCCTCCAGATTCCCACTAGCCCAAAGGGAGAGGCCAAGACCATGGCGAATTTTGGCTTCATCTTCTCTTCGGCCCAGTTGCTCAGCTAGCCTTAAGCCTAAAATCAGATAGAGAAATTTTAAGGACACACAGAAGACAGACAATCCCCCACCCCTGCCAAGGAGTCCTGGAGGGTAATTCTGCCTCAGGTGTATACAAAGAATGTTAACAACACAGCTAAATAAAAGGCAGGACAAGAGTAGAATCAGTCAAGGCAGAGTAAGCATTCTCTTCAAATTCTGTGTTAGTGGCGACCTTTCTAAGACATTCCAAGATGCCCCAGCAAGAGCTCAGGGATGGCTATCAGCAGGAAACAGGTTTGCAGGGCAGGCAGAAACACTGAAATGAATGGAACCTAACCTGGCTGCCCTCCCAGCTGTGAAATCCCTAGCTTTGCAAATGAAAACTCCTGGCCTATAAATTTATCTAACCGAATTCTTTGGCGGGCAAAAGCTTTTCCCCACAGTTCGAGTCAAGTACAGAAGCCAAGCTAATACTCTTTCCTATCTCACGTACATAGCAGCCAATCAGTGTTTATGGGAGACACATCTGATGTTCTCCCAAAAGCAGAAGGCTCACACCGTCAGACCCTGCCTTCTGTTACTGATGCCACTGATGCATTTCATGTCCAATCTGTTTTTCCTTTAAGGCTGAGACTTTGATATGCCTCGGCAGGGTTATAGAACAAGTACTATTATGAGTTGAAAGCCTTAAATGAGACTGTCCTCATTCTAATGGCCTTCAGACAGACACCTGCAGTTTGGGTCACTTACCTACAGCAAGCGTCTGGCTTTCGGGACACCAGCAGCCTCCAGGGCTTTGGGGGAGTGATATCTGAGGGCAACCATTTATTGTACTGGTCACTAAGCAGTACTCAGCGTCACTTTGTCCCCATGGTCTGGCTCTCTGTACACAGGAGTTAGCTTGTGCAGAAGAGCGCAGGAAGGCTCCCACGCTATAGCTACACGCACAAAGGAACGACTTCCTTTTTAAAATCTAATTTAGAGTGGATGGGAGCCTGCCTCTGAGCATGCTGGGTCCATGCAATTTGTGACTTCGGAAAAGGAACTGAGTCAGTTGAGAGGATAATAAAAGTGACATTCAGGTTCACGCTCATAAAATATTATGCATTTCACAATGCACTTAACTCAGAAAACTTAGAAATACCATTTTAAGTTTAAATCATGTCACTGGGTAACAAAAATAATACTTGCAAATTACTCACATGTTACAATACATCATAGAATGGGAACACAAGTGGAAGAAGATGGTTCTTGGATGAAAACCAGGAGAATACTGGTGGTTTTAACCTTCGACACACTAACCATATTCATTCTTCAAGGCAGCTATCCCTGCTAGATCTGGGTCCATGAGTTGGAAGTAAAATCCACTGAGGTCGCCCCCCCCCCCCAGAAGGTAAGTTCTGTGCGAGCAGGGACTGTGTTCCCTGCTGGATCCCCAGCACATAGGACACACTCCAGCCCATAGTCAGAGGTTCTCCAATGAAGAGCTAAAAGCCACCAGGCAGACAGACATGGTATCTGTCCTGCCTTTTCCTATCTGCTTCTGCCTCCTAGGAATCTAACCCACCCACCCAGCATCCCTGAAGCATGGCTTCCCAGGAACTGGTTGCATGTAACTCCATGTAGGTCACTAAATGGGTCCAGGCTTCTTCATTTGCAAAAAGAGAAAAAGCTGGGTGAGACCAGTGGCTTTGACCAGGGTTGTCTACACCTGGAGAGTTTATACAAAAATCTCAGACTAGGCCCCACCTATGAGGTTCTAGTGCCCTGGAGCAGGGTGATGCTGACTCCCAGTCCCCTCTGAAAGCCAGGAGGGGGGGACACCAAGGTGGTTTCCGGCTGAACTGTTTCTTCAGTGCAAGAGGCTGCAGACCCGACTCGGGGCCTTTCCAGGTGCCCGCACCTGTAACAGCTCATGAGCAGAGGCATCTAATCCGACCCATGAGGCACACCAGGCTCTCTGGTGGAGCACATCCACGGAAGAGACACCATGGAGATGCCACGATGAGAATTCAGATCTCTGCGAGACTTAAAATTACAAGAAACAATAAAAATGAAATTGAGAGTTTTCCATAAATACAGAATTATGTTACAACGTCTCAGGCAAAGCAGCTGCTTTATGGAAACAATATTTCAGGAAGTACAAAAGAACACAGCTGAAAGGTTGTCATATGCTGGGTCTGAATTTAATAGTTTTCACAAATTCGACTGAAAATCGCCCCCAGTCTGTTAGAATTTTACCACAGTCAAGTTTCAGGAAACCCAAAGCCAACTCTCATATTTAATGCATGGAGGCAGAGCGCCCATGGAGTGGGAGCCAAGTAAGGTCTGGGAAGTGGCTCCCAGCCTCTCAGTAACCTCTCAGCCTGCAGGCCAGAGCAATCCCTGGTCTGTACAAAGGATGACAGCAAGCCATCAGCTCCTGGCCGATTCTACCCTTTGCTTCCTGCTTCCCTCCCTCCTGGCTCCCCAGCTGGGGCTCAGGAGTAATGGGGGATATATTATTGTTCCAACCCTGCTCTGTGCTTAGAAACCACTCCACACAGGGTCTCGTGTGGTTCCTGGGTTGGAAAACTTGGGCTGGACCACAAACTGACCACATGGTCAGGACCAAGCCACTGTACTCTCTGAGCCTCAGGTCATTTGGCCGCAAACGGGAATAGAGATACACCTCTGATGGTTACTGTGAGAATGAAATCCGATTAAATAAACTCTATGTGCAAAGACCCTTGGAAGCTGGAAATGGGAGTTTTTGCTTGGAAATCAGCAACTATTTCCTTTTACTAGTGAGCCAAGAACATCCTATCGGCCGTCCTTCCCCCCCAGGATGGGAGGATGCCATGTGCCCCTGTGTTTCCAGAAGCATAAAGCGGTGGAGGATTAACACACTGCTGTGGGACTTCTGCTTCCTGAGGAAGGAAGCGTCCAAGGACTGGCTCAGGTGGCTGTACGGAACCTGACAGCAGAGGACAGGAGCTGGGGAGGGGGGCGGCGGTAGGAGGGGAGGGGAGACGGAGAAAGGGGAGGCAGCCGCAGTCACTTTCTGGGCCTGTCTGGAAGAAGACGGCCATAGCACCAGCTCAAACACCGTGGACAAGAAGCACTGGGAAGGAAGCCTGGTGGACGGCTTGAGCGCCCCTCAGACGGGGTTAAATCTCAGCTGCAGCCTCAAAAGGGACTTCTTCAGAGTTTTGTTATAGTTTAGATATTTTCAGGAAGGACACTGGGGCTTGGGACAGATGGGCGTTTTCCTCTGATTCAGGCCCTTAAATTTTATGCAACTAAATCTTACTTGATTCCTCTCATGTGGGAATGTGCTGTTCGCTCTGAAGAGCAAGGAGGGTATCAGCTCCCTGGGCAGCTGGCTGCCAGCGTTACACAACCCGGGTAACCCACTCGGGATGAGGGAACGCCTTTGTGCTATTAAGGAACACCCAGCGGGGGCACCACGGTTTTGGAGTTGAACTGCTGCTGCGGCCTCTGAGCACCTCACTCCAAGCAGAGGTGGCCACTCCAACTGTGCATCCTTCCTTCCGAGTAGACTCTGAACTCGATCTCAGAGTCTACTGAGAGACCACCCCAGACCTTTTCACTTACCTTCCTGTAAGTACATGACTGCCTGGGAATAGTTCTGCAAGGCATGATGGGTCCTTCCGAGGCTACTATAGGACACTGTCTTGGCCACCAAGTCATTCATCTGTGCAGCGAGGCTCAAGTGCTGTTCTTGATAGACCACAGCCCTCTCAAAGGTGCCCAGGGATTCATATGTCAGGCCCAGGTTCCCGTAGGCTCGGCCCTGGCATGTGGGGTTGTTGGTTTCCTCTGCTATCTGCAGATCGAGCTGGTGGTACTGCAGGGCTGTATCATATTCCCCCATCTGCTGGTAAACGCCACCTAGGCCACAGGCCGCATCACTTTCCAGAGCTCGGTCTTTCATCTCTCTGGCAATGTTCAGCTGGCGTTCGAGGCAGGAAATGGCTTGTTCGTAATTCCCTAATTGGCTGTGCAGACTTCCTAGCTCTCCATAGGCCTGGGCTTTATTAAAGGCCTCCCCGAGCTCATGGGTGACCACGAGCCTCTTTTCAAAGCACACAAGGGCTTGCTGCAAGCTCCCCATTGCCCTGTGGGGATGTAGACAGAAAAGCAATGATATTATTTTGTGCAGGTGCAGACATGCTAAAGCCCCCGAGAAAATGAAAAGCATTTGTCACTGTCACTTACTATAGAAGCTCTTAACTCCTCTTCTAGCTAAAATCTATCATGTGCCCTTAGAGTGAGATGCAGGGGAATTTCATAATCTGGAAAGCAATTCAAAAGTCATCCCTTAGTGACCTTCCCAAGAGCTTGAGATTCAATGGGATATACACCCCAGAGGAAACATAAAATATATTAATAGGCACAATGATAGCAAGTGAACTGTTTGGTTCTTCGGGCCTCCCAATTTCCACTACCGCTTAGACTATGTTTTTGAAATCACTTTACAATGGCTATAAATCTTTCACCCTGAGCTTCTCAGAGCACTCTGTGGGTGATGATTTAGTTTGACCCTTGCCCTTCCTCCACTCCAGGAGCCCTAATCCCTTGCTGATCTGGAAGGGCCGTAAATTCTGCAGACACAGACACCTTCTTGGGTTCCCCACATTCAGAAGGAAAGCATCACGTTGGCCAACAGTGTGTCTTTTTGTGCTGCGCAGAGATGACATGATAAGACTGGGAAGAGCATGGATTTTGGCGGCAGACCAAGTCAGTTGTGTGGGGCACATGAATTCCTCTCCCTGAGCCTCTGTTTCTGGATGATAGTAAATCCTACATCCCACAGCAGATCATAATAAGTGTAGAGTAATACAGGATTGCCATAAATATTAAGCAAGATATCTCTGCAAGGTGCCTAGCTAGCATGATGATGACAGTATATATTTATTCACTCCTGCCATCTTCAGGTGGCTTTCCCTAAAAGCAACAAAACGGGAGTCCGCGTAATTGGTGGGTATAGGTGTTGCATTAACAAACACATTCATATAATATGATGAGAGACATTCAGAAAATATCAGTTGAATTGATACATTCACCTTTCCCGTTCCCATTACCCCTTTTATCTTGCTCATTATGAGGCAGTCAAAAAAGCACTGCATTTGGGGTCAGACAGCCGTGTTTGACTCTCAGCTGTCCTGAATCTTTAAGCTGCGTAACCTTGGACAGCGACCTAACACCTCTGGGCTTTAGTTTCTTCCTCCATAACATATGGGTAATAATATCCCCACTAAATTCACAAAATCATTGGGGGAGCCAAATAAGATACGTATGAAAATGCTTTATAGGTAACAAGCCGCTGTGCAGACCCTAAGTTGCCATCACTGCCACAAATGCTCTTTGTGCACGTGATCGACCACATCTGTCCTCTGTCGTCTTTACCTGTGTCCATTTCCTAGGCCCCGGTAAGCCTTGGCTTGGTCTTGCATGCGATTCAGACTCTGGGCAACAGATAAATACTGTTCATAGTACTTGATAGCTTCCTCATAGTCACCCAGGGCCTCGTAGCAATCCCCCAGATTGCCGTAGGCCCGGCCCCTGTCGAGCACGGACTCATTTCCACTTAGCTGCTGCAACATGGCCAACTGCTGCTCGAAGTAGCCGATGGCCTCTTCCATCACATTCATGTTCATCTTTGTGATCCCCATGTTGCCGTAGACCTGGGCTTCCAGACTGGGGTCCTTCAGCTTCTGCCCCAGGTCCAGCTGCTCTTCATAACACTTGAATGCCATTGTATATTTCCCAAGGGCCATGTAGACCGCGGCCAGATGCCCGTGAGCTCTGCACTCCCCCGGCAAGTCGCTCAGCTCCTGATAGACCTCCAGTTCCTGTGTGTGATAACCCAGGGCCTTGTCATATTTCTGGATCATCCGGTATGCTGTGCCCAGGGCTGCATAGGCACTGGCTTCTAGTCTTCTGTCCTTGACGTGGTGAGCTAAGCCCAGCTGCTGCTCATAGAATTTTATTGCACCATTTATATCTTTTTTACAGATGAATATATCACCCAGATTCCCCAGGGCTCGAAATTTAGCCTGGGAATTATTCAGCGACTGGGCTAGGGACAGTAGGTACTTCTGACACTCTTCAGCTTTGCTGAAGTTCAGCAGAGCCTTGAATGCTAGGCCCAAGTTACAGTAAGCTTTTGCCTGGCTCAATTTGTCATGGAGGTCTTTGGCCAGTGCTAGATCCTGCTCATAGTACTTCACCGCCTCCTGGTAGTTTCCGAGGCAGTAATGGGCATAGCCGAGATTGTGGCAGACCTTCCCTTCTCCTTCCATGTCTTGAAGGTCAGGAGCGAGCCGGAGGTACTGTTCATAATAGGGGGCGGCCTGGACATACTCTCCCCGAGAGCAGTGGAAGTTGCCCAGGTTGCTGAGAGCCCGGGCCTCGCTCTGGATGTCACGAAGCTCCCGAGCAATGTTCAGGTGGTTCTGATAATGTTGCAGGGCCCGGTCATGGGCCCCCAGGGCCTGGTAAGCCACGGCCAGGTTCCCATGTGTGGATGCCTGTGAGGCACGGTCATTCACTTCCATGGAGATCTGCAGCTCCTGCCGGTGGTATTTGACAGCCTGGTCATACATGCCCAGAGCATTGTAGGCGTTGCCCATATTCCCATAGGCACGGCCCTGGGCAGCATAGTCACTCAGCTCCTGGGCGATGCACAGGTGGGTCTTGTGGAGTTTCAGAGCCGTATCATAATCACCTTTCATCTGGTGTATGATTCCTAAGAAAGAGAATAAAGGAACAGAAAAAGGTTAGAATTACTGATGAGCAGTTTCGGGGAAAAAATGTAATTTGCAACTCAATTTATACTCAAACCCAATCCAGATGAATTAGAGAATTTAAAATAACAGAAGGTAGAATTAAATATTTATCAGCGCTCCAGAGGGGAGATAACTTTCTAAGCTTTGAAGCAACAGAAAAAAAAAAACACAGACAGATTTGATTACAAAATTAGGAAGTTTTATACTCAAATATATATCTAAAGTTAAAAGACAAACCCAATACTGGAAAATACGTGACACATCTATCACAAAATCCAATAGCTACCGTGTTTTCCAAGATTTCCAAGATTTCACTTGGTCTGATTTTTTTTTTTTAATTTAAAATCAAACCCCCAGTTTACTGAAATAGGCAAAAAACAGTTAAGTGTGAGCAGACAACTCACATCCAAGAAATACAAAGAGTAACCACAGGGGAAAATGCTAATTTCTTTTAATATTCAAAGAAACACAAAATAAAGCAACCCCGAAGTACCATTTTACTTCAACTAAATTAGCAAACAAAGAATTTAAACAGCAACCCTATACTGATGAGGTTGCCCTGAAACTGGTAAGCACATCAGCTGCTGGACATGGACAGGAACGGCCCGTGGAGAAGCAGGATGGCAGGAACCACAAACGCGGACCTGCTCAGACCCGGCAATCCTACTCATGGGCATATATTCTAAGGAAGCCATCAGACAAATGCAAAAGCTATTCCGCACAGCGATCTTCACTGCAGCGTTACAGATTCGTGGGAAACCAGAAACATCTTAAAAGGCAAACACTGGGGGACTGTAGAGGTACATTCTGGTATATCAACTCAATAGAGGATTATGCAGTCATTAAAAGATAATTACGAAGTCTGTGTAGAAAAATGGGAGGAAAGGGTTCTTACAATAATAAGCAGAAAAAAGCAGAAAACAGTGCTGCATGCTCCCCGTGACAACAACTAGGGAAATAAATGTGTGCACATAATCCCCTTGCGGGGATTATGCAAAAACAGCAACTGCTGCCTTGTGAGGTGATGGGATTTGAATGATTTTTTTCTTCCAAAACTTCTTGGAATCCTGCTTTACGGCTTTTACACTCAATAATAAGAGCACTTTCAACAACCTTCATAAGCTATGCTCTAGCAGCTAAGCTGTTGTTTCTACAAGCAGTTCGAAATGAGATATATCATCGGTATAAAAAAGAGAAAGTAGTTCCAGATAAGGGACATCATCAGAGTAACTTGGGAGGCACCTTTGAGGAGGACCTGGTTCACCCCAGTGGGGGCTGGGTTGGGGGCACTGGAGAAGATGGACGGAATCTAGTTCGCAAACAGGTTCCTCCTTGCCCTTGGATTTGAACATACTTTTCCATGAATCAACGCGTGAGCTTTGCAGTGGGGACCAAAACCCACAAGAGTACAAAAAGCAAAAACACCAAGCTGGGTTCTTGTTAAAAGTCTGAACTAAAAATAGACACGCTGAGAAAGCAGGCTGTCAAAATCCAGCCCCACGATTTGCCTCTCTCTGCGACACTTCCACGCACTCCCTCACTTCCTCCGCGCTGGCCCAGGATTTACTGCGTGCAGAGGCTTGTGGCGGGCAGCAGGGACAGACAGAAAACGAGATGCAAGTCTGCCCTCAGGGAGCGCGCCGGGTTGTGAGGGAGCCGCTCGTGGAACGCATAATGTCAGCACACATCATAAACGCTGAAGCGACGGGGGCAGAAAGGGGCGTGTGAGGGCTGCTCTTCTGTCCCCGTGTCCTCCCCTGCCGGGGGTGGAGGTCTGCCCCATCACAGGACTTGCGTCTACCTCTGGGCCCAGACAGCTGTCTGATGTTAACTCGACTCGGGGTACTGAATACATCATCTAGCCTCTCTGAGCTTTTCATAGTTCGTCTATAAAGTGAGGAAAAGAATCCTCTCAATGCCAGTCTCAGAGGGCAGTAGTGAGGATCAAATGAAATCACATATGTGCCAGTGCACTATAAAGCATAGGCTGGAATTCAAATATTCGTCACTGACATTACTCTAGGCTTCCAGGGAAGGGAATTCTCAAGGCGGCAGAGATGACACAAACGATGGCAATTATTCTGGGTATTTTCTTAGAGGAGTACAGTATTTCATGATTTAAAGTAAGTAAATCATGGTCCTCTATACAATGGAATTACAGTGTCATTAAAAACGGTGAAGCAGGAAAAAAAAGTGAGTCTGCCCTAGAACAAATGATTTAATTTAAAAAAGTGGAGAAGTGGAAGATGATACATTGACATGGAAAAAATTACAATATATTAATGGAATATATGGTCACAAAACAGAACATTGTCATAAAAACATTAATGGGTGTATATACATGTAAGTTTACATTTATATGTCTACATACAGCATACAATTTATTTAAATGTTAACAGTAGTAATCTTGGGGGGTGGAACTGCAGGTTTTTTCATTTTGCTTCTCTGTATTTTAAGTGGGGTTTTTTCTATAACGAATGCATAGCACTTAGTTTAAAAATTACTGAAAGGATTTTTAAAACTCTGATGCAACAAGCAAAGTAATATTCCTGGGGATTGGGTCTGTTCACTCCCCTCGGTTGGAGACGTCACCGGTATCCTTGCTGGAAGGACGGGGTTTTTCAGAACCTGTCTCAAGGTGAGAAACTCTAAGCTACCCGAGGGGCAATAATTAGCATCACCTAGAATCCCAATAGTGGTGAAAAATTATTAGTGACAAATGTTTCAGTTCTAAAGATGTGAATTTGGCCTGTATCCCTTAACTGCCTTTATGTAAAGAGAAAATTTTTAGATTTCAAATTTCCGGGAATCCTTCAAGGAAATGAATCATTTGCTCCCTCTGTCTTCACTTTCTGCATTTCTAAAATGAGAGGGAAAATATCTGCCCAGACAAGAGTCTGCAGTTAGGAACAGAGTCAGAGCTTGGGGCCGGGGGGTGGAGTTGGGGGGCAGCAGCAGGAGTGCCCACATCTCCCTCTGAGCACTTTCTCCCACAGCAATGCCTTTGTATTGATTTTTTTTCCCCCTCACAGCTTTTAGATTTCTTTGCAAGGGTTTTTTTTTTTTTTTTTTAAAGATTTTACTTATTTATTTGACAGAGAGAGACAGCCAGCGAGAGGGAACACAAGCAGGGGGAGTGGGAGAGGAAGAAGCAGGCTCCCAGAGGAGGAGCCTGATGCGGGGCTCAATCCCAGAACCCCAGGATCACGCCCTGAGCCGAAGGCAGACGCTTAACGACTGAGCCACCCAGGCACCCCTGCAAGGGTTTTTTTAAGCCAATATGATCATTAGTTGGTTTCCAGGATGATGTTAAAAAGAAACAAGCAGTGTGAGCCCTTCAGAGAAGGCACTGGAGGAAGGTCAGGTAAGTTTTCTTGCTCCCTGCCACCAAGGACACAGGTCTCTCTTGCTAGCCCCCCACCCTTCCCACTTGTACACCATCCTAGAGGAGACTAAGTATCCGGAAGGCACACTATCATGAAAAAGCACAGAACTTAAAGTCAGCAGTTTTGTTTCACAAGTCTGGCTCCCACCTCGTTCAGCTGGGTACCTTTGAGATAGTCACTTTATGTCTCTGAGGCTTTCTTTCTTTCCTTTTTCGTTTTTTTTTTGAGAGAGAGAGAGAGTGCACACAGGGGAGCAGGGGGTGTAGGGGGAGGGGAGGGGCAGAGGCAGAGGGAGGGAGAATCTGAAGCAGATTCCACATCCAGCACGGAGCCCAATGCGGGGCTCAATCTCACAACCTTGAGATCATGAACTGAGCTGAAATCAAGAGTCAGCCACTTAACCGAATGAACCACCCAGGTGCCCCTCCTTTTCTTTTCTAACCGACAACTTTTTGGTGTTTTTCTTTTCTTATTAAGGTCAGGTTATACCATCTCAAAGAAAAGGCATGAGAAATATACTGGTGTGGATCAATAAGCTTTGTAACCTACAGCATGCTATTTGAACATGATACAGGCAGTATTTAGAGAGTGACAAAGGAAAAGGAATTCCATGTTTCCTCTCATGGCCTCAAGAGTCTGGCCTAGTTAATAGGGAGCAGTTGGGATGATAATGGCTACCCAGGGTTCAATGAGTTGTGAAAGAAACTGCCTGCTGGTGATGGCAAAATGGTCTGACCCCCAGCCAGCTTGCCCATGCACATCCCTTCCTTCTCCCCTTCCTCCTCATCTGACACTTCCGAGGCTCTATAAAGGATCAGGAAGAATCTCAAAAACAAAGACTTCCGGACACAGGCAAGGGTAGGAGGCGACGGGCCTGGCTGAGATGGGGATTTTTTTTATCTGCCCTGTGTCTCTACTGTCCCAGCCTCTGCCAGCCTGGAGAATTCTGAACAGAACATTACACACTCTTGGCAGCCGTTCTCTTTGTGGAGGCAACATAAAAGCGGCCCCGAGAACTGCCAGCAGAGTGACTGCACATGCTGAGGAGATAATCTGCAGATCCTCCTTCCCTTTCGAGACCACAGCTTGATTTTCCAGGGCCGTCACTCAGATGAAGACTTACAGAGAGCCTGTCAGCAGGGGTGTGCTAGGTGACAACGTGCTGCAGGGAGGGGGATTAAATGAAGATTAGTGGGGCAGAAGATCCTCACAAAGCCGAGTTCCCACAAGGGCGTGTGGAGAAAGGACACACGGATATGGATTCATACATCACCACGGTGGGCCTCCGCCTGGGGGACGGGAATGGTTACTGCCTGGGAACAGTAACACCTACTTTATGTGCCGTCGTGAGGGCTCAGGAGATCATGCTTGTGAGGAGCCAGCACAAGTGCCCGGGACATGGTAAATGCTCGATACACTATGCTTTTTATTTTTAACCATCACCCGCAAGACTAAGGGAGGTGCGAACAGGATGCGCCAAGCAGACTTTCTACTGAAATGAGAACACTCAGTGTTTCAGCAGGGACTTCTGGCTGCCTTTCCTCTTGTGAATTCTCTGAAAGGGGGCCTCAGGGTATGTCCGCAAATAGTGGACATTTACTGAAAATATTATTGCTCTGATCGCGAACAGTCCGTGATCCAAATGGGGCTTTAAGAGCTCATCTGTTCTTTCCTGCTGCTCTCCAACAGGTTGGCTTCTGCCACACCCTAACCAAAGCCCCAGCCATTCTCAGGAGACATGAGCTGTGGGAGCTGAAAGAGGCCCTGCTATAGGTCCACTCTATAAATGACGTGGCCCAGGCCCAGTGAGAGGAAGTGAGGTCACGTCAGAGCTGAGGGAGGTACTCTTGACCCTCAGCTCTACCAGCCCATCTGCTTCCAAGATAAGCAGGAGGCATAAAGGAACGTTCTTATTAGTCTCCTAGGTAGGACATGGGACAGCAGCTGTGCTAAAAGTTCTCCTCTGTTAGAAATACACCCAGAGGGGTGTCTGGGTGGCTTAGTCCATTGAGCATCTGCCGTCAGCTCAGGTCATGATCCTGGAGTCCTGGGATTGAGCCCCATGTCAGGCTCCCTGCTCAGCCGGGAACTTTCTTCTCCCTCTGCCTGGGGATCCCGCTGCTTGTGCTCTCTCTCTTTCTTTCTCGCTCTATCTCAAATAAATAAATAAAATCTTTTTAAAAAAGAAAGAAATATACCTAGAAGTATTTACAGATGAAACAACATGGTGTCTATGGTTTGCTTTAAAAACCACGCTAGCGGGGGGTGGGGGGGAAGTAAGCATGTATGGGTGGGTGGGTGTGGGTGTGTTTATGAAAATAGATGAAACAAGATTAGCAAAGTTTTTTTTTAAGCAAAATGTTGATAACTCGGTTATGACCATGTGGGGGTTCATTATACTATTCCGTGTGTGTGTGTGTAAAACATTCCATAATAGAAAATTAAATCAAATAATCGAGATATGCAGAGAGATCTGTACGGCACATTCTTCTGTAGTTCCTTTTGGGTCAGGAAACTTCCTCATAGCTAAGTCCTGAAGCGGATATTTAAGTTCATTGGTCTGTCTGTGGGACATCAGGAGAGAAAGAAATCAGCGGTCACCAGCATGGGTAGGTACACCAGCCTCCACGTCCTTCTTCAGGCTGGGAGGACTGACAGCAACACAGAGGCTTGTCCCATTGCGTTGATTTCTTTATAGGCACAATATTTAATTTTACCTTTAATGTCAAAGGCTCTTAAAGGATAGGATGATATTTTGTCAATCCAACAGGCGGGGCTGGAGTGGGTAGTGAAAACAGCTGAAAAGCATGCTCCACAGAAACAGCACTAAATATTCACAGCTGGTCCTCCCAATCCTCCTCCTCACCAGGGGGAGTGGCCCCGGTTTCTTCGGGGCACCCATTATTCCAGCTCTTTAGGTTCCCCAGGTCCTCTCCCTCTCAAGTTGCCATGTAGAGTTTTTCCACATTGTCCCTAAAATACCCCAAGGCTTGGAGTGGGGAGGAGGAGACAGGCCTGCTGAGTCAACAGATGGCTGGGATCGAAGGCATGAGAGCAAAGTGCTCTGTGTTAGAAATACAACCAACTGGACGTTTTATCTCCTTTTCAGGTTACTATTTATGAGCCTAGGGACAAGCTCATTATTTTTGCCAGTGGAGGACGGCAAAGGTACAGAAATTTTTAAATGCAGATAATTCCAAAATTACTTCTCATGTGATCTCGGCTACACGCATCTTCCTGGTAGGTAAGCTTTTCCTGAAAACCGGTGCCTGGCCCCCTCTACTTGTTAATCTCATACACACTTCAAAACAATCCTGTGAGATCACTACTGCGGTCTCAGAGACCCAGAAGGTTCAAGAACTCACTCAGGGCCATACAGCTCCAGGTAGCAGAACAGATACTGGACCCTAGGTTCTTCTGACTCAGGAATCTGTGCTCTTTCACCCATTTCCCTTCTGGAATGAACCTGGAATGCCTTCTAGTGAAAGGTGGTCATGATTTTGCACCCACTTCTATTTTAATGTTAGTCTACGGTTGTGCAGCTGCATGAGGACAGATTGCTGGTCTGGCTAAATGTGTATCTAGAGCAGGGCAGTGTACACCAGCAACCGGGAAATCCTAAAAGATGAAGGAATGCAGTAGGAAGAAGCAGATGTAATCATTCGTGTGGGCGTCACCTCTGGAGAACTCTTGGGCCATCACGTGTCTGTTCTGCCACCATTTATCTTAATTACATCTGTCTACTTTTTCTACCCGACCCACCAGGCTCTTCCTGTTCCTCGAAAGGGTAAGTGAAGTTAAGGGCCTGTTATCTTCCTTTGCTTCCACAGCAATTTGAGATGTCTTCCGTGACACTGAGAGTTCAGTGGCACTTCTGTCCCAGATACCAATTGCCCTCTCCTTCTTTTTCAGTCCCGAGGAGCCCACTATAATAAGGTCACGGAAATCCCTGCACATGCCACCTCTGCCTCCCACAGACAGACTCCACCGGCAACTACCTTTTTCTTCCCCCCGTTTTATTGAGCTATAATTGACAAAACTGTATATATTTAAAGTATATAATGTGATGATTTGATATACCTATTCACTGTGCAACGATTACCACAATCAAGTTAATTAACACATCCATCACCTTTTTTTTGCCGAGAGAATACTTAAGATCT
Source organism: Ursus maritimus (assembly GCF_017311325.1). Taxonomy (NCBI): domain Eukaryota; kingdom Metazoa; phylum Chordata; class Mammalia; order Carnivora; family Ursidae; genus Ursus; species Ursus maritimus. The sequence continues at coordinate 8,401,510 of NW_024425897.1, forward strand.
ATTCTGTTAGCAAATTTCAAGCATATCGTAAGTATTATTAACTGTGGCTGCCGTGCTGTACGTTAGAACCTCAGAACTTATTACTCTGATAACCAAACTTGGAGGAAATAAAATGCAGCTGAAAGAGAAACAGAGGCCCTATTTGCTCCATCCCTGGTCCTCAAGGCTCTCCTTAGGCTGAACAGAGGCACAGTTCACACCTTTGCAGCCCCGTCTTGCCACTGTCCCAAAGGCCTGGGCTGAATGACAGTGACAAGAAGCCAGCCTGGAGCTCGCTGGAGCCCAGTTATTTCACTGCTTTCATACATGGCCCCACTTGCTCCTTCCCTCGGAGAGTTAAAAACCAAGACTGCAGGTGAATAGCTCAGAAATTCCCGGGGCCTGTTCCGCTGTAAATCCTGAGGCAGTGGGGAAGATTAATTGTGCCATGAGGTAGGGGAAGTAATAATTAAACCTATTAAAAAGAAGGTGGCTGGAGAGGGGTGCTCCGGAGATGGATGACGAGGTAGGAAGTGCTAGGCACAGTCATCCCTAACGGCTGTGGCCAGGCCACTGAGAGAGAACTTGGTGGGAAGCCCAGAGCAGAGTGAAAAATACGCTGGGCCTGCCTGGCCAAGCCCAGCCATTAGTCACTGTTTGGAGAAGGCAGAATGTGGCTGGTTTTCATTCTGGATCACAATAAGAGGAGGGAGGCATCCTCATAAGTTAACAATGCAGAGAATGTTACAGGGAGTTAGTTTCAATATGAAACAAACATTTCTTTTGTTTCAAGGTCTGGGGTTGAACCCCTGAAATGCAGAGATAACTGCTTCTGCTTCTCCCTTGAGCTGAGCCTCTAAAAACTGGACCAGTTCCACCTCCCCGGAACACCTTCTGAGTCCCTCTGGCCAGCAAAGTAAAGTATGGACCAATTAAAATGGCATTTACAAACTTTGCAGATCCAGCACCGAGCCAGCCATTCCTGCCCTGTGCTCCCTACACAATCCCAGCCAAGAAGCAGCCCCACTGGCCCTTCTGCTCAGTCCCACCCTGCCTTGTATGCCTGACTTTCTCATCCCATTTGCTTGGTTTGGACTGCCTTCCTCCCCCATCTGTGCCAGACTTTACTAATGTTCCCTACTCTGGTTCTCTTCTACATCCAGATGCGTATTTCGTACTTGGGAGAAGTCGGGCGTGGCCAAGTGACTTGTTTTGCCCAATGGAATGTGAGGAGAAGCGATGTGTTCCTTCCAGACAGAAGCACTTAGGAGCTGGACTACAATATTCCATGCTCTCTCCTCCCCTGCCTGATTGACTGCAGAAGCTATGTGTTCCAGATGGTGCTGCTACAAGAAGATGGAGCCATGGGAGGCCAGGATCAGTGGGGTGCATCTTGAGCGTTACGTGAACCTGTGGTAGCCTGGGTGTGAATATAATGCTCTATTGTTTTGGACCATGAAGATCTGTGGGCTGTTGTTACTGTACCAGACCCTAGCACATCGTCATGGATGTACCATCCAGCATCGACCCTCCAAGCCCTTGTTATAACCCACAATTTCCAACTGTCCTAACAAAGTCCATGTCAGAGGAGAGACACCTATTAACAGAAGTTTCCCAATGGGCTTTTGAATCACCCACACCTCTGGATGTCCTGAATTCTAGCCCTGAATCAAGTGAGACCACTAAAATCTATAAACTTGAACCAAATGAACTTGAACCCACACTGAATAGGCTTCAGTGAATTGAGGTTTCATCTTAATGCCCTAGAGTTAGTTGATTTTTGATTCAAGTTTGTTATTAGAAAAAGCACACTGAAATCTATTATAATCTTTGCTGCTAAAATTTTAGTTACACTGTAACATTTTATTACCATAATCTCATATATAAAATGTCTCTTGAGAAATTTCTTTTAGAATTCAGTTTTCCTTCCCCTGACGAATTCTATGCTCCCATCTTTCGGGTAATAAGAATTATGTGTGGTGTTTTGTTGTTGTTGTTGTTTGTTTTTTTGTTTTTTTTTGTTGTTGTTGTTTGTTTTTGCTTTGGCCACAAGGAAGCTCTCACTTAAATATGAAACTCTTAACAACCATGTTACCTTTTACGGGCTATATGTTTGGGCTCTTTTCCCTAATCTTTGTTTCCTACTTTTATTTGTATTTTCCTAATCTTGGTTTTTTATTTCTATAGTATCATCATTTCATATGGTAAGCTAAGTAAAATCCTTTATGGAATGAAACACATTATAGACAAGCAAGTGAGCAAAAATCTCTTACATCTGTTGTGTGCTCAGCTGACTTTGCCCCAGTAATCTGCCTACCCCCTTAGCCTGCCGTTTCTCCACTTTGTTGCTATTTGTTTTGTGGGCCCTGTTCTACCAGCTTTAATAACCCACAAGTGCCAGTTACTTGGAGACAGTGCTTTACAGTGGAAAGGTGCCGGGACCGTAACTGGAATCTCCCTATTCCTGGCTCCACCACTTCACTGTCTTCGTGCTCTTGAGAAAGTAAGTACTTTTCCTGGCCTCCAGTTTTCATCTATCTCAGATGACGACTAGGAAGATCAAATAAAAGTGGATGCCAGCACACAGATCAATGGAACAGAATAGAGAACTCAGAAAGGGACTCTCAACTCTACAGTCAGCTAACCTTCGACAAAGCAGGAAAGAATATCCAATGGAAAAAAGACAGTAAAAAACCCAGAATGGCTGGGTTGGCGCTGGATCCGAAAAGTTTGTAAATGCCATTTTAATTGGTCCACACTTTACTTCAACAAATGGTGTTGGGAAAATTGGACAGCCACAGGCAGAAGAATGAAACTGGACCATTTCCTTACACCATACAAAAAATAGACTCAAAATGGATGAAAGACCTAAATGTGAGGCAGGAATCCATCAAAATCCTAGAGGAGAACACAGGCGGCAACTTCCTCGACCTCAGCCGCCCCAACGTCTTCATGGACACTTCGCCAAAGGCAAGGGAAGCAAAGGCAAAAATGAACTAACTAAAGGGACTTCATCAAGATAAAAAGCTTTTGCATAGCAAAGGAAACAGTCAACGAAACCAAAAGGCAACCGTCAAAACAGGAGAAGATATTTGCAATTGACATATCAGATAAAGGGCTAGTATCCAAAATTTATAAAGAAACTTAGCAAACTCAACACCCAAGGACCAAATAATCCAATCAAGAAATGGGCAGAAGACATGAAGAGACATTTCTGCAAAGAAGATATCCAAATGGCCAAGAGACACATGAAAAAGTGCTCCACATCTCTCGGCATCAGGGAAATACAAATCAAAACCACAATGAGATACCACCTCACACCAGTCAGAATGGCTAAAATTAACAAGTCAGGAAATGACAGATGTTGGTGAGGATGCAGAGAAAGGGGAACCCTCCTACACTGGTGGTAGGAATGCAAGCTGGTGCAGCCACTCTGGAAAACAGTATGGAGGTTCCTCAGAAAGTTGAAAATAGAGCTACCCTATGACCCAGCAATTGCGCTACTGGGTATTTACCCCGAAGATACAAATGTAGTGATTCGAAGGGGCACCTGCACCCCAATGTTTATAGCAGCAATGTCCACAATAGTCAAACTATGGAAAGAGCCCAGATGTCCACTGACAGATGAATGGATAAAGAAGATGTGGTATATATACACAATGGAATATTATGCAGTCATCAAAAAGCAAAAGCTTGCCATATGCAATGATGTGGATGGAACTAGAGGGTATTATGCTGAGTGAAATAAGTCAATTGGAGAAAGACAATTATCATATGATCTCACTAATATGTGGAATTTGAGAAACAAGGCAGAGGATCATAGGGGAAGCAAGGAAAAAATGAAACAAGACGAAACCAGAGAGGAAGACAAACCTTAAGAGACTCTTAATCTCAGGAAACAAACTGAGGGTTGCTGGAGTGGAGGAGGGATGGGGTGGCTGGGTGATGGACGCTGGGGAGGTCATGTGTTGTGCTGAGCACTGTGTATTGTATAATACTGATGAAGCACAGACCTGTACCCTTGAAACAAATAATACATTATACGTTAATAATAAAAAATGAATGAATGAATGAATGAATGATTGAATGAAAGAATGAGAATGCCAAGGTGTGATATACTCCATTTTCTAGGGGGCGGGATTATTCCATACAGCTTCAGTTACCATAGTCCTTGATATTACAAATAACAAAATCAAAATATGCCACTCCCGCTACCATTATTTTACTATAGAGCATAACTCGTTCTAAGTCGTAGATGCCATCATATTTCCAAAGTGAGCACACCAAAGAAAACTTTGTAACAGGACATGTCATCCAAGGAGGATGCAAAATTATGGGCTCTGAGAATATTATAGCCAAGCTTTGCATGTGACATGAGAATGGGGCCCATTTCCTGAAGGGTCTCAGTGTGTGCATGTTGGAGAGGAGATCCCTGCTCCCCAAGGACATTTGAATATGAGGTGGGCATTTTTGGTTGTCACCATATCTGGGAGCCCACACTGACAGACTGTGGGTGGACCCAGGGGTACCCAACAGCCTGTGCCATGTGGGAAAGGTCCTGCACAATGAAGAACCATCACACCCCCAAACGCCAGTAGACTACGTTGAGAAACACTGGATACTCTGGGGTGATTTCCTACCCTGGCACTAATTAATAATCTGAAAAGAAAAAAAAAAGGAAAAACCCACAACTTCGTTTCTGTCTTGCCATGCAGCTGAAGCTGTTAAAATAAATCATGAAAATTAATTAATTGGGAAGTATTTTGGCTGGTATCCAACAAGTTAAGCAAAACACCACGAAACTAGGAACCTTAATTCTAAAATCTGGCTTACTGACTGACTGCCTCCACCAGTTTCTTACCTGTGGAATGTAATTCATTGTAAAGATAAATGAAAAAACACCTATGGGGTGCCTAGCTGGCTTGGTCAGAAGAGCATGGGACTCTTGATCTCAGGGTTGTTTGAGCCCCAGGTTGGGTATAGAGATAATTTAAATGAAAAGTTATTTAAAAAATTTTTTTAAAAATGGGGGGCCCCTGGATGGCTCAGTTGGTTAAGTGTTCCACTCTTGATCTCAGCTCAGGTCTTGATCTCAGGGTCATGAGTTTAAGCCGTGCACTGGGTTCCATGCTGCACACGGAGCCTACTTTTAAAAATTTTTAAATAAATAATAAAAAATAAAAGACACCTATATACGGGCTTCCTCCCAATTTCATTATGATAATTAAAAAGGGGGAGATAATTATTTACTAAATAATAAAAAATAGTAATAGCACTAATAAATGACAATAATACACAAAATCTTCCTTTGTGAGCTCATTCAGTACCTGACACCAAAAACCAACCGTGTGACTCCCAAACATGCAATTCTAGCTCAGACTCTCTCTTGAGCACCGGTCTCTGCAATCTAACTGCCTACTGGATATACCTCAGGTAACCTAAAACTTTGTTTCCAAAAATGTTTGTGGAATTGTGGAGCAAAATTCAATGAAGCACCTCACAGCACTCGTCAGTTTTCAAAGTCCTCAGGCCTTCTTTCACTTACTTGACTCAAGGACAAAAGCAGGGTGGCCAGGTCTGCTTTTGAAGACACTTACAGAAGCCACAGGGTCACTAAGTGACAGAGCTAGGACCTGAGCTCACCTGAGCCCACTGCCTGCCAGCCCAGCGCTTTCCCCCTGAATGACTTTGCCTCTCTGACGGTCTGAGGCAGAAACGGCTGCAGAATTCAGCTGTGCAATCTGGGGTGAGGACAAAGCCCATCCCCCAGGGATGCACCATTCCCTCGGCCCAGAGACGATGAGAGGATGGCATGGTGTGCCCAGACCAACAGGGAGCCCTGGAAACAGACAGGGAAAGGGAGGAGCAGCAGAAGAGCTGGCCAAAAGAACAGCCCTTCAAAAATGATTTCACTTTGCAAATTCAATTGCAAAGACAGATGGATTTTCCAGCCAGGCTGGAGAGCAAATTATAAAATCTGCTTTCCCAAGGCAATCGGGTCTGAAAAGCTTCATTTTAAAAATTCACACTGGATAGAAAACTCAAACTCTATGATTGTGTGAAGTGTTCTAGCTAGATTAAGCATAATGCTATCAAAACAAGTGATTCATATATTCTGCTCATTTTTTCTATTAGTACATGGGCTTTTGGTGAGGGCGATTTCAAAAACATGGAAAAGAGCAAGATAGGATTAAAACTGTGATCCATTTACTGCTTTCAGTTTTTCTTCCCTTTCTGCTTAATTGAGAGGGATTTACTTAGGAAATTAGAGGCTCCTGAGGCTGGCTCACTCATGCATATCGCAGAGATGATATTTAAACATGTCTTACTAGAAAGCTCTTGTGAACTGCTTTAAATCTGAAACCCCATTTACCTCCTTTATTCAAACTGTAGACTTACAGAGTAAGAGGAACCCGTAGAAATCACTGAAACTCGGGCTTCCCAGAACATTTGTTAGTTCTTGACATATCACAGCCCTGCTACATCAGGAAGGGGTGGGTCCCCGTCTGTCTATCTGGACAACCACTTCTTCCATATACATACAAATAAAAGAACCACCTAATCTCTCCCTCTCTGATTACATACAGGAACATTAACGCAGAATACTATTAGTGTCAAGATTCAGAGCAGACAATTTTAAAGCTTCTGTGGTTTTCTTTTTGTCCTTTTGGTGTGCATATTTTTACATTACTGAGATTCTATAATGATCAAAATTGAACATAATAATCTCAAAAATATTTTTTCAATTACAAAAATAATACATGTTTTAAAAAAATGCTTCTGGAAGATAGTAAAGTTTGGCTCACCCAACACTCATTTTCAACTTCCTCCTTTCTCCCTAGCTGCCTCTGGCTATGGGCTGGAAAGCTAAATATTCACTTTCCCAATCTCCCTTGCAGTTAGGATTGGTCAAGTGACACTATTGTGGTCAGTAGACAAAAGCAGAAGTGTGCTGGCATTTTAGAAAAAGCTTTTGCTTCTCTGAAATAAGTGAAAGGATACAGAAGCAGCTGCCTTAGCATGTCCTGCTTCTGCTGATTTGAACAAGTCATGATGCCTGGAGCTTCAGCAGCCACCATGTGATCGTAAGGACTAGCATAAAGGACTAGCATGAGCGAAAGAATTAACTGCAGAGTAATAAGCCCTGTCATCCCTAACTTCTGAACCAATGTCTGATACCTCACACTTACGATTTTATGAGGAAAATAAGTCCCTATTTGTTTAAGCACTTTAAATCAGATTTCCTGTTTCTTAGCCAAAGGATTGCTGTTACCATATTCAATGTAGAAAATGTGAAATACGGAAAAACCCTACCTCACTTTGTGACTGTCTGAAATAATCATTGCTAACACCCTAGCATAGTTCCTGACAATCTGTTTTTGTGTTGGTGTCGATTGTGTGGGTTATATTATTGAGATCATATTACATGTACTGATTTTTAAAGATAATTAAAACAAGACCAGGTCCTTAAAAAGAGATAATGATAAAAAGGATTTTGATGACAGATACCTGTCATTAGGTCTCTGTTTAAAATTAGGTCATTTAATATGGGTTTAAAGGATGTAGACAATCATGTTTCAAGTTTCTTGGTAATGAAAATGGCCATTATGTTGCTCTCTAAGCTCTGCTTTATAGAATAAAAGAACATTTTCAGTTCAGTAACTCTTCTGGCAGTGTTTTCACAATGTAAAAGTAACTAAGCCACCCTTAGGAAGTGCTGGACCAGAAGTACATCAGTTAAGGCTTTCAGGGGTATCATACTGGACAAGAGGTTCCACTTGGGATCGGAGGTGAAGGATGTGGCAAAAGAAACACATTTCCTGGTACTGGTCAAGGAGCCCGAGAAGGGCAGTGGACAGAAACACAGCAGGTTCAAATTTCTCCTGGCAGCGGAAACCACCTTCCATCACACGAACCAACTGCAATGTGGGAGCAAGATGAGAAAAAGAAGGCCCTCAAGCCCTATGCTAATCCCTCCTAATTCTGGTCTTAGTTTTTTTCTTCTGTATTCTAGCAGAGCTTATTCTCCACGTCACTGACTCAGTTGCCCACAGTCACTGTATCAGTTACAAGTATCAGTTCTACCTTTATTGTAGATTTTACATTGTTAGGTTCCTTGCAATTCTTCCTTTGATAACCCATCTTCTTTTCCATCTGACCCTTTTTCCTCCACATCAGCCTGCTTTCTCCTTATTATTTCCTACTCCTATTTTGTGTCTTTTTGCATCTACTGAGGGCGCCAAACTTGTATAAACTTTTCTCTTAGTACCTACAGTAAATAATTCTAAAAGGCCCGGTTACCTTCTGAGAATCAACGTTGCCCCTCCCTTATTCTGTAGCAATTTTCCATTTATCTCTATTTTTTTCCTGTTTGACCTTTAAATAAAGCAAGCTGTATCTAATATCTACTCATAAATAAAGTACCTGGTCTGTGCTCCAAAGGGATTTGGCCCCATTCTCCACATGCTTGGGTGCTGGCCAAATCCTGGTCTCGGATCTATAGTTAGATGACAGAAGGATGATAAAGATAGTGTCTAGCTCAATCCCAGTACATAGTAATATCCATTTTAATAGCTAAAATTATTGAGAACTTACAATGTGCCAGGCACCGTTCTAGGTATTTTATATGTGTTAATGTAATTCTCAGAAGAGCATATGAGTTAAGTACTATAATTATCCTCACATTCCAGATGAGTCACAGAGAGGTTAAGGAATTTGCCCAAGATCACACAACTAGCAAGTAGCATGCTGAGATGTGAACCTAGGCAGTCCGATTCTAAAGTTCAAGTTCTTAACCAGTATATTTAATAGCATTTAATGGCATCTGGGCAATAAACCAATGCTTCTGTGAGCAGGATCTGGGTAGAAAAGGTGGAATTTGAGGAGGCACTATCTACGCCCCGCGACCTACCTTCCTTTCTTTCTTCTTTCTTTCTTTCTTTCTTTCTTTCTTTCTTTCTTTCTTTTTCTCTTTCTTTCTCTCTTTCTTTCTTCCAAGATTTTATTTATTTGCCAGAGAGAGAGAGCAAGCACAAGCAGGGGGAGTGGCAGGCAGAGGGAGAAGCAGGCTCCCTGCGGAGCAAGGAGCCCAACGCCGGACTCTATCCCAGGACCCTGGGATCATGACCTGAGCCAAAGGCAGACGCTTAACCGAATGAGCCACCCAGGTGTCCCTGCCCAGTGCCTTCTAAATCATTTCTTCATTGTTCACCTGAGATCCAGTCATGGGTCTCCAGGTGTCTCAGGCTTTTGCTTCATCAACTTGGGATGGGGATGGGGAAGGTAATTCCTTAGGACAAAGTCCCACAGGTCCCCCAATACTGAAAAGATGGATTCTAAACTGGATGGATTCTAAAATGCTTATCCAGCCTCATCCTCCATGCCTCTCCAGTATGAACCCTCCACTCCAGCTAGCTCTCCTCCGTGTTCTTCAAAGGAGTAAAATGAATACATTGCACACCCTAGAGGAATAATAGCAGTGGCAATTATGATGACTGAGTGGTACATAGATCTTGCCTCCAAAGAGCTCACTATGCTCTCATCTCTCTCTCTTCCCTTTATCTTTATAGTATTACTCGGAGGGATGCGAGGTTATTAATCATTCATTTTCCAGATGGAGAAATTGAAGTACAAAGAAGGGGAGCAACCTACTGAAAGTCAGACAGCTGGTTACTGTTAGTGTGTACCTGTTTCCTATCTCATCTCTTTAGGATCAGGTCCTGAGAGCCCTCCAGAGTGAAAAATAACTTGATTTATTCATCTCTGTTGGCCTGGACATAATTTGCTAAACTGCCTTTATCATTCTTTCAGCAAACATTTACTGCAGTGCCACAGCGGGTATCAGGGATAAGAGATGATGAACACAAGGTGCCTGCTCACAACCCGAATGGGGAGGCAGGATCACAACATGGGGGGGGTGTGTCCAGGAACGAAGATGCCTGCAAACACAAAGCCTCCAAGCGCCGCTAGGTGCTCACTCGGAGGACCACTGACACTGCGCAAATCTCTTCTAAGTGGGGGGGAAAAAGAATAAAAAATGCTTTCACACCTTGAACACTGGTAACGCACAACACTACAGATCAATACTGTGTTTGTTGACAAAAAGAGGATTCGTATTTCTTTTTAATATGTGCTTATCTGTGATAGTTCATAAGGGCGGGTTTGAAAAAAATGATTGTCACCAATCATTAATAGGACATGTTAATTGGCTTAACGGTGATTTTTTTAAAAAAATCATTAATGAAATTTATTCGGCATACAAATGAATTTATAAGTAATTCACAAATGCTTTAAACATACCCATCCGTTAAATTTTTAAAATGTTGCATAGCTCATTACAAAACACTGGGTAAGAAACAAAAGGATGAGCTTTCTCTTATGAGGCATCTGCATAAATTAGGTGAAAAAAAAATACCACACTTGGGGCTTAGAGACTGCACATCCCCGTCTGCGATCCTTAGAGGGTCTGGGGAAATGGAAATTAAAAATCAGCAAAGTCACTGTATTCTCTGTGACTGAAAGGCACTGTACCCCTGAGGCAGAAAGCAACACATGAAACAAGAGCAAATACCTTGTTCTAGAGTGGACTGCGGAGGCAAGGAGAGAGAGAACGAGCCCGGCTCTGTAGAGAGGCAGATGTGAGCAGTTTCTACACTGACCAGAGTCCCCTGGTTTCTAAAGTAATGAAACCCATACTGATAACACTTCTTAAACGACACGGTGCCAGGTGTGGCCAGTGAAGGACGAGCCTTGCTCCCCAAAAGAACAAGTGGCCTTTCCCTTAATACAACGAAGTAATCGAATCATGAAATTGTTTAATCTAATTATTAGGCTGGACTCTGGACATATCGTGTGGATGGATCAAAACCACAAATGTAACGGTAGTTGGCTTGACCACGGGGAACAATGGGTTTCCAGTGTTTTATAATCCAGCGTTGGGCAGCAGGTCCAGTCTCTCATGGTATTCAAGATTAATCCATGTTCTATATTCTTCTTCATGTCCCACTCTCTATAATAGTTCCCTCAGATACAGAGCGACTCCAGCCTAAGGAGGTACAAAGACAACATTTCCACAAAAATAATGGCAGTTCTTGAGGTCTGTTGGCCTGAAGAGTCACTCTCTAGTGTCTATAGTAAGCAAATTTAGACTGAACAGGAAAGGTTCTATGCCTTACCTTGTAGTGGGGAGGGCTGCCATTATGTCTATTACAGGGTCACAGCAAAGTAATCATCTGGTTTTGTGTTTGCTCCACAGAGCAGCTGTGTCCCATGAGATGCCAACAGATGTCTTGAGACACGTGTGTCTTCCGTGGTCAACTGTGTGTGAAGCCCTGGATTAAACAAAGTTAATACGGGACTTCTCAACCTTTCAGATGCTAATATCTGCAGGATGAAGTTCCTGGAGGGGGACCTAGTATCCTGAATTATTTCATCACAGAAAGACAGCCTTACCCACATCGCCCAGAAGGGGGGTTCTATAGAACAGTTTGTGATCTAGCCAGCTTTTTTTAAAAAAATTCTAATAAAGTAGAACACTTATTGTTTAGATTGACTCTTCAAAGGTTTGATATAACTATAATCATTAGAGAGTGAAGCCCTATTAAAAGTGTGTGTTACTGACAGGAGGAACCAGTGGGTCACCAGGCCTGGGAGACACAGGTAACTTTTCTCTAGGCTGGGCTGAGAAATACTGTCAAAGTTGGAATCAGTCATTTTGCTGAAATTTTTATATATGAGAGCATTTACAGCCGAGGTCTCTAAGAAGCATAACTGCATTATTTCACTGAGTATAGAGATACAACCTAAGGAATACAGCATTACACCTACCCCAATCTGGGGCTTCTAAATACTTTTTAAAGTACAAAATGCTGGCAACCAACAAACCACCTCCCCTGACCCTTGCTCCTCAACAACAAAGACAGGCTTTCCTCAATGTTTCCCTAGATATTCGCTGTCCAATATGGTAGCCACTGAACCGTTGTGGCTACTGAGTACTTGAAATGTGGCTAGTCTGGGGGCACCTGGGTGGCTCAGTTGGTTAAGCATCTGCCTTTGGCTCAGGTCATGATCCCGGAGTCCTGAGATTGATGCCGGTGTCGGGCTCCCTACTCAGCGTTGAGTCTGCTTCTCCCTCTCTGTCTGCCCCTCCCCCAGCTCCTGCTTTCACTCTCTCTCTCTCAAACAAATAAAATCTGAAAGGAAGGAAGGAAGAAAGGAAGGAAGGGAGGGAGGAAAGAAGGAAGGGAGGAAAGAAGGGAGGGAGGGAAAGAGAGAGAGAGAAAGAAAGAGAGAAAGAAAGAGAGAAAGAAAGAAAAGAAAAGAAAAGAAAAGAAAAGAAAAGAAAAGAAAAGAAAGAAAGGCTAGTCTGAATTGAGATGTGCTATAATATAAAATACATGCAGGGGGCGTCTGGGTGGCTCAGTCCGTTAAGCGTCGGACTCTTGATTTCTGCTCAGGTCAGGATCTCAGGGTCATGAGATCTGAGCCCCGCCTTGGGCTCCATGTTGAGGGTAGAGCCTGCTTGAGATTCTCTCTCTCCCTCTGGCTTTCCCTTGCCCTCCCCCTTCCCCCTGCCCTGCATTCATGCACTCTCTCTCTCTCTCTCTCAAAATAAAATAAACAGGATTTCAAAGACTTGGTATGAAAAAAAAATTGTAAAATACATTAATTTTCATATTGATTACATGCTGAAATGATAATATTTTTAATGTATTGTTAAATAAAATGTATTATTAAAATTAATCTCGCCTTTCCTTACCTTTTAAAATGTGGCTGCTAGAAAAATTTAAATTACAAATGTGGCTCACATTATCTATTGGGCTTTGCTGCTCTATCAGTTTGTCTACCCCTCAAGACTGTGAACTCTGTGAGGCAGATGACCTTATCTTCTTCATTCTTAGAGTTCAATGTCTGGCTCACATCAGAGCCTCTGAAAGTCTTTGTTGAACTAACTTGAATTCCCAGCGATTGACTATCCGGTTAGACTCTCCTTCTTATTAGAAAGTGTGACTCTTTAGGGTTCGTCTCTCCTTATTAGAAAGTATGGAAACCACATGGGCTGTTTGACATTATTTTGAGTTGAATCGAAGCTCCAGCAAATTGCTTACTTTCTCTGAACCTCAGTTTGCTCCCCTGAGAAATAGGGTAAGGTGAGGACTAAACGACATATTTATGTAAAGCACACAGCCAGACCCTGCGGCCAAATGATAGAGGATTAGAATTTTGCTATTTTAAACATTTCTGTGCCTAAAACTTGAGACCCACTTGCAGATTTACACACAAGATTTTAAGTAAGAGTTCCTGGAACTGAGGGCCAGGCTGTATAGGAGTAAGATAAGACAACTATGGTCATCGTAGACAGCAGAATATGTTTATCTGCCTTTAGACATTTAGCCATATCTCAGTGGCCAATTTCTCTCTCCCTGAACACGGTGCGATTGTTGTGTTTAATAATGCATGAAACGCTCTAGGTATTTATGGCACTACTCTGGCATGCTCAGTGCCAGCAATCTCAAAGTCTATCCATGCAACAAGTGAACTGAGGCAGGTGAGCTGTCCCCAGTGGAGGTCCTGTCAACAATGCCAAACACAGAGATGTCCAGTCTGTCTGTAAACCAGTGGGTCTCAACCTTGGGGTACACATTCGAATTATATGGGGGGCTCTTAAAAATCCCAATGCCAGGCCCAGGCCCCAGACCAATTAAATCAGAATCTCTGAGGGTGAGTGCCATGGTCCGAGTGCTCGTATTCCTGCCATGTTCACATATTGAAACCCTAACCCCCACAGGTGATGGTATTAGTAGGTGGGGCCTTTGAGAGATGGTTAGGTCATGAGAGTGGAGGCCTCATGAATAGGATTAGTGCCTTATAAGAGAGGCTCCAGCAAGAGCCCTAGTCCCTTCTCCATGACCTGGAAGGAGGTCACCCAACCACTCTCAACCATGCTGGCACCCTCATCTCAGACTTCTTCTTCTTCTTCTTTTTTAAGATTTTATTTATTTATTTGAAAGAGAGAGAGCATGAGCAGGGAAGAGGAAGAAGCAGATTCCTGGCTGAGCAGGGAGCCGTACTTGAAGCTCACTTCCAGGACCTAGGATCATGACCTGAGCTGAAAGCAGACACTTAACCAACTGAGCCACCTAGGTGCCCCTTTTCATTTCATTTCATTTTCTTTTTTTTTTTTAAGGTTTTATTTTTAAGTAATCTCTACAGCCAACGTGGGGCTTGAACTCATAACCCTGAGATCAAGACAAGAGTCACAAGCTCCCCACTGAGCCAGCCAGGTGACCTCCCATCATCTCAGACTTCCCTCCTGTAGAACTGTGAGCAGTAATTCCTGTAGCTTATAGCTACCCAACCTGCGATATTTGGTTGTAACAGCACGAACACACTAAGACAGGGGAGTGGGCATCAGTGCTTTGTAATGCCCCCCCCCAGGCAATTCTGAAAAGCAGCCAAGACTGAAGTCCACTGTAGTCATCACTTCTTATTCTAGCATGTTCTTGAACACTTGCAAAGAGCAGGGGCTCTGAGAAGAGGGAACTATCCAGGCTCTTAGCATTTCTTGGTTGCGCGATCTTGGGTGAGTTACGACCCTCTCGAACTTTGCTTACCTCACCTGTAAAATGTAGCTAATAATGCCTCCCTCACGAGGTGCGGTGAGGATAAACGAACCCGGTCACCTATGCAGAGTGATTGGTGTGTAGTGGGGGGCTTAGGAATGCCAGCCGCGATCATCATTATTTCCCTCACCTCACGGGAAATGATTCCTGTGTGTGCTGGGGTCAATGTCACTTTCTCCTATCTTCATGCCACGCTGGCAGGGGAGATCATGCCCATAAAGGTACTTTGCAGACCAAGACTTCTCAAACCTTAATGTGCATTAGAATCACAGGGGACCTTGTTAACATACGAAGCTGATTTCCTAGGTCTGCGGTGGAGCTAAGGGTCTGCATTTCTAATAAGCTCCCCGGAGATAAGATGGCACTGATCCATGGGCCACACTTTGAGTACCAAGACCGTAAATGGGAAAGCTCTTTACACAGTGAAGCACGACTAGTATTTCCTTAACATACCTTCGGGAAATATCATCATGTACCTACTCCCTTGAATCTTCAAAATGTTTTTATTTTGAGAGACTTTATAGCAAATTTAACACCTATAAAGAAACCAGTCTAAATCAGAGATCCCATATGAAAAACGTAAAGGTTTAAGTTCAGTGTTTTTCTCATTACTGTCTTTTCCTTTTTGCTATTAGTCGACATCTAATTTAACTTAATGAACACACATCTGGATCACGAGAGTGTGGAAAACACACTTGCCCTTCTTTTTCCCAAGAATTAAAGATAATTCTCCCTTTGTTTGCTCCTGAAGAAAAGCAGAAGATCCATTACTATCTCTAAGGAGCTTTGGGCTTCTCCCACCACTTATGCAAAATGACAATAAACTGCTTCTTTGATGCTTCAGAAACTTCCCTCATTTTGTCTTTGTAATGACAATGGTGTTTCCCAACGTTTTGTTTTAGCATAATAATTTTATGTTAACATAATCTGTGTGCACCCTATCACAATGATAGCGGGATTTTTATTTTATACATATGTATCCAGCTTTACATATAAATATGTCTCAAAAAACTGGACATAAGGGGACGCCTGGGTAGCTCAGTCGGTTAAGCGTCTGACTCTTGGTTTCGGCTCAGGTCATGATCTCAGAGTCCTGAGATTGAGCCCCACGTAGGGCTTGACGCTCAACACAGTCAGTTTGTCCCTCTCCCTATGCTCTCCCCACCCCCACCCCGCCCCGGAATAAATAAAATCTTAAAAAAATGTTTAAAGAAAAAACTGGGCCTAAGAAACTTCTGTGTGACTCAAACCCTGTTTTAGATGCAGAAAACCAGCTGGCTAGTGAGGGTGTCTATGTAAAATAATTTTGAAAACCATCCTTGAAAGTCTACTTCGTCTTTTGGAAAATCTGGATTTCCATTTTGCTACACGAATGGAGTGACTCACCTCAACTGGTGATCACTTCTGCAGGAGCTTCCTCTAGTCCTGTGGGTTCTGCTCTCTTGGGGAACACAACTTAGTCACCAGAGGGGAGCAGGCATCTGGGTGCTTTGGGATAACAACTGCACTAGCCAGGCTGCCCAACACACACACACTGGCGGTGCCTGCCATGTATGTGTGTAACTACAACTCGGTGCTAGGTGCTAGGCGTGTTCAGGCAAGGACCAGCAGTAAAAGATCCAATAAGGCCTTTTTTATTTAAAAGATGTATCAGATAATTGGGTGCTACGTTGAGACGTTTGGTTCTGTTTCCAAGCTTTAAAAAAAAAAAAAAAAAGCTTCTCTAAAGTAAATATTTTTTGGCTTAAAACCAAGTTCCCTCATCAATTTTATGAAACTTATATAGTCTACCATGTACCAACCTGTGACCTTGAGTAAACTGCTTATGCTCCCTAAGCCTCAGTTTTCATACCCATAAAAGGGTTGTAACACCCACTACAAAAGGTTGTTCTAAAGATTGAGATGCACATTAAGGGCACAGTGCCTGGTATGGAATCAATGCTCGATAAATGGTAGCTATTATAATTTTTATTATATGACACCCAATATTCAATTGGTTGTTCTGACTATTTTTTTTTCTGTCCCTGAGCTAATCCCTAAAACAGCAGTGGGGGAAGACACCATTCATTATTCAAAAGACAGAGAAATTTTGATTTCAGAAAATTGTGGCCATTATGCAAAGTAAGCTACAGATAGACCATTAGTGCTACGACATCTCCGTGACCACAGTCTCCAAGGGTCACACTCTAGGGAAAAGAAGAATGTTCATCTATATGCAATTTAAAAAAAAGAAAGAAAGAAAAGAAGAAAATGAGAAGATATTAAAAAAATCAACTGAGAAAGTTGGGTCCTTGGATTCCAGTGTGAATGCTACAGATGGGCCTCCTTGAAGGAGGTGGGGTAGAGTGCATCACGCTCGATCACAATTGTTGCCCCATAAAACATTTTAATAAGGCAACCCTCTTGATATGGAAAAGAGAGGCGTTCACAGCCACTCATCCGGTCATCTCCATAGATGTCATAAGCACAACTCTCAGCCCGGCTACTTCAATAGGACCTACATTACACACAGAAACAGACTCACAGGCACGGGAAATGTGCTTTCCTCTTGGCTTAGCCATGAATCTGTTGTGTGATCTCAGGTTAGTCAATAGATCTGTCCAAAAATAAGTTTCCTATTAGTGAAGGGACGGAGTTAAAGTAAACAATGTTTAATAAAAAGTCTTTTTAATTATAATAGCCCATGGTTCTAAGATCCTTTTAATGCTAGAATACACTAATATTCTGATTTTCTCACATGTCTCAGATAGTGGTCGGAAGCACTCCACTAACAGTTTGGTTCAGGTCACAAGCTAACTGCACCAAAGGGCAGAGGTCACCTCAAATTCTTCAGCAAATACAAACGCAGTCAACTATAGGATATGCCAGTGGCTTTTACAAATGCCTCCAAGTGCCTCCAGTGAAATCAAGCAGGTTGAAGAATTAGAGGAGTTCGCCAGTTTGGGCACCTAGCTTTGGCATTTTGAGACCGCCTGAGCAAAATCAGTTGTTTCTTGAGGGTTCAGAATGGTAACCAAGCTTTTGATAAGAGCAAAAAAATGCTATTCTCAGTCCCAGCTCCAACTTAAGCTGGTTCAGTGATTTTTTTTTTTAAATCTTCTATTTTGAAGTGATTATACTTTCACAGAAAGTTGGAAAGATAGTACGGAGACTTTATTTCTCTAGAATAAATACCTAGCAGTGGAATTGCTGGGTCATATGGTAAGCCAATGTTCTTCATAGTAGCTATACCATTTTTGCATTCCCACCAGCCATGTAAGAGAGTTCCAATTGCTCTGCATCCTCACTGTATTTGGAATTATCAGATATTTTGTTTTTATTTTTCCATTCTGCATCAGTTAATATGATCATGTGATTTTTCTTCTTGAGCCTGTTAATATGGTGGTTTACACTGACTTACTTTCAAATATTGAACCAGTCTTGCATTCCTGGTATGAACCCTTTTGATCATGATATATATTCTTTTTAAATGTTGAATTCTTTTTCCTTTTTTTTTTTTTTTTTTGAGAGAGAGAGAGAGCACAAGCAGGAGGGGCAGAGGGTGAGGGAGAGAGAATCCCAAGTAGACTCCTTGCTGCGCAGAGTCCAACATGGGCTCGATCCCAGGACCCTGAGATCACCACCTGAGCCAAAACCAAGAGTCAGATGCTTAACCAACTGCTCCATCCAGGCACCCCTACACGTTGCTGAATTTTGTTGGCTGATACTTTAAGAATTTTGGATCTATGTTCATTGTATATACATGTATATATGTACGTATAACTTTTAAAATGTTTTTGCCTGGTTTTGGCATCAGGGTAATATTGGCTTCATAGAATGAAGCGGGAAGTGTTCCTTCCTTTCCATTTTCTGGAAGAGATTGCAACATTGCTGTTAATTCTTTAAATGTTTGGTAGAGTTCTCCAGTGAAAGCATCTAAGCTTCAAGATCTCTTTTTGGAGAAGCTTTTAATGAAGAATTCAATTTGCTTAGCAGTTAAAAGACTATTCAAATTATCTAGTACATATGGGGTAAGCTGTCATAGCTTATACTTTTCAAGGAGTTAGTCCATTTTAAGTAGTTGTCAAATTTATGGGTGTAGAGTTGTTCACTCTATTCCCTTATCCTTTTGAGTTTTGCAGAGTCTATAATGATATTCCCTGCTTCATTCCCAATATTAGTAATTTGTGCCTTCCATTTATCTTGTTAGTGTTGCTACGTGTTTGCCAATTTTATCGATCTTTTCAAAGAACCAGCTCTTGGTTTTATTGATTTTTCTCCATTGTTTTTCTGTTTTCAATTTTATTGATTTCTGCTCTTACCTTTATATTTCTTTCCTTTGTCTTGCTTGGGGTTATTTTGCTTTTCTTTTTCTAGTTTCTTCAGGTGGAAGCTTAGGTTATTGATTTGTGATTTTTTCCTCTTGTCTAATGTAAGCATGCAGGGCTATAAATTTCCCTCTCAGCACTACTTTAGTTGATTCCCACAAATTCCGACATGTTGCATTTTCATTTTCATTCAGTTCCATGTATTTTTTTCATTTTCCTTATGACTTTGTTTTTAGCCCATCTGTCATTTAAAAGTGTGTTTAGTTTCCAAGTGTTTGGAGATTTTCTACCTGTCTTTCTGTTATTGATTTCTAATGTGATTCCATTATGGTCAGAGAACATACTCAGATTTCAATTATTTTACATTTGTTGAAGTTTGTTTTATGGCTCAGGATATGGTCTACCTTGTTACGTGTTCTGTAGGTGCCTGAAAAGAATATATTCTGTTGTTGCGGAGTGGAGAGTTCTATAAATGTCAGATCCTGTCGGTTGATGGTGTTGTTGAGTTCTTCCATATGCATTCTTGCTGGGAGGAAAGTCCTTTGTATTTACTTGTATTTTTGCTTTTATCATGTTCTTTCTTCCTAATGTTACAAAATTCCTTCCTTTAGGATTTTCTTTCTGTTAAGAGCACTCCCTTTGGCCATTCTTCCAGAGTAAGTCTGCTGGGGAAATATTCTCTTAGTTTTCCTTCAATTGAGAATGTACTAATTTCCATTTTCACTGGCTACAGAATTCTGGGTTGAAATAGTTCTTCTCTCAGGATTTGAAAAATGTTGTGCCACCTTCTCTGGCCTCCGTGGTTTCCAATAATTTCATTGTCATTTGAATTATTTTTCTCCTATAGGTAATGTTTCCCTCCCTCTGGTTGCTTTCAGGGTTTTTTCCTTTGTGTTTAGGTTTCTGAAGTTTGATGAGGATGTGTCTTGGTGTAAATTTTTTAGGGTTTGTCCTATAGAAGTTTGTTCAGCTTCTTGAATCTGTAGGATCATGTTTCCTGCTGGTTTGGGGAAATTTTCAGCCACTATTTCTACGTGTTCTTTTTTAGCCCTCTTGGACTCGAGTAACACAAAGGTCAGATCTTTCATTATAGTCCCACATGTCCCTGAGGCTCTATTCATTTTTTTTTCAGTCTATTTTCTTTCTTTCTCTTTTTTTTTTTCAGTCAATTTTCTCTATTGCTTAGATTGGGTAATTTCCATTGTTCTAGCTTCAAGTTCATTGATTCTTTCTTTGTCCTCTCCATTCTGCTGTAGAGCCCATCTGTTGAGCTTTTATTTCAGTTACTGTATTTCTTAGTTCTAAAATTTCCATTTGGTTCTTCTTTATACCTTCTATTTATTTGCTGAGGCTCTTCATTTTTTCCATTTGTTTCAAGCATGTTCACAATTGCTAATTAAAGCATTTTTGTGATGTTTGCTTTAAAATCTTTGTTAAATAATTCCAACATCTGTGTTGTCTTGGCATTAGCATCTACTAGTTGTCTTCCCTCATTAAGTTTGACATCTTCCTGGTTCTTGGTATGATGAGTGAGCTTCAATTGAAACCCCATCTTTTTGAATATTATAAGATACTGAATCTTATTTCAATCTTGTGTCTTGATAGGAAAGAGGGGAGTAACACCTTGTCACTGCCGGGTCAGGGTAGAAGTCCAGGTCTCTCCATTTAGCTTCTGTTGAGGGAACTCATTACTATGGAGTTTACTACCATGTTGTTCTCTGGGCTCTGAGGTCCCTCGCTGGTCTACCATCTTCTCGCTACCTTTCTGAGTGTTGTTTTACATATCCAGGATTTTTAGTTTTACTTGAGAGGATGGAAGAGGCATTTCTTGTTTGCTGGGTGGGCGTGGAAGTTTAGGTCACCACTGATATTACCCTGGCTGGGAGGGGTAGGGTCACCTCATTACTACTCCTCACGTGGCCTCTACTGATACCATGAGAGTGGGGTTGTCCTTGTTACTATTCTCTACCTGAGAGGTGGTAGAAATTCTGATTCTCCAGTAAGCCTTCAGAAAAGAAATAGGAGGGGTACCCTGTTACTGCTGGGTGAGGGTGTAAGTACAGGTTCAATATGTGTTACCCAAAGACTTGGGGTAGTCAGTGCAAGGGAGTAGTGGCCTCATTACCACTGATTAGTGATGACTCTCTACTATGTCTCCTTTGACCCCACCCCAGGAAAGAGAGAGAAGAATGCATGGTACCGCCAGGTGAGGGTGAAGATCTGGGCTCCTCACATGGCTTCTGCTGTTATAGAGATGGGGTGGGGGGAGATGAAAGTTTCACCTGATAGGGACAAAATTTCTGGCTTCTCACTTCTCTTCTCTGGCACCACCCCAGCAGGTGAGTTGGGGTGCCTTGTTACAGTCTGGCAAGGGTAAAAAGTTCAGGATCTCCACTCAGACTTTGTCGATGTGGGTGGGGCCTCAATTTTTTTCTGTTGTGTTTGGCTGGAGTACAGCAGACTGTCTAAAGTTTTTTGTCTTGGTAGATGGAGCCTTTGGATCGAGAGTAAGCTTTTCTCGGGGCTTTTTTTTTTTTGGTGGGGAGGTCATCTGTACCTATTCGTGTTTCCAGGTTGCTGGTTTCTACAATGTCCAGTCTGGGATATATGAAGCAAAAAGGAGAGCAGGGAACTCACCATCGTGTCGTTTCTTGGGTCCTAAGGTCCCTAGCTCATCTGCTTTCTTTCTACCTTTTTGAGTCTTGCCGTGTTTGTTTTATATATAATGTCTAGAGTTTTTAGTTGTCCTTAGTGGAAGAAATAGGAAAAGTATGTCTGTTTCATTTTCCTAGAAATGGAAGTTGGTAGTATAATCTTGAACAAGTCATTTCACCTCCTGAATAAAGAATTAATGTGCCCAGTGCTCAACCAAGTGGAAGCTCAGTAAGTGATGACTAAAGCAAATCAAATGAAATTGAAATGTCTTAAAATGAAGACAGTTTCATAATGCCTTGGGATGAAGAGAAATTAAGAGTGAATCAGTTCATTGTTACTCAGTGTGTGTGTGTGTGTGTGTTTGTGTGATTTCTAGTATTACTTCCTTTTAAAAAAACTATAATTAGAAAAACTTACCTTTTACAACTGAAAAAATGCTTATTCACATTATAAAAGGATTCTTTACAAAATAAGTACAATGGTTTAGTAAATCCATTAATTAGCTAAATTTTAAAAATTTACCCTCTTGATGATGTATTCCCAGTTTCTGCTAAGCAGAGTTGTTGAAAAGTCGAACCCCAGGACTAAGAGGAGCTCTAGAAGCCAAGTGAAGGAGTCCCAGGAAGGGCGTCAGGAGTGGCAAATACGGTGAGGAGTTCAAGGAAAGGATGCTTCAGGAGAGGCTAGCAGACCTGACGTTTAGAAGAGCCCTGGATACTTCAGCAAAAGAAATTTAGGGGAAAGGTGGGGGTGGGGGGAGAAGCCAGATATAGGGTGGCTGAAAAGGAAATGGGATTTGAGGAGGGAGAAGCTGAGAGGAAGAAGAGTGAAGCGGTGAGGCCAAAGCTGAAAGGGAAGGGGGGACATACAGGCATTTACACTGCACAGCTGCTGATATTACTACTCTAAGTGTCATCAGTCATTTCAAAAGAAAGATCAAAAAGCCTTACAAACAGAATAGATATGTGGAATAAATACAATGAAGAAATCATTCCAAAATCGATTACTCTTTTAGAGACTGATCGGAATACACTATAAAGCAGTGCTTCTCAAACTATCTAAGTGAAGGGCCAGTTTGGGGGCTTTTTGCCTTTTACAGTCTGTTGCCGATTACTACAGCTGTAAAATGCAATCAAATATCAGGGCAACGGCCAGCTGCTATCTGGGTTTCGAAAGGCTCACTCTTGCTTTCTCTGCTTATCTTCTCAGGGGCAGGGAATAGGTAATTCACGGACTGGCTCTGGCCCATGCCTAGGGCAGCGCTGCTCCCCAAAGCTGGACACGGGCTGCACAGACCTCGGATTCAAAACCTGACTTCTCAATTGAGCTCCAGATGTCCAGGGAAACGTCTAACATGAGGGCATTCTGTTTCCGTGCCCCTGCTTGTATTAATCAGCATAGGCTAGGTTATGCTGTCACAAAGAACGCTCCAGTCTCAGAGGTTCACCACATGTTTCTTGCTCACTCTGCATGTCCAAGGTGAGTCAGCAGGAGACACTGTTCTACACACCCCCAGCCTCGTGGCTGGGGCAGGAAAACAGACACTGAGGAACTACATGTGTATTTTCCACAGCCTCATATTTTATTAGCTGGAAGCAGTCACCCAGCCTTGCCAGAGAAGCTGGGAAACCGGCATGCCACTTTAGCCATCAGCAACACCGAGAAAGGTCTGTCCAAGTTCTACTGGGAAGCAACTAGTACAGGTTACTTCTCTCTTCCCTCACTCCAGTGTGTTGGGCTAGGAGGGCACAGAATGGAACAGGTGACCCTGCTTTAACCAGTATTTTCTTGGTTATTGCTGCCCTTTGTCCAGGCATTCAAATGCTGGCCCCATTCGTGGGAGTCTTGTATAAGTTCTTGTATAAGAGCCTCTGGGGAGAGACCTACCCATTGCACAATCCCTGGTGTGGGAACCCTCTTTCAGATCCCATGCGTAGAGTTACACCCTGCAGTCTCATGCTGCTGGGGTTTGTTCGGCCAAAAGAAGCCCTCTTGGGAGGGGTTCCGGAGAGTTGTCTCAAGCTAACTTGTACACCCGTTGGTCCACAGGAAATCTGTGTGTGTGTGTGACTTGCCAAATAGGAGAGTGCCAGTTCTCCACTACTGGCCCGTCTCCACCTTTCTCCTCTCCCTGTCAGGAGGGTACAAAGAGCAGAACAGCAAATTCACTATATAATCAGACATCTGTTTGAAGAATGGGACCCCCATTCCCGCAGGTACGCCAGATGCGATGACTAGTTCTCCTGGAGGTCCCTCTTGGTTTGAAGGGGGAATGCCTCTTCTTTCCTCCAGGAGGAGGAGAAGTTTGAGCATTCCCGAAACATGGCATTGACTCCCCACATTGTGAGGGACCCAAGTGGGAGAGAGCCAAGCAGAAGGTATATCCTTTTTATGACTTTGCCTCAGAAGTCATACAGCCTCACTTCTGTCATATTCTGTTGGTTAGAAGGGCATCCCTAATGGCCCACATTCAAGGGAAGGAGAATTAGACTCGCCTTTTTGAGGCAGGGAATGTCAGGGAACTTGTGGATGTATTGTAAAATCGCCACACTCCTAAACACTCTCTCACTCAGTCTGTGGAATGAACTATAGTATCAACCAGCCAGACTCTGAAGCAAACAAATGTCTGACACAGAAATCATTATAATCTCAAGATATTGTAAAAAGCTGTCAGAACTCTGCTTTTATAAATGTTTAATAACGGGTAAAGGGATGAACCGCTAGACTCTTGGGAAACGAGATCCAAAAATCTTCGAATGTTCCAATAAATCTCTTTCTGTCACAAATTTTTAAAAAACACTGAGCAAATGTTTACAAGTGTTTGCAGAAGGGAAGCTTTAATAACTAATAAAATAAGAGGGTTGAAAGTGTGAGATTCGGTATCTTTCTTCCTACCCACGAGCACCATCAAGATGCCCACTCTGGCAGAAGCCCATCTCTCCATCTGCATGGATGATCGAAGAAGAAAACAATCCAGGAACACATTGCTGTTTAGAATCGTAACGATGCGGTCAATGCAGCTCTGGCTTTAATAGCTTGGGAAAATCCCGAGGCTTAGCCAGGCCAAACAACTGGCCCAGAGATAACCCCACAGGGAGGACAGGAGAAACCCTGTGCCCCTCTCACTCTCCAGCTTGAGCTCCTAATCACCAGGTGGCGTTGCCTCTCCTGAACACCAAAACATGACTCAATATGCAGGAAAGATCTGAGGTGGCTTTTATTCCATGAAATGGAAATCAATATCGTTGAACTGAACTCAAAGATACAAACAAAAATAGAGGACAGTTCAAATGAACAAAGAATAACAATGACCACTAGCTCTCAAAACACAGATACTTAAAAAGACAAACATGAGCATGAATCACGAGGCTCCAAATTCTCCTGCTAACGATTAGGATTCTAGAACAACTGCTTTCATCCTGAGTTGGCGGGGGGAGGTGTGTGTGGGGGGGGTAGGGTGGGATAGGAAAGAGGACAGGGTGGCGTTGAGGGCATTGAGAAAGATGCAGTGTCTACACGCTACCCAAACAGACACTTTTAACGAAAGCTTTCTGAGGGTCATATGTTGTGCTAGGGGGTACACTCCAAACTCAAGAGGCCTGGTGCCAGGACTTCAAGGAGCTCTTCAAGGAGCTCACAGCCTAGAAGGGAGGAGAGACATGAAAGAACTAAGAACACCACACTATGATACATGGAACAACAGAAAATAAAACACGGTTATATGAAATGAGCAACCACCTCCAGTACCCACAGAGCTCTGCTTCTGTGGTCCAGTCACAAATCACAGAGAGGAGGAGGAGGAGGATAAACCTGCAGTAACAAGGACAGCTTGGCCTTAATCACTGTTCTTATTTCAATTAAAGACATTCTAATCAGGACTGCTTTTAGAAATACGAAACTGTCAAAAATTCAAAGGCCTTCCACTGCAGGAGGGAGATTAAGGAGAGTAAGCCTGATACAAGAAAGGAAAATAAAACAGAAACCCATTTGCCTGGGCATTAGAAACACCAGGCTTTCATACTGCTTGGCCGTGAACCAGCTCTGTGATTTGAATCCCTCAACTTCTCTGAGCTGTCATTTAGTTTTGTTCCGTTTTGCTTTCCTAAACATTAAAGGGATCGAATTACACAACCACCACAGTCCCTCTCTAGCTCTAAACTGCGTGATCGTAGTGTTCAAGGAAAGTCTCTTTCCCCGCTTAGGTGCCATCTCCCCCCACATGGTTCTCTGGCTTCAGGCCCCAAGCCAAACCTCTTTTGTCTCCTCTCCTGCCTTACCTCATACTAATGACCAGGATAACAGCACCCACCCAGATGATTTCTGTGGAAGGATCTGGCATGGTTCAGCAGCTCCCACACTAAGGAAGGTGGCCCTCCAGCATGGTGGCCCAGGGCAAACTTGCTCATGGGCTTGGATCTAGGTACAGTCCTGGCTTCTTGGGTGATCTCAGGCATGTTAATTCCCTGCCCATCAGGTCGAGTGGGTCTGCCCTGACTCTACAGGATTGTTAATGGGGACAAAATGAAGTGATTCGTAAAGCACTGTACAAATACAGAGTATTATGCTGATGACCATGACAGTTGAATGCTCCAGATTCAGGGGCTCCTTTGGCCAGAAGTCTGGCCAGGACAAAGCCGTGTGCTGTACTGCTCTCCACAAGGAAACCTGATGTAAAACAGACACAGCCTCGTGGCCGATGGGCTTCTGAATCTCTCCCCAGAGCAGCTAGTGGCTCTAGAACTAATAAGATCCCAGAGGACTTTTTCTCTAAAGAAGCTTTTAATGTTACTGTGAACTGACAGCAATGCTGTCCACATCAATCCCACTCAGATCACAGTCTCCGGAACACACCACATTAGAAATTCTAAGTGCAGAACTTTTCTGTCACTTCCCACTTAGGTCAATATTCATGCCACCCACCGTCCTGTGTAAAGTTCCAAGAAGTTAAGATCTCTATCTGTTAAAATTGACTTCTGGGCTCCCCAAAAGAGTTTCATGGGACTGTGGGTATTTAAGGTGATTAAGGTTTCCAACTATAGGGTAGAACTTTCCAGAAGTGGCCAATTTCATATACTCTGCCTCTCAATAAAGGAAAAGATTAATTATACGTAGAACTAAATATAATTAATTTTTACAACTCCCTTGGATATTTATGCATATAAATCCATAAATCAGAAATAAGGTTTTTTTTTCAGATCAGATTATTGAGTCTTGAATTTTTACTTGGAAAATACGTTTCTTGTAAATATTACAAACTCTGGGTTAACCAGCACGGTCAGAGAATATAAAACTGTATTTAATTTTTAAATGCAAAAGAAAAAGAGGAGGAGGAGGAGGAAGAAGAAGAGAAAAAAGATCGATAAACACCAAATACATTCATGCAAGCAAGAGAGGTCCAACCGCGAGTGAGGTACAACGATGGAATCTGAACCCCAGTTTGGCTCGCTCTGAAGCGCACTCTGGGCTTCCTTTAGGTCTCAGCTCAACCATTAGCTCCTCACAGAGGCCTTCCTTGACCTCACCACCTAAAATGTCCCAGCCGGCACTCCAACTCCCTCCTTCTTTTCTATCCTCTTGCTGTTCTTTTCTCTCCCCTCTCCCAGCTTTATTGTTCCTTCCTAGTATTTATGTATTTATTTAAAAACCATGTCTCCTGTACTGGTGTGTACGCTAAGCAAGGGTTCTGTTTTATTCACTGCTTTATCTGCAATGCCTACAATTGCGCCCGCGACAGGGTGCTCACTAAAGACAAAATAAACAAATGAAAAAAAAATCCTAAGTGCCTGCATTTTTTGTCACAGCTCACTGGAGGGTATAGTAAGAAAGAGGTTATGTACATTCATACATACATCCTACTTCATAGTTCTGTCCATATTCTGGGGGGTATGATCAGAGAGTAAAGGTTCAACCTGAGTGTGGAGATAATGCATCAGTATTTTTTACTGAGATGAGAGTAGCTCTTAGTAAAGAGCAGCTCTCGGTCCCCAAACTGGAAGGCACCCTTACACTGTAGCAGCACGCGCTCGTCCACACTGCATGTATGTCCTTTCTATCCATGGGTAACAAGAGTTAATATTTAGGACTCTTTTCATGAAGAGTCCAAGAATTTGGTGAGATGATTTTTATCTCATTTTTGCCATACGAAGGACAATTTAATACCATACGAACCTCCCAGATTCTTCACAGAGTTGATTCCACAACCACTAAACCTCTTCTGACTCACCAACAAAAGCCACATCAACATGCGAGCAAGGGATGCATCTATTACACCAAAACAGTCTCTTCAGTACTTCGGAAGTGACTGCAATTTTTGGTCCATTTAAATGATGTTGCATTTAAAGTAGGCTCTGTTTCCAGATCTTTCTGAAAGAGTTGGAAGATACACCTAATTAAAAAAATTCCATTTCAACGAAAAGGAATTAAACAGATTTTGGAGCTTTTGGGTCATCGGGGCTTAAGTGGGATTTATCATTCACGATCTCATCAGGCATTCACCCCAGGAAGATGAAACTTTAAGGAGAAAGTGATGGCTCCAAGGGTACATCATAAGGGCACACACCTACTTTATTCAGACAGGATAAATGGCCAATAAATGTTGATTCATTAATCATGTATACCTTTAACATAACAGAGAGTCTGAGATCTGAATAACATGCCCAATATTCAGCAATGTGGCCCACCACAGAGGGGTGAAGCATGTCTGTGGAAGGGGAAGGTTGCAGGGGGTGGGGGGGAAGATATGCTCTTCTTCCTGAGACCCATAAGCAGAATGCTGTCGCATAGACCCATTTTGTGTTTTTATAATTACCCAAATTCTCTTCCTTTGTCAGAATTCATTCTCAGTAACAGCTTGAGCAATGTAGCAATCATGCTCTGAAATGACTTGTAAACCACAGACACAAATATTTGGGCCAAGAATGTGGAATCCATTGCTGTCACATTCCATTATTTCTGGTGCAGCAATTCACTAACATTTTGGAATCTAGATCATAAATTATGCAGAGCCTCAGCAAAAGAGCTGAGGACACAAACTGCCATAATAAAATTCCTGTTACTGGAGCCATAAAAACAGAACAAAGGAAAGGCAAAGAAGAAAAATCAGGGTTGGACTTTTCTGACATTCCTTGTCCACCATTGTCAATGGTTTGACAAAATGAAAATGTAACATTTGGGAAGCCATCAGACAAGCCAAAAATGATAAGATGGGCATACTGTCATTCATAAACACCACCACCATGAGATTCCCCAGAATAAAGTGAGCTTTTGGAGGAAGTGTGAATGTTGACATAAATTAAATTGGTTAAATGTACAACAGAGCCATCTGTACATTTTTCATGAGTCTCAAAGAGTGTGAAATGTCCTTCAACCACGGCACCTGAGCGGTGGTCAAATTTTCTGCTGGGGTATATTATAAAACATCGGAGGAAGGAAAGCTCAGTGTCGTTTCTCCTCTCTGTGGAAACTGAGAGAATGGCAGAGCTGGAAATAAAACCTCCATCTCTTCACACCCAACCCGCTGAGTTTTCTCTTGCATAAATGATGCCTCAAGCGTGATACGTGTTCAAAAATTATTTGGTGGGCACGTAGATGGATGAATAAGTCGATCTATGGGTAAATGGATAAATGGACACATGAATAAAAAACTAAAACTATCCCCTGTGTGTCAAGAGTCTAAAAAGGTCAAAGAGAACACCCCTTTCAAATACTTTAGAAATAAAGAACTGAAAAGCCAGACAGATCATACTTAGCAACCACTGCTAATCTGACTCCAAGAATTCTTTTTTTTTTCAAGTATAACTTTGTGTTGGAGAGCACTAGTGTGTGTGTGTGTGTGTGTGTGTGTGTGTGTCCCCAAAAGAATGAGTCTGAGAACAAGCATCGGTCAACTTGTTTCTTAAACAGGACTGCTATCATCTGACGACATTGATATGACTCCCTTCTTAGAGGTGCACCACAATCGAGGGAGAACAAAGAAGGTGAGGGGGTGAAGGCCCTAGCACAGAGACAGACTAACAGTCAGGCATACACTTTCCAAGCATATCACCGCTTCTGTAATTATTATGAACATATTTAGAAGAAAACAAAATGCTTTTCAAGATCACAGAGAAGGTCTGAAATGTTAAAACAGGGAAAAGGGGCTCAGTACAAGTTAAAACCATATAAGGGAAGAAAGTTATTTTTTCGCCAGCACAGGAGGAAACTTTTCTTCTAGCAAATCCCACAGCACAAAAGGAACTAGCTCCAATCATTTGTCTAGGTCAGGAATCTTCAAATCTTCCGCAGAGAAGAACTACTTTAAATTTCCCCAGAGCCTTGACATCACTCAGGGGGAGGAGGGAGTGGGAGGTCAGAAGAGAGAAAGAAAGGGCCTAGTGGTGCCGGCAGAGCCCCGGGGCAGAGGGAGGTCTCAGCGCGATGCCAGCCAGGATTCCTGAGCCCGTACTGTGTGCCAGGCATGGTGCAAAGCACTTCACCTACACACTCTCATTCAATCCTCATGGGCGCTGCGCCTCGACCCCCACCCAGGAGGTTCTATTCTTAATTTCATTTTGCAGAGAAGGGAATTGAAGTTTGAAGAACTTTTCTAACTTTCCCAAGACCACACGCTCATAAACGGCAGAGCTAGGATTCAAACCCAGCCGGGTCCCATCTGACACCAAGATTCAGGCCACTGTGTCTCCTGGCTGCCACAGTCTCTATGCCCTCTGAGAATCCAAGGAAGCCGTGGAAGATGGTTTAGAAACCTACCAGGTATGCCTTCAAGTTCTTTCAAGGCCCTGATCCGAGATCACTGGTCAGAGTTTTATAAATCTGGGTTCATCATAACAAAACAACTGGCAGTTGTTGTCTTTCTTTGGTAAAAGCCTTCTGGGAAGCCAAAATTGCTGTGCTCTGGTCATTCCTTACCCAAGTCTGCATTTTAACATCCAGCTAATTGAGATGAGTGGAGACATCTGTAAGCTTCTTTTAAAAGAGACCAATCTCTCGTAGCCTAACAACAGCAGTACCATTTACTGAGTGCTTGCTACGTGCTAAGCACGACTCATCAATTCACGCGGCATCGAAGATGAACAAGCAGAGGGCTCAGCACAGGGAATACAAATGCGTCAGACGGGGAGCCGGCAGCTCCTCCAGGGGCTTGCAGCCTAAAGGGGGACACAGACCGGGGCGCCGACCAGGCAGGGCAGTTAGCGGGCTCCCTCTGCCTGTCGGGCACAGAGCACTGCAAGGGTGCGGCAGAGCGCCGATGTGGCTTTGTGAAAGCTTCTTAGAAGAGGAGATGTCTCCTCACAACACCTCCGCATGGAACCCGAGA
This sequence comes from Ursus maritimus, assembly GCF_017311325.1. Taxonomy (NCBI): domain Eukaryota; kingdom Metazoa; phylum Chordata; class Mammalia; order Carnivora; family Ursidae; genus Ursus; species Ursus maritimus. The sequence continues at coordinate 8,432,388 of NW_024425897.1, forward strand.
GCCAGAAGGAGGAAGTGAGGCAAAAGGCGCACAGCTCCGAAATGGGTCGACCCAGGCTTACCTCACCTCAAAACCACGCTCCGCCCATCACTGGCTGTGGCCTCGCAGGAAAATATCCCCCCCCCCCAAGTCTTCTCCCACAGGATTACCTTTATCTTACAGGGGAAAAGCTGAACAAACAACTTCAAGGTTCTCAGCAGAGTCATACTGATGCGACTCTTGTTTGCTTAGGACCTAACAGTCATCAAAGCGTTGTCACATTCACGTTTTCATTTTGAGCTTAATAACCATCTTAGAAAGAACAAATATATGGCCTTTTCTTATGTCAGAAAACCGAGGCCCAGAAGGAAAAGTGGTTTGTGAAAGGTAAAGTTCTGAGCTCTGGTTTGGGCCTTCCAACGTCTAACTCCCAGTCCAGCCATCTCTGAGTCACAGGACATTAGCTTATCATACCTGCTTGAGTTTTTCCTTTCTTGGTATCCAAAACTGATCGCCTTACCCAAAGATCAGTGAGCAGTGGCAGCAACGTTAGAATCTGGGGGAAGCTCTCCCTAGTCAATGTTTTGATTTGGATATTTTCCATGCGTCTCTTTCATTTGAAGTGTTTCCTGTCAGAAGGATGCAAGCCAGTGACAACAGAGTTTTTCAGTCAGAGATAAGAGAGATCAGAAGTAGGAATGACATCACCAAGACGGCTGAGTAGGAGACCCCAGCCTCTGTCCCCCACAAAGATCAACAATGAGGCAGCTGCCCATGAACAAAACAGCTCTGGAAGAGCTCTGGGGTCCACTTAAGAAGCTTCTGCAACACAGTAGGACAAAAAACTTGTGAATAATCACACAAAAAGAAGAAGAAGAACAGCTTCAATTTGCCTGCATCATCCCATTCCCCAAACCAGCATTGCTCAGTGCCAAGAGGGAACTTTCCAACTAGAACTTTCTCCCTTCCCTGAGAAAAAAAAAGAACAGGGTGAGCAACTAGCTTCCCAGCCTTCTGGTGTACCACATGATGTCTCTGCTTCAGTTTAAGCCCACCTAGAGACCAGCAAAGCTGGAGACATACAGAGAAGGCAAGGAACAAGGAAGAAAAGTAGGGGCTACCAGTATCAGCCATACAGCCACACAGTGAATTGCCCTGTAGAAGGCTGTGGTGCTTTCACCGCTGAAGAGACCAATGGCTAGCATAGCCACCGCAAACCACCTGCAGATTTCACCGGTTTTCACCCCAAACCTATTCGTGCTTGCTGATGCCAGCCACCTGAGTGCCTCCCCACTCCCTCACTGGAGCCCGGGAACTTCACAGGAAGCCAGCCCAGGCCTCTGCTGCTGTGCAAGTGCAAAACAACAGCCTATACCCCTGCAACTGACCCCACCACTACAGGCATGTGCAGGGCTATGCCTCCAGCTGTCCACCTGCATGCCCCTGGCCCGACCCCCATCCCTGGCCTCCACTGCCACGCACACAAGCAGAGGGTGGCTGTGCAGCCATGAGAGAACACACTCATGTGTAAAGGAATTGAAGTCTCCGATCAAAAGGCACAGACTAGCTGAATGGGTGCAAAAGAAAAAAAGAAGTCCCAACTATAGGCTGCCGATAACAAACTCACTTCAGCCTCAAGGACACAGAGAGGCTCAAGGTGAAGGGATAGAAAAAGATACTCCAAGCAAATGGAAACCCAAATAGACTTCTATCACATAAAATAGACTTCTAGGTAAAAAACTGTAATAAAAGACAAAGAGGCTCATTATACAAAGATAAAAAGGGTCTACTCATCAAAAGGCTGTAACAACTATGAATATATATGTATCCAACATAGGAGCACCTAAACATAGTAGGCAAATACGAACCTCTGAAGGGAGTAACAGACAACAGTATGATAAAAGTAGGGACTTCAATGCCTCACCTTCAACAGCAGGTAGATCGCCCAGACCGGAATCAGTAGGGAGTATTGGACTTACATAACACTTTTCAATGCCTCATCTTCAACAGTAGGTAGATCGCCCAGACCGGAATCAGTAGGGAGTATTGGACTTACATAACACTTTTCAATGCCTCACCTTCAACAGTAGGTAGATCGCCCAGACCGGAATCAGTAGGGAGTATTGGACTTACATAACACTTCAGACCAAATGGGCTTAACAGACATCTACAGCACACTGCACCCAACAGCAGGAGAATACAACACATTCTTCTGAAGCACACACGGAACATTCTCCAGGATAGATCATGTGTTAGTTAGGTCAGAAAACAAGTCTCAGGAAATTTTAAGATTGAAATTATACCAAATATCTTTTCTGACCACAATGGTATGAAACTGAGAAATCAATCACAGGAGGAAACTGGAAATTTCACAAATATGTGAAAATTAACACACCCCAGCACAACTACTGGTCAAAGAAGAAATTTAAAAAAAATACTTTGAAACAAATGAAAATGCAAACACAACATACCATAACTTATGGGAATTTGCAAAGGCAGCATTAAGAAGATGGAAGTGTATAGGGTTAAGTGCCTACATAACAAAAAAGAAAGCTCTCAAATAAGTAACCTAACTACACCTCAACAAATTAGATAAACTAGAACAAACTAAGCCCAAAGTTAGCAAAAGGAAGGAGATAACAAAGACCACCTGAGGAGAAATCAAAGAAATAGAGAATAGAAAAACAATAGAAAAGATCAGTGAAACTTAGAACTAGCTTTTTTAAAGATAAAGATAATTGACAAATCTTTAGCTGGACTTATCAAGAAAAAAGGGAGAGGACCCAGATAAATAAAATTTTAAATAAAAAGGAGACATCACAATTGATACCACAGAAACACAAAAGATCATAAGAGGCTCTTATGAACATTTATATGCCAACAAATTTGGTGACCTGGAAGAAACAGATAAATTCCTGGAAACATACAACCTACCAAGACTGAATCATGAAGTAATACAAAATCTGAACAGAACAATAACAAGAGATTGAATCAGTAACCAAAAACCTCCCAGTAAAAAAAAGCCCCGACGAGGTGGCTTCACAGGGAAACTCTATCAAACATTTAAAGAAGAATTAATGCTAATTCTTCTCAAATGCTTCCAAAAAACTGAAAAGGAGGGAACACTCCCAAACTCATTTTACAAGTCAGCATTACCCTGATACCAGAGCTGGATAAGGACACTACTAGAAAGCAAAACTATAGGCCAATATCCCTGATGAACATACGTGCAAAAGTTCTCAACAAAATTCTAGCAAACTGAATCCAACAGCACATTACAAGAATCATACACCATGATCAAGTGGGATGCACTTCTGGGATAAATCATCTCAAAGATGATTCAACACATGCAGATCAAAAATATAATACATCATGTTAACGTAATGAAAGAGAAAAATCATATGATCATCTCAGTAGATGAAGAAAGAGCATTTAACAAAATTCAACATCCTTCTATGATAAAAACTCTCAACTAATTGGGTATAGAAGGAACATACCTCAGCATAATTAAGGTCATAAATGACAAGCCCACAGCTAACATCATACTCAATGGTGAAAGGCTTAAAGCTTTCCCTCCGAGATCAGGAACAAGGCAAGCGGGCCCACTCTCAGCACTCCTATTCAACATAGCACTAGAAATCCTAGCCAGAGCAAGTAGGCAATCAATCAATCAATCAATAATAAAAGGCATCCAAGTCAGAAAGGAAGAAGTAAAATTGTCTCTGTTTGAGGATGACATGATCAGGATATGGAAAATCCAAAAAACTGTTAGTTAGACCTAATAAATGAATTCAGTAAAGTTTCAGGATACAAAATCAACACATAAAAATCAGTTGCATTTCTACATACTAACAATGAACTACCTTAAAAAAAAAAAAAAAGACAGGGCGCCTAGGTGGCTCAGTCAGTCAAGCATCTATGCCAAGAGGTTTTGGCTCAGGCCATGATCTCAGGGTCCTGAGATCACAGCCCAAGTCAGGCTCCATGCTCAGCGTGAAGGCTGCTTGGGACTCTCTCTCCCTCTCCCTCTGCCACTCCCAACCCCTCCCCCTCTCAAAAAAATTAATTAAAAAAAAAAGGAATTGAAGAAGGCACAAATAAATGGAAAGTATCGTGTATTCATAGATTAGAAGAGCTGATATTGTTAAAATGTCCATACTACCCGAAGTCATCTACAGAGTCAGTGTAATTCTTATCAAAATTCAAATGGCATTTTGCACAGAAATATAAAAAGTGACCCTAAAATTCATAAGGAACCACAAGAAAACCCTGAATAGCCAAAGCAATCATGAGAAAGAACACAGCTGGTGGCATCACACTTTCTGATTTCAAACTATATTACACAACTATAATAATCATAACAGTATGGTATTGTCATAAAAATGGACACACAGATGAATGGAACAGAATTGAGAGCCCAGAAATAAACCCATGCATACGTGGTCAACTAATATTTGACAAGGGAAGCAAGAATACTTGATGGGGAAAGGATAGTTTCTTCAATAAATAGTGTTGAGAAAACGGAATATCCACATGCAAGAGAATGAAGTTGGACCTCTCCTATCTTACGCTACCCACAGATTAAGTGAAAATAGGTTAAGGATTTAAATATAAAATCTGAAACCATAAATTCCTAGAAGAAAACATTGGGGAAAAGCTCCTTGACATCAAACAGCAAAGATTACTTTGGATATGATACCAAAAGTGTAAATAACGAAAGCAAGAATCAAGGGTTACTACATCAACCTAAAAAGCCTCTACACAGCAAAAGAAAAAAATCAGCAAAATGAAAAGGCAACCTATGGCATGGGAGAAAATATCTGCAATTCAGATATCTGCCAAGAGGTTAATATCCAAAATACATAAAGAACTAACACACCTCAACAGCAAAGAAATAGTCCGATTTTAAAATGGGCAGAGGACTTGAGGAGACATTTTTCCAAAGACATACAAATGGCCAAGAAGCACATGAAAAGGTACTTAATATTACAAATCATCAGGGAAATGCAAATCAAAACCACCATAAGATATAACCTCACATCTGTCAGAATGGCTATTATCAAAAAACATAAGAGATAAATACGGAAGGATGTAGAGGAAAGGGGAACCCTGGTGCACTGTTGGTAGGAATGTTAATTGGTGCAGCCACTATGGAAATCAGAATGGAGGTTTCTCAAAAAGTTAAAAATAGAATTACCATATGATCCAGCAATCCCACTTCTGGGTATATATCTGAAGAAGATGAAAACACTATCTCAAAAAGATAATCTGCATTCTCAGGTTCATTACAGCATTATTCATAATAGTCAAGACATGGAGAATACTTAAGTGTCTACTGATGGGTGAATGGATAAAGAAAATGTGAGAGATATATATTCATATATCTACATATTTATATATCTATAGCTATATATATCTATATAGATATATATAATGGAAGGTTAATCATAAAAAAGAAGGAAATCCTGTCACTTGAAACAACATAAATGGACCTTGAGGGCATTATGCTAAGTGAAATGACAGAGAACAAGACAAATACTGTATAATCTCACTTATATGTGGAGTCCAGAAATACCAAACTCATAGAAACAGAGAATAATGGTGGTTTCCAGGGGCTGAGGAGTGGGGGACAAGGAGAGACTGCGGTCAGTTATAAGAAGAAGAAGTCTGGGTGTCTAATGCACGCTATGGTGTCTACAGTCAACCACACTACACTGTATGCTTGAAACCTGCCGTGAGCGTAGGCCTTTAACGAGCACACCATCACAACAACGAAATGGTAATTATGTGAGGTGAAGGGTGTGCTTAGCAACCTTATTGTGGTAAAGCATTTCACAAGGTATACCTGTATCAAATAATCACATAGTTAAACTTACACAACAGTTAGGTGTCGGTTCTATCTCAATAAAGCTGGAGTGAAAAAGAAAAGAGATGAAGAAGTCAAATGACAGCATGTGCTGGCCCTTGATAACCACCTTCAACTTTCAGTGGATCAGAACTTTCTGAAGGGTAAGAAATACTATGTACTTCAGTAGTATTTTCACCCTTCTCTTAGCATCTTAGTTTTGTGCTAAGAAATGATATACTCTTCCCCACATAATATAAAACTATGATGACATGATAGTGATTATAACATTTTTGAGCATTTCTGATGTGCCAGGCATTGCTCTAAGGGCTTTACACATATAGACTCATGGTGCTATAATTATGCCCATTTCACAGATGAAGAAACTGATGCAGAGAACAACTGAGCACCTTGTCCAAGGTCACAAAGCCCATAAGTGGCATAGCCAGGATCCAAAGCCAGGCCATCTGACTCCAGAAGTCGGGTTTTCCATAAGCACACTAGATGTATGGTGATTCTATATCCTGTATCCTGGTGGTGCCTGGGACTGGCCCGGTGACAAATTATACAGTCATCCTTGCTATACAATACTGTAAAAGCCTGTAACGTTGGCAGTGAAGATGAGCCATTCGTGAACCGGACAGCTTAATGATTAAAATGGAGACATCTGCACACAACCTGAGTGGTTTCTATGGTACCAGAAGAAGGAAAAAGAACAGTCCAACAGGATTCTTATGTAGCATGTCATTGCATCAGAGGCTAGAAGGGGAGTAGGGGAGAAAGATCATCAGAGCGTTCACTAAAGGATTTAGCACAGAGGTACTTCTTATTCCCTGCGTCACACACGAACTAGTGCAAGTTCTTCACTGATGACAAAGAGGATGTCTCTCCATCAGGCATTTAAGAAGCACCAGGAGCTGTCAAGGCAGGCATGCCAGCTCGCCGGATGGTGCTGTGAACTGGAGAACACCATCTGTTTTGTTAAGGTTGACAGTCTGAAATTTCTGGTTAAACTCCAGATCTCCTTGTTGTGAAGGGCTTGATAACTTTTAGTCCATTACCTTCTGCTTACTGAGTCACAGAGCATATTATATCTCCCTCCAGAGCACTCCAACAGCTGGGCCATGTTATAAGCTGTCTTTGTCTTATTCGGTATTAGATAATGGATTTGATGGGACCTTCCATTTGAATCAAGGAAATGCAATTACAGAATTGCTGTTGTTTCAAATAAGTGGCCAACTCTGACATTCTGGCTCAAGAACACAAATCCGTTACTTTTTTTTTGCCACTGGGGCTGTTCTGACAAGGGCTTGCTTTACAAGCACATTGGACACATAACAACAAAGCATTTACTTCGCTTTTTAATTGCTCTTGGAAACATTTTAAATGGCACCAATGCAATCTTTACTAGAAAATGAAAGCGTTCACTTCCCTGAGAAACTTAACCCTTCAAAGGAGGGCAGAAAGGACCCCTTTTTGAAAACCAATGAAAACGGAGAGCCCGTATTCAGGAGCTAACAAAGCTGTTCAAAAGTCAAGTGGGGACAGGCTGAGTCAGCAAACATCCACTAAAAGTTGCATTCCAACTTTAATTCAATTCAACAAACGCGTTTTCTGCTGTGTCAGAGAGAGCCTTAAGAATTTCTGGAACAACATGCTGAAAATGGTTCTCAGTGAAAGCTAACTTTTTGAAGGCACCATGAAATTACTAATTATGCTGAAGAGAGTATTAAACACTTGAGCCTCTTGTGGATTTCATGCTGGAAAAGCGGGGAGAGTTCAGGTTGCGGTAAACGCGCAGCCCCACTTCTGACCTGCATTTAGTCCATAGGCGTGTTCTGTGTGCCCAGTATAAAATGGGGATGAGTGAGTGAAAAGAAGCCGTGGGTAAAGACAAATGCTCCATTTCCATTTTTTTCCAGTTACAATGTCACATGGTCCTACCCACTTAAAAGTGCTCGAGTTTTAGCTCTTTCCTAAATAATTTTAGGCATTCTCTTTGGAGAGGCAGTAGGACATAATATAAAGAGCACTGACCTTAGACTCAGACCCCTCTGGGCTCACACCCCAGCTCTGCCACACACTTGCTGTGGGGCCTTTGACAACCAAACTCTCTGTTCTTTAGGTCTTTCATTTCTAAATGGGAATAAGAAGCCATAGCTTTGTGAATTTCTAAATGAAATAATAAAACACTGCATAAGAAGCTACCCTGAGTCTAGTGCTGGCACACTGGAGCCATTCCATAAGTGTCGTTCCTTTTATTATTACCACGACTTCTGCGCTAGTCAAAGGTGTGTTGGAGAGATCACAAAGGCCTTTTCAGAGATTCTCTATGGAACCTGTTATTTGAATACCTAAAAAAGTGAAGCTAGCATCAGTTTCCTCAGGCTACATGTTAAATGTAGAGAATAGAATATTAAGTTCATGTAGTTAAAAGAAGAAACAGTGTGATTATTCTAGTGATTTTCTTGTCCAAAAGTAATAAATATTAGGGTTCTTCAAACCTGCACAAAGGGCCTCATTTTAGCCCTGCTTTGTAAACTTCTTGGATAAAGATCCAAAAAGGTTAATATATTATTTAGTTAGCCTGCTAATCAGACTGTCTCATTTAGCTACCGGGCAAAAGACTATGCAAAAGAAAGAGAAAAATCTGCTCAATTCAGTATTCCTACTAACTGTAAGGAGTAAAATTAAAATGGGTATCATAAAACCTAATCACTACCTGCTGGTTTCACTATTTCTCAAGTTGATTATATTTTTGGTTCATTTAAAAGGCTTTAGGAATCAGGTTTCAGTTCCCATATACATTGTCTCTCCATGAAAAGATCATAGAATTACAACTTTTTAGAGCAGTAAAGGGTTTTAGAGATCATTTATACTGATGAGAACGTGAAGGTCCAATATAAAATATATAGAAACTGCCACTGTTCCCCAGAATTAGTCTCCCTGGGCTATGGGATCAGGGATGTGAACTTAAGGGCAGGGAGTGGAAAGGCACAAATGGAGGAACACAGTAAATACGGAAGAGGTAAGTAATTATTTGGACTTTAGACTCAAGTTATTAATTCCAGGCATTTTTCCATAGTGCTTGGCTCTCATCATCCTTCATCCATTCAAATTATACATTACACTGTAGACCAGGCATTGGGCACTAGGTAATAAGGCCACAAAAAATTTAAGATACATATCTTGCCCATTTTTGGCATTAATGATCTCATTGGTAAATAATGATAACACTTAATAAGTACCATGCACAAAATATAAGGGGAGCACCAAATTTCCTGGAAGAGCCTGGGAGGCTTAATTAAGGGTAATATGACATCTGGTTGAAGTATGAGCAAATAAGTAAGATTTCATAGGCTTGACAGAAGGAGAAAGATACTCAGGGCAGAAGAAATGGCACTGAGGACAGCCATGGAGGAGTGAAAGTGCTCAGAGGCTTGGACAGCAGTGAGTGTGAGGGGTGAGAAAAGCAGAAAACGGCATCAGTAAGATAAATCGGGGTCACTTCCCCACAGAAAAGTTTTCTGACAACCTGCTTCCCTATTCAATTTATACCCCCATAATGCTTTCTGAAATCACTAAGTACTTTTCCTGCAAGCACTTAAAATGCATGTTTTGTCTACCAAACAGCCACTGGCATAGGTTCTGGCACAGAATAGGTGCTCAATAAATTTTTTTAAAAAGATTTTATTTATTTATTTGACAGAGAGAGAGACAGCCAGCGAGAGAGGGAACACACAAGTGGGGGGGGGGGAGGAAGAAGCAGGCTCCTGGCGGAGCAGGGAGCCCCATGCGGGGCTCAATAAATACTATTTGAATGTTGAGAGAAAATATATATGCCAGGTGTAAACAAGAAAACTCCGTTTTATCCTTCCTATGTAAGGAAAAACTCAGTTGCTCCCTACTGGGCTGCTCTCCTGTGAGCCTCCTTTACAGAACACTTGACTTTCGGTCACCAAAGGTGGGGGGTGGGGTTTCCCCACAACAACAAGCAAGTCCCTAACACCAGCTGGGTGTCCTACAATTCAACTCTATTCTTTTTTTTTTTTTTTTAAAGATTTTATTTATTTATGTGACAGAGAGACAGCCAGCGAGAGAGGGAACACAGCAGGGGAGTGGGAGAGGAAGAAGCAGGCTCCCAGCGGAGGAGCCCAATGCCGGACTCGATCCCGGAACGCCAGGATCACGCCCTGAGCCAAAGGCAGACACTTAATGACTGCGCTACCCAGGCGCCCCAATTCAACTCTATTCTGATGTGATCTACCCAGAGACAGCATCAGCTGTCACAGGTAAGGGCTCAGTCTCATCATACTGCCCCCACCCCAGCCCCACTTTAGATACCAGTTGCAAGCTCAGGTTCCCGCTTGTGCTGCTGACCAAGGTTGGAGGTTCCCATAACCTCCTCCTCGGGTTCCATTAAACTGCTAGAGCCAAGAATTCAGGGAAACACTTACGTGTACCAGTTTATTAAAGGATGTGATAAAGAATACAGATGAACAATCAGATGAAGAGAGACATAGGGTGAGATCTGGTACAGTCCCAAGCCCCGGAGCTTCTGCCCCCTGGAGTTGGAGTGCATCACCCTCCCAGAGCAGATGTGTTTACTGAGCTGGAAGCTCTCTGAATCCCCTACCACTGGGATTTTATGGAGGCTTCTTCTAGTAGGCTCGATCAATTACTAACTCCCTACTCTCTAGGTGGGGCTGAAAACTCCAACCTCCTAATCCTGGCTTGGTCTTTCTGGTGACTAGCCCCCATCCAGGAGGCATCCAGTTCACTCAGAGTCGTCTCATTAAAACAAAGGCGCTCCTAGTGTTCTTATCACTTATGGAATTAAAAGGGTTTTAGGGGCTCTGTGCCGGAAGCTGGGTGTGTGTGTGTGTGTGTGTGTGTGTGTGTGTGTGTCTGTGTATTTGTTTGTTTTAAATCTCACACCAGGCCAAGGATTTTGGACTTCATCCTAAAGATAATGGGGAACCATTGCAGGATCTTAAGTATAGAAATGATTTGATAAGATTGGGCATTGAGCAGTTGGGGTTTTGAGAGGGTTACATGGAAGCAATGTGGAACATAATCTGAAGGAGGAGCTGGGAGATCAATATGGAGGAAGCTGCTGTAATGACCCAGGCAAGAGATGATGGGAAGCTGAAAACACAGTCTGGCAGATGCCTTAAGAGTTGTGTGGAGAGGCAGAATTCTCAGGACTTTTGACCAAGCAGGTCTGGGCTGTGAGGGAAGGAGGCAGGGATTCCAGGATAACTTTGAGATTTCTCGGCGGGGTGCTGAGATTCCATTGCCATTCTCAGAAAGAGGGAATACACAACCTGAAATCACAGACTTGGAAGAGACCCATCTGGGGCCTCTGGAGGGGGCTGTGTAGGAAGCAGGAGTCTGGGAAGGTGGTGCACAGTGGCGAAAGCCATAGGCCTGGATGAAATCAAGAAATGCATACCATTTCAATTCTACTCTGCCCCCAGAGTGCAATGTGTTTTTAAAAGTAAACCTTTAAAGTATAACATATTGTCAGAAAAGTATAAAATCTCAAGCATACAATTCAATAAATGTTCATAAAGTGAGCACAGCCACGTAACTACCATTCAGATCAAGAAGTAGAACATTACCAGGATCCCTGCAATGCATTTACCAGCAAAGGCACTCCCTGCCACAATCATGTTGGTGGCTTAGAGACCTGGAGTCTTCACCTCTAACGAAAAGTGGTCTTTGAAGAGAACTCACCATGCAGGAGAACCACATGGGTGATCTGAATAATCACTTGCTCTATCATCTCCAAATGTCTAAGAGGCTGGATTCTAATGTAGTCTAATGCTCTACATTTTCTGCTGTTCTTTTAATTTTCTGGAAAAAAAATTGGTCAAAAGTCAATCCCTCCAAAGTCACCCCAAAACAGATGGATTCCTTAAGGAACCAACATGCGACTAAAAGCGGAGCCAAATGATTCTGGAAGAAAGACCCCCCCCCCCAGCTCATTGTAGTCACATAGCTTAGGTCCAGTATGCAGCATCCAGTACAGATGGCAGGACCCCGGGTCACATCTGCACCCACCATTGCTGGCACAGCAAAGGGATACAAAGGAGCTGCTACAGATGGAAAGACTTAGAGACAGGCAGGTGTGGGTGGTGCTGGCGCCAGGTGTGGGTGGCAGGAGCCAATGCCCCACATCACTGCAAGGCTCCCCTGCTCACTGCATAGTGCCAGGCAGCACTGCTCACAGAACACAGCCGCAGAAGAAGGGCCAGGGACCGAAGATAGGAGGTGTGCCAAAGTGGCGGTACTCTTGGCAGCTGATGCCCACCTAAGTCTGGGAAAACACAACTGTGCTCAGAAATCAATGTTCTTCAAAGGGATCACTCAAGTGTTCCTTTCTGAGGTCCTAACAGAAGTGTTATCAATGCTCAGGACCGGGATGCCTAATGGGAAATGCTCCCATGGGGGCTTTTGACTCATAAACCTATTCAGCCTCAGATGTTCATAATCATTTGTGTAAAGAAGAAAAAAGCTCCAAGCACTAATTAGAAAGATAGAGCTGTTGTATTTTCCTCCCGATCACCTTATCTTCTTTATTCAGTTCTTGAAGACTCAGCTATTAAAAGAAATTAAGTAATTCATCAAGCCCATTTCAATTACCTGCTGCTGATAACATCAGATTACAATTAGCATCTACAAATGAACCAAGTGCCAACTGCCAGGCTGAAACATAAGCTAATTTACTGCTAGACTCTGCCTGCTGGAGACGGAGCTCTGGGATCTGGCAGCAAGCATCCACTTCATTATTCCAACAACAGTTTTGCAGCCTCTCCTGCAACAGTCCAAAGTGCGGCTCTGACCAAGATTTACCGCCCCGTCTGCCTCTGCTCACATGTTTACAGACGCACTGGGTCTGTAAGCAAATCACAGCTCCTTTTAAATAGCAATGTCTAGACAAGCAGGGTGACAAATCTTGACCTAAAGTAGAGAGTAAATATTATTAATATTTATTAGGCACTGATAGGTGTGGGGCACAGCGCAGGATGTGTGTGTCACAACCTTAATGAGGGTCTGAATCATTTTCTGTGAATCCTCTGGTGCTTGATCAGAAAAACTCCTGTTTCGGTTGATGCTCTCCACTTCTCATTTTTCTTTTCGAACAGGGAAAGCACATTCCCGTTACTTTCTTTTAGATGTCTAGAAATACCTATTGTCCAGCTCTGGACCACATTTTTTTAATATTTATATTTCCCCTTTTCATGACCCTTAATAGGAGCTGCTTTGAATGCAAAGCAGAGGTGTGTGCTTTGGCTTCCGATATCATGGACATTATTAGACTCTGACAATCTGTGTTGTCTCATCTACCCTTCTCAAGCAGAACTAACTGCTCAGTAAATATATAGGTCCTAGAGGGGGCCTGTGGGCTGTACTAGAAGACAGCATACAGACTCAAGTTTGGATCTTGCCACTGCTGCTTATAAACTGAATTTGAGCCAGCATCCTTCCTTCTGTGTCTGCCATACAGCTGCGCAGTGAGAATGAAGTAATGTTTGCAAAGTGTCTAGCTCAGTGCAAGTAACCAATTGACACCAGCTTCTTTGCGGAAAGAGAAGAAAGGACTCTTCCATCCTAATGGTGCTTATACTTCTCTAGGAACACCTGCTGTTTTGTCCTTGGGCACAAGCAGGGACCACCGCTTCAAGGTGACCTATAACCCTTCCAGGGGTGCTGCTTCTTTTCCATCTTCCTATGTATGAAGGGGGGAGGGGTGTGCAGAAGAGGAAGCAACATTGGCTTGGAGCCCTGGGCTGGGTAATCCTCTCATGGCTCCCACTGGAGTCTACCCTTCTAGTGGGAACGTTCCCTCACAGAAGGATCTGTGGAAACATGGAAATCAGAGACCTGAAGTTTAGCCTCAACTCTGCCTCTTACTCTATAATCTTGGGTGAGTCACAAGCATTCATTAATCTCTGGATCCTCATCAGTGACAAGGAATAATAATAGCTTACTTCCAAGGGCTAATGGAAAGACAAACAAGTACTGTAAATCACAAATCGGGTGGAATCCCACTGCTATGCCAAGAACTTCTAAGTGATGTCTCATAGACCCTTTGACATCTTGAGCAGTTATTTTCAATATGGCCCCATAAATCACACTATGGATTTCCAAAGAAAAATACTCAATTAGTATAAATTAATCGCTACCTGCAATTATAAACATTTTACCTATAAAGCTAGGCTTCTCTCCATCTATCTCCAACATATAAAAATTGAAATGTGAAAAACAGGTGAAATAGGGTGATCACCATATTGAAGGATATTCTTTCTCTGACAAAAGAAATTTATTTTAAGATTTTTTAGGATACTGAGTTTTTCATATGTTCATGGTCACAATTAAATCATAAAATTTATTCAGAAATAACATGTAATTAAGGTACAATATGTCTGTATATTATGGAGACAATATGTAATGGTGTTGTTCCACCCTTCCTTGGGAATTCAGAACTTTCTGTTCAGATTGCCAAAATTTAATTTTTAAATATAATTTTTATAAAAGTTATTTAGATGATACTTCTTAAATCTCAGAATTAGAACAGCTGAAACTCACCATTTCCGGTGATTATCATTTGTTGCACAGCAAATAAGAAGAAGGATGTAGACCCACCAGGATTGCTACCAACCTTTTATTCCAACACATGACTCCCAGGGTGGTTTGAAAACATGGTAAAAAAGAGGCCAAGCATTATTTTATGAGATCTTAATGAGTCTTTTATGCTATGGATCTCTTGAGACTAAATGGATCAAGTTTTTTTAACCTACCTGGGCTGTGATTTTCTCATATGTAAAATTAATTAATACTCCTGACCTCACAGGTTTGTGGAGAGGATTAAATATGAAAGTGAATATAAACGTGGCATAGAGCAGCTCTCAATATGTACTTGTTAAATGAAAAACCATAAGCTCCATAGGGGCAGGAACTATATTGGTTTATTCATTAAATGTAGGCACTAATGTGTCTATCACATAGCTCACATTCAATCAATATTTGTTGAACAAAAGAATGAATGATTAAATGAACAAATGAATTAACGAACACTAGTCCCATTTCCCTTTCTTTCTCAAAAAAGCTACTTTCTAGATATGTCTTTTTGACTAAAAAGAGACATTTATTTTTAAAATCTCAATTAGTTTCCATAGATGGATTATTAGATATTTGACCCCAGAATTTGGTGGGAAGGACTTTCTATCTCCATATTTGACCCAATACTAGAAACAAAACCAGCCCTGGCACTGTTGTATGTGGGAAGTGGCTGCTGAAACGTGTTCACCTTTATATATATTCCAGGGCATAGTGACAAACTAAGAGGTCACCTTCATCAGGAAGGAAGGAAGGAAGGAAAGGAAGGAAAGGAAGGGAAGTGAGGGAAGGGAAGGGGGGAAGGGAGGAAGGAGGGAAGGGAAGCGGGGAAGGAGGGAAGGGAATGGAGGGAGAAAGGGAGGGGAAAAAAACTGAATGTTTCCTTTTTCACTTTTCTCACTGCATCCCACCTCACAGTATGACAACAGGCAAGTGTGCTTAGTCCCCAGTGAATGAGAAGACCTGTGATGATCACTGAGGACTTTGAGGCTTTGTTCCAGTGACCTACTCTACAGCCTGAAATTTGACTCCAAACTGCCTAAATCAGAATCATAAAGAAGGCCACCAAAAAACCAGAGGCTACAGAAATACTACAGTTGTTTTGAGCATAAAAGGAAAGACGGACATTTTCTAAGCCAAAATATACATTAACATTATTTTGACAAGATGCATGCTTAGAAAACAGCTAGGCTGGTCTTTGTTGTTCATAAGAAATCTGAAGAGTCTAAGTCATTTCTCCTTGTTTAGTTTTAAAACAAATAAAGGTGGATAATAAATACCAGTACATGCTGAACACCGAGGACAAAGACTTCTCTACCTTCTCCTGGGTTCTATCCACTCTCCCCTCAGATGTGCACAGAGAGCTTTTATTGCCATAAAAACCTTCTTAGTGATTCAAATCTCATTCCCCTTGGCTTCTGTGATATAAGTGATATGCCTTCCACATCCTGAAACTCTCTTCTCCCCGACCTCTACCTGGATCTCCTCCACCGTGATCCTGACTCAGCCTCCCTGGCTGGCTTTTTGCTCTTACCTTACAGATGTTATTGAGATGATGCCTTCTTGATGCCTGTTTCTGGTACTATTTTCTCATGTTACATTCAGTAAGAGACATATACATATCGGACACGTACAAAACCAAACATCACATGCTTCCCCAAACTAGTTCTTCCTCTCAGCCTTCACGTTTCTTTCCAAAGGCACCACTAGTCCTCCAATCATCTGGGCACAACATCTTGGGATAAGCTTTCACTCATTCAACCTCACCATATAAGCATGTATTGCACATCTACTATGTGGTACTTCAGGGTTATACTGAGTGATACGGAGACTATATAGAATGTTGTTCATACTTCCAGTGCGTTCTAATCCAGTAGAGGTAACTATACAAGTATACAAATAACCAAAACTTATGATTGAATAGAAATGGAATAAGAGAAATTTAAAAGTGTTCTTAGGCCTCAGACGAGAGAAAAGCTTAATCTTATCATCAAGAGAGGCTTCGAGTTGTAAACAGTATTGAGAATGATCCTCAAAAGATGGGTGAACTTTAGACAAGCAAACGAGGGACACAAACATTCGAAGTGGAAGATCTAGCTTGGGGAAATACAGTAAAGCCAGAAGGCATAGCCAATGTGGTGAGACTGGAGAAGACGGAAGAGCCCGGTTTTAGGAAAAGTAAGCGGTATGTATTGAGGAGTAGCGGAATTCAATAACGGAAACCACGACAGACCGCATTTCAGGGTGAGCACTCTGACAGCATGTTGTGTGCACTGCGTTAGCTGCCCCGCAGCTGTGGGAGGGTCAGTGTCATACTGATGTGTGGGGGGAGGAAACGGGGGAGGGAGGGCCTGGTGGTAAGGAAAACCCAACTAGTAGGCTAATGCAGCAGACTGGAGACCAGGAAGGGGTGATGGAAGAAAAGAACAGGCCAGCAGAGCTTCACAGAGACTAGAAGAGGAGAGAATTTCAAGGAAAAGCTAGTAGAGCGTACAAATGCTGCATATGATTAGGGGGACTGTCAAAAGATCTCTCAACTCAGCCATGAGGAGATCGCGGTTGATCCTTTTCAGGAGACAAAGGTGGGAGTCAATCTTCAATGGGTTAAAAATGAACAGGAGTTCCACTTCCAGTAACAGAGGAGCAGCGCCTTTCAGACCAGCCCTCTTAGAGAAAACAACTATAGTCTGGAGGGGGTGGGGTGGCCATGAAGGATGCAGGGGGAGGAATCTACAAAAAGATACCGTACAACCAGAAGCAGGGAGGTTGGAGCTGGCCTTTTGAAGAAGGGAATGGCATTGGTTAATTTTCCTATTTTTTTTAAGATTTTATTTATTTATTTGACAGGGAGAGAGAGCACGCACACGTAGGCAGAGCAGCAGGCAGAGGGAGAGGGAGAAGCAGGCTTCCCGCTGAGCAGGGATCCCAAAGCAGGGCTCGATCCCAGGACCCTGGGATCATGACCTGAGCCAAAGGCAGATGCTTAACCAACTGAGCCACCTGGGCACCCCAAGTTACCTATTTTTGAAATGCCAGAGGGCAGTTTTTGGGGGAAAAGCCCCAATTAGTGCCATGTGGTCAGGCTACAACACAGGCAGAAGCATTGTGTTACTGGTCTGAAGAACCAGAGGAAAAATCCCAGAGTGAGCCACTGTGGGGAGCCTTCAATGCTGAGTATAAATTCTACCCAAATCTCTAACACCTGAAATATGCATGTGCAAGGCTGAGTCTAAGTAGCCCAGTTAAAGCTAAAAGATCTGAACAGAAATTTTAGCTGCCACCCACCACAGAGAGGACTGAATCTGGAGCTTGAATTAAGCCAACTTAACTGATAAAAGAACAATGACAAAAAAATACTGTTAAGAGAAATATATCAGAATCCAGAGTCTCTATAAAGTATCATTCACAATATCAGATATAATCCTATATTACTGGACATATAAAGAAACATTAAAATGTGACTAATATTCAAAACAAAAGGCAATCAATGCACAATTCTGTGACTGTACTAAAAGCCACGGAACATACACTTTAAATGGGTAAACTGCATGGTATGTGAATTATATCTTAATCAAGCTGTTACAAAACAACATCGACAACAGTCAATCAACACGGTCTACCTCTGAAACAGACTCTTAACTATAGAGAAGAAGCTGATGGTCACCATAGAGGAGGTGGGTGGGGGGACGGGTGAAATAGGTGAAGGGGATTAAGAGTATACTTATCTTAACGATGAGCACTGAGTAATGTACAGAATTGCTGAGTCACTATAGTGTACACCTGAAGCTAATACAACACTATACGTTAACTGGATTTAAAAAAAATAGGGTCTAACTCTAGATGACCCACACAGAATTAGGAGACAAGGTTTTAAAAGTTTTTAAACGGCTTGGCTATGTAAACGAAAAATACATGTATTGAATAAACTAACATAAATCTTAGCAGAAAAACTAAAATGTTAATTAAAAGAACTAAGTGGAAATTCTAAAGCTAAAAATACAATATATGTCTGATAAAAAATTCACTTATGCAGTAACGAATTAACCTTGACAAAGAGAGGCCTGGACTTCACCCTCAGCTCTGGGAAGCAATTTATGAACCCTCAGAAAACCCTGCCTAAGAGTGTCTTTGTTTACCTGAGGGTGTAAGCTATGCCAAACAGTTGATGCTGACAATGTGATTTAGAGTGGGGGCTTTCAGCTCAATCTTTGGGGGGCTGGAAACCAAGGTCACCCATGCAAGCGGTCAACCATATCTGTGACCAAGGTCCAATAAAAGCTTTGGACACCAAGGCTCAAGTGAGCCTCTTTGGTTGATAATAGTCTGTGAATATTGTCAATATGGTTGCTTGGAGATGTAGGCACTGTCCGTGACTCCACTGGGAGAAGACAACCAACTGAAGATGCTTCATGCTTAGAACTCTCCCGCCACGTGCCCCTTCCCTTGGCTAACTTTAATCTGTATCCTTTCATTGTAATAAACCATAACCATGGGTATAACAGCTTTTAGTGAATTCTGTGAGTTCTTCCAGTGAATTATTGAACTGAGGGTGGTCTAGGAGACCCCAGCTCACAGCTGATGTCCAAAGTGAGAGTAGTCTTGGGGAATCCCAAACTCGGAATCACTGAATGGGTTTAAAATCTTATTGGAGATGACAGAAGAAAGCGTTAGTGAACTTAAAGATAAACAGAAATTTTTAAATCTGAAGAATACAGAGAAAAAAGATTTAAAATGTGAACAGAGCCTCAGTGATATATAGGACAATATTGAAAGATCTAAAATAATGCAGAGTCTCATAAATAGAGCAGAAGATGGAATGGGCAAGAAGAAATATTTGAAAAAAATAATGGGTAAAATTCCCTGAATTTGGAGAAAGATATATATCTGCAGATTCAAAAGCTCAAAGTACCAGAGTAAGGGAAAATATAAAGAAAGCCACATTTAGGCATATCACAGTTAAACTGCTGAAGATCAAGGTTAGAGAAAATCATGAAAGCAATCAACAAAGAATTAGCACATGCCTTAGTGATTTTCAATTCTACTGACTTATCATCAAAACAATAAGGACCAAAAAACATTGGAAAGACTACTTTAAACTGCTTTTTAAAAAAGTCCATCAACCTAGAATTCTGTATCCACCAAAGACATCCTTCAAGAGTGAAGGTGAATAAAGATTTTTTAAAGTAAATAAAAATGAAAAGAATTCATCACCAGCAGACCCACACTACAAGAAATGCTACATGAAGTTCTTCAGGCTGAAGGTAAATGATACCAGATGGAAACTCAGATCTTTAGGAATGGCGGCAAGTACCACAAATGATAAATTAGTGGGTAAACAGAAACAATTTTTTCAATTCTTTAATATAACTGTATAGAACAAAAAAACTCACATTGTATTGTGAAGTTTAAAAAGAATATAGATGTAGTAATATATGCACAAAGTACGAAGTACAGGGAGTTAGGAATAAATGGACCTATAAAGTTATAAGGTACTTACATTTTAAAGGAAGTGGTAAGATATTAGCTCAAAGTAGATTGTGAAAATTTAAGGATAATATAATGCAATCCTAGAGCAACCACTAAAATGTAATGCAAAGAAGTAGAGCTTTTTAAAAAGCAAGTAGACAAGTTAAAAGAAAACCTATATGATTAAATTAACCCACAGATGGCAGGAAGGGAAGAACAGAAAATGAAATATAAAGGGAAAAACAGAAAGCCAGCAGTAAAATGACAGACCTAAATACAACACCACCAATAATTACAATAAATGTTAAAAGGATGAAATTCTCTAATTAAAAGGCCATAATTGTCAAAATAAAAAGCAAAACCAAACTAGATGTTATCTGCAATTAACAAACTAAATATAAAGACATAGAGAGATAGAAAGTAAAGAGATGGGGAAACAAAGGACCACATAAACAGTAAGTATAAGAAGGTAGGAGTATCAGATAAAGTAGACTTCAAGACAAAAAGGTATGACCAATGACAAAAAAGAAACATTTCATAATGATAAAAGGCCAATCTGTCAGGAAGACAAAAACAATCACAAATGGGTATGCGCCCAATGACAAAGTTTCCAAGTCCATGAAGCCATGTTTCACAGAGGTAATTAGAGTAACAGAGAAGTCCGCAATAATAGTCAGAGATTTAACAGCCCCTTTCTTAGCAATTGACAAAACATAGAGACAAAAAAATCAAAATGGACAAAGATGACTGGAACATTTAGCAACACTGACCACCTTGCCTGACATCTGTAAGACATTACACCCAATGAAATCCTACGAGGTATGTTCTCTGACCACAATGAAATTAAACTAGAATTTGATAACGATAATGTATCTAGGAAAATCCAAAATATTTAAAATTAAATAACCCTTCTAGGAGTTAAAGAGAAATCACAACAATCTTAGCACACGTTTTTCAACTCAGTAAAGGTAAAAACATAATACACCAAAAATTATTGGATGCAGGTAAAGCAGTGTTTGGAGAAAATTTTATATTTTTAAATGCTTGTAGTAGAAAGCAGAAAGGTCTAAAATTAATGACCTGAGGTCTGACTTTGAGAAGCTAGCAAGAGAACCCAAAGTAAGTAGCAAGATGAAAATGACAAAAATGAGACCGGAAATAAGTGAAATAGAAATGAGACAAGCAATTAAAAAAATTAACAAAAGCAAAAATGGGTCTTTAAAAAGATCAAGAAAACTGATAAATCTCTATGTAGAATGATCCAGAAAAGGGGGGTGGGGTGGTTTGCAGGCACAAAACACAAACTACCAATAACAAAACTGAAAGATGTCACTAGATAACCTACAAGCATTAAAAGGAAAATAAGAAAATATTATAAACAACTTTATGCCCCTAAATTCAACAGTTAGATGAAATGAGCAAAGTCTCTGGAAAATACAACTTATTAAAGCTGACACAAGAAGATAAAGAAAATATGAATGGTCCAGTATTCATGGCCTTCTGAACCCGAGGCTCCAAGCCCTCCAATCTATCCTAGGTGCCACTGTTTGACTTGTCTTCCTTAAATATCTGATCTATGTTCTTACTCCTACATTTCAAAACCTTCAGGAGTTTCTGTTAGTGGATTTCTTGCCTGTGTCCATACTAATGTACCATCTTCTAGCACAGTCCTAGAGTACTCATGGCTCTCAGATATGCCAACCCATTCTTTCACATAACCCTTCCCATCAATGTCATCTCATTACTGGCCAAATCTCACCTATTCTTCAATGTCTACATGGGCCTAACCTCCTCCAAGAAGTTTTCCAGGCTATTCCCAGCTCTCAGGGTCTCCCTTCTTGGAATTTCATGGCAACACCACATCACTAATACTGTCTCATAGAGAGGCCACTGTTGTCCTATGTATTAAGTCTTATTTTCCCAACTAAATTATAAGCTCTTTGAGGGCAAAGATTTTTTTTTTCTTAAATCTCTGTCCCTTAAGGCAATTATTCTAGGATTCAGCATATAGTAACGATTCAATAAAGACTTCTAATTTATTGAATGAATATATAATGCCAAGAGCTTATTTCTATGGTTCTTATTAGACTCTCTAGACTGTCATTCTGATCTCAATACCATCTTCAGAGTTATCTCCAGGGATTTGCCAGACTTTTTCTAACAACTGCATTCATGAAACATCTGGTTACAATGTGCAGAGGATAAAGGGGAGGGAGGAGTAGTGCTAAAATTATATAAATGGAGAAGAGGGTGCCTCAGTTTTGTAGGTCACATAAGAAAAGGGAGCTGAGTTGTACATTCTGCTGCTACTAATATCCAAGCAGCATACACTAATACCAATGAGGTCCCCCTCTCCCTGTCTTCTCCCTGTCCTGAGTCCATGTGGACACAGAACAAACAAGGGGGCTCAGGGATGAGTTCCGCTTCTGCTTCCAAACACATCTGTTCCTCCATTCATTGTGTACCCACATCTGTTCGAGTAGAGTCCAGATAACAGTATCTTCTAAAAAGAAGCCAGGGACCAATACTTACTATCTCGTACCATTACATATAAATTCCCCCAAATTTATAAACATCTTCAATGTAACCAAGTACTATCAAACAATGACTACCCATCTAGCTTATTTAAATAGATCTTTCAAAAAGGAATTTTGCCTTTATACTAAAACTAGCAGTGTCATTTGTGAATACACATACTTTTGAGGAAAAAATACACTTCCTGTGGCATTAAAGTCACCAAGTAAAGAAATCCCTTTAAACAAAATTCTTCTCAAATTCCCTTCCATTGATAACTTCCTAGCGGCTTCTCTTTCATTTAAACCAAACATAGCTTTTATACCCTCATTTCATTCCCTTTCTCTCTAATTAGATAAATCTGGTTGCTCTTCTCTCTAAACAGATTACAAGGTTGGGGTGTTCTGTTTTTCCAGCATTTCAGAATTCTAATCCTTGCAGCACTGTGATGGCAGGAAGGATCATGTGATTTAGAGCAGCCAGGCTCTAAGGAAATATATCTAAAGGAAATATACAACATACATAATGTGTATGTGTATTCAAAAGAATTTTCTTTCAAATACAAACACAGATTCCTGTAAAAGATAGTGGGCTACCTCGGCTATTTCCGGCCCAGGGCATTGACCCTGAATCTTGCAAGCCATCTTGTCCTTACCCAGATTGGAGGACGCTCGTCCCTCTGCAGCCCGGTCCTTGAGATCCTCAGCAATGCCCAGCTGCTGCTCATGGTACTGTTTAGCCCGCTCCAGATCCTGCATGCACCTGGCAGCGTGGCCCAGGCCAGCGTAGGCCCGCATCTCGATGGCCTTCTCCATTAATTCCTGTGCCAGCTCCAGCACGTAGTTGTGGTAAGACATGGCCTTGTCAAAGTTCCTCCTGTAGTGATAGGCACTGCCCAGGTTGCTGTAGGCCCGGGCCTCTTCTCGCTTGTTCCCCAGATCCTTGGCTATCTTCAGATGCTGCTCGTGGCACTGCACAGCATTCTCAAAGTCACCCATGGCAATATATACAGCTCCCATGTTGCCGAGTTCTCGTGCCTCAGAAAGCTCATCTTTGGATTGCTTGGCAAGAAGAACACACTGTTTGTGACTGGCCAGTGCATTGGGGTAGTCTCCAATGGCTGTGTACACGTGGCCCAGACTGCTCAGGGCTGATGAAGCTGCCTGGAGAGAAAGGATAAGGCAGAGAAATGAAAGCACATCAGAAAATGGCTTTGGCTTGTTTTAGCAGATAAAATGTTCAGGGTTTGCCTGTAACCATTCAAGTCAGTGCCTAATGGTGTTTCTATCAGTCGTCCGCAGACCTGTGCAGAACTGAAAAAGGGCCTGTCCAAACAGCAAGTTCCTAATAAAAGACAATGGTAATTTAATCAGTAACTTTCAATACCTAATCTCGTAGAAACAGACTGTGTTCCATATAACCCTTGTTTTAGCTTAAAGACATATTGACATTTCTAGTATTATGCTATATCTGTTAATAGCCATTAAGTTCTGTAGTATAAGAAAATGTTGAAGAAAACCAGAATTAATTACTACAGACAATATAGCATAGGAATTTCATGAGAAATCCATACTTGGGTCTTTGCACTCCTGGGCATTTCTCTAGTCGTGTTTTCTCCCAATGCAAATGGATAGATTAACAGTAAGGGAGATGTTTAGAATGATGAATGATAATTTTGTGACTCAGGACCCTGACTGGGTCAATTTTATGACTGTCGGGTCCTGTTCTCTTATCTGTGTTCCTTCAGGGTGACCTCATCAGTGCTGATTCCTGTGGAGGGTTTAGATTTGGATAAACCCCAGGGGAAAACAATGGTTGGTTCCAACTTACAACTCTTCTGAATGGGGTGGTCCCACTGGGCCTTACCACCCGTTTTCAGGCCCAGCATTGGCTCTTCCAGACTTTTTTTTTTAAGATTTTATTTACTTATGAGTGAGAGAGAGAGAGAGAGTGCACAAGCAGGGGGAGGGGCAGAGGAAGAAGCAGATACCTCATTGGGCAGGGAGCCCAACATGGGGCTCAATCCCAGGACCCCGGGATCATGACTTGAACCAAAGGCAGATGCTTAACCGACTGAGCCATCCAGGTGCCTCTGGCTCTTCCAGCTTTACTCCTCTTGCCTACAGGCTCTTCTGACCCTGGCCTCTGTGCAGAAAGAAGCTATCTTCCTAGTCCCCTCACAATGCTTGCCACGCATACACTTCTTGTGTAAAGAAAAGTACGTGAGCCCTTTTTGTCTTAAAGGTTTTGATGAAAAGGACTGTATGTTGGTATAGTGAACCAAACAGGGACAACAAAAATAACAAGAGTCACATGGGTTCTGGAATCTTCCACAAGTGCATATAGTCTTAGAGTCTAGTCTAGTTTCTAACTCCTTTGCAGAGACATAAAAGGGACGTTACACTGGGCTTTGTCTAACCTCTTTTTGTGTTTTGTTTTGTTAATTAAGTTTTTTTTAAAAAGATTTTATTTATTTATTTGACAGAGAGAGACAGCCAGCGAGGGAGGGAACACAAGCAGGTGGGGAGTGGGAGAGGAAGAAGGAGGCTCATAGAGGAAGAGCCTGATGTGGGGCTTGATCCCAGAATGCTGGGATCACGCCCTGAGCCAAAGGCAGACGCTTAACGACTGCGCCACCCAGATGCCCCTTGTTAATTAAGTTTTTATTCAAATTCCAGTTAGTTAATATACAGTGTAATATTAGTTTCAGGTGTAGAATTTAGTGATTCAACACTTCCATACAACAGCAGGTGCTCATCACAAGTCCCCATCACCTGTTTAACCCATCCCCCACCCACCTTTTGATTCTACAAGTTGCAGGCTCGCCTACCCTTTCCATCCTTCATCCTGTGCCTCCAGCTCTAGCCATGTATCCCCCTTTCTTCACGATGCCCCCTCTTCCCAACATGAGCACGTGATCCTGGCAGAACAAAGGGTGTGCTCTGTCGCAGGTAGGCAAGTGATTTTCACAAGGGCCTCCAGGCTAGGGAATAACAATGAGGGAAGGCTGTCCCACCTGGAGTAAGCGCATTTCTTTATGAGATGTGTTCTATGTCTGTGCACTTCAGAACACTTTTATTAATATTTTATAGGTGTGAGTGATTTACTACCCTATTTCTTTGCCTGTGAAATAGCAGTTCTTGATCAAAATAACTGAAACACCGACCATCTTTATGATGTTTTGCAACTTGTGTATTTGCAAAGGGTTCCATATCATTTTAAGTTGCCTTTTTTTTTTTTTAAGATTTCATTTCTTTATTTGAGAGAGAAAGAGAGCACAAGCATGCACAAGTGGGGGGAAGGGCAGAGGGAGAGGGAGAAGCAGGCTCCCCACTGAACAGGGAGCCCAATGTGGGGCTCGATCCTAGGCCCTGAGATCATGATGTGAACTGAAGGCAGCCACTTAACCGACTGAGCCACCCAGGTGCCCCGCCTTTTTTTTTTTTTTTTTTTCTAGTAGGCTATGCTCATTGTGGAGCCCAATGCGGGGCTTGAACTCACAACCCTGAGATCGAGACTTGAGCTGCGATCAAGAATCTGATGCTTAACTGACTGAGCCACCCAGGTGCCCCTTAAGTTGCTTTTATCATTTCACAGACGTTTCAACAAAAAGATTTAGGAAAACAGAGAGGAAATACATACTTAGAAATTTACTTTTTGTTTTTTCTGAGTAGAGAAGAGCAGAAACGAGCCCATAAAAGCCACAGTGCTGCAGCACCGTGACTCTGGCAGAAGCAGCAATGATGTCATCAAAGAGCACGCCACTTGAACATGTACTGGTCTCGGGTACCCACTTCAGGAGCCTCTTTGGGACCAGAGGTTAGAACTGCACGTCAGCACATCATACACAAGCCTTTCTCCTGCTCACAATGCCCCTCCCCCTCCCCAACAATCTCCTTTTCCTCCTTTGCTGCAGGCCCAGGGACCCTGCCTCTTTCCTCTACTTCTGTAACTGGCCCTCCCACCTTCGTCTCTGAGGTTTTCCACCCACACCTGGCTAAGTACCAGGACACAGTCCACAAACCCCACCCACAAATCTTTGTTGCACACAGATCTTTCACTACGGAGCTAGTGTAACTTAGAATCAGACACACTTGATTCAATACTGCACTGCCCTTTACTAGCTCTGGGGCCTTTAGAAACTTAACTTCCCTGAGCCTTGGTTTTCCAGACAGACATTTCTAGGTCCCTGCAGTGCACCAGGAATTGAGTGTTTCAAACTCCAGCCATGAGCCTCTGTCAAATGTATAAACCATAAATAATTCACTAGATAATTCCAAATCGTAGATCTGGTTGGAGGCAATGAGCCCTTGAACACTGCAGGATGGATTTATAAGGCCTGGGGCAGGCACAGCACCCCAGGCATCGCTGTTCTTAAGAACTTCTGGTTTATGGCAACTGCAAAAGACAGCCATGGGATCTTCTGCTTTGGTTCTTCATTTCTCTAAATGCCAGGGAGACACAGGAGCTCAACTGCTGAAGTTCTCTGAACAGAAGTAAAGGGAGTACTGGGGCATTTCCCCTCTGGGGTGTGGGAAAAGGAGGGAAGGACTACTGTATTCGCCCTTCCCTGGCATCCTCCGGTTACTAGACAGTGCTGTCACGCTGCAACTCTTCATGGCAGGTGTCCTGGAAGCCAGCATCTCTAGCCAATATAATTTATGAAGCACACATCATAACCTCTGAAATTAGAAAGGCAGCTCTACAGTAGAGATGTAATATAAGAATGGAACAGGATTTAGAGTCAGAAGCCTTGGCTGTATAACCCTGGTAAGTCACTTTGCTTCTTCACCCATGTTTCCTTCATATGTAAATTGTGCTGATAAAGACAGTGTACATACTTCGCAGGGATAGGATGGGATCAGATGAAGCAGTGCATCTGAGTGTCCTGCATAAACAGCAAGTTCTCAGGGAATGTATCACTAAGATGTGGATGGATGTTTTATGACTGCGAGCTGGCTGGGCGAAGCTCTGTTACCTGGCGGAAAGCTAGTAATGGCAACTGAACACATCAGTCATTACGACCAAACAACTATATTCCTATCAGTTGCCACAGGAAATAAAGTCCAGTGTTTTACAGCCCTTGGGCAAATAACATGTGATGATATTTATCAGCTAAGTGAATTACAAATTAATCACTTGTCTTTGTTCCTGTTCCTGTAGAATAAGCTTAGATCTGAAACATGGTTTCAGGCTGTTCACGAGAATCTGAAGACCCACTATCTATGGGGAATCGCAGGCCCCACCTCAAGCAGATGCTACATTTGCCACTAAGGTTCACTGCTGCCTTTGTATATTAATCTCTTTGAGATTTTTGTGCTAGAATAGCAGCAGCTGCTTCCCACAGTGGAAACATTTTGGAACATCTGTATTTGAATACTAAAATGCACACAGTTATGCTAACAAACTATCTGGCTGGGATAAGACAATACTTTTCTCTTTTTACAAGATATAAATTACTCCGGTTCTTGCCAAAGCATGATATCCAGCTGCAGACCAAGCACACAGGAGTCATCACCCTTTGCTCTGTGACCTGAATATTTGCAGAACTGCATCTGACAAGTCAGCTTCATGCAACTAAAGAAGGAACTTTGCTCATGCTTTTCCAAACCACCTTTAAGGACTTTCAGTTTGAGATATAAAATAGAGAAAGTTTAAACTACCCAAACTATAACCACATTGATAACACTACCATTAAAGATTAAAGACTTAAACATGTTTTCCTTCACTTCTAGTATGTTCCCTCCCCCCATTGTATGTATTTTTCATAAGGGTATATTTTGTGGGGGGATTACATGCAGAGAATATTCAATATAATTGCTGATTGACTAACTGTGGATAGTTTTTTTTTTTAAAGCGGAGATATACCAGCTAGTACCAGAACTATGGTTTTTCATCTAAATCTACCTGCACCTTGTATTCCTTGCCAATTCAGTGCCCACAAACCCAAGGTCCTGGGTTCACCACCTGTAATCCAAGAGGCAGAGGGATGTAGAAGAATAGGGACAGAATCTCAAATCAGGCCTGCACAGGTTCAATGACAAACTGCGTGATACTGCACAAGTTATGTGACATCTTTGAACCTCAGTTTCCTCATCTGTAAAATGGGAATATTAATACCTTCCAGTGTGGTGAGTACTAAATAAAAAATTTAAAGATGTAGCAGAAAATGGAACACGAGGTTATGTCACCAGAACTAAAAGGACAACACAAAAGGCTTGCCCCACTGATGGTAGGATGTGTAATCATCTTCCTATGTTGAAGCATATTACTCATAGTATTCTTCTGCAAATGTAGGCGTAAGAAAATTCACCCTTTACCCAGGAGCAGTCTAGAATCATTGGTATATCCAACACCCAATGTTGGGAAAAGCACGAGACTGCAAGTGGTCAAAGCTTACACAGACACTGGAGTGTTCTGGGTCTGTTAGCTGGTTTGTTCATTTGTTCATTCATTCATGAAAAATTTCCAGACTGACGCAAACATAGTCAATTAATTTTTGATGAAAGAGCAAAGGTAATCCAATGCAGAAAGGACAGTCTTTTCAACAAAGGGTGCCAGAACAACTGGACATCCACATGCAAAAAAGTGAATCTAGACTCAGACCTTACATCTTGACACAAGTTGACTCGACCTAAGTGTAAAACACAGAAGTATAAAACTTCTAGAAGATAACATAAGAGAAAATCTAGGGGACGTAGGGCTTGGCAATGAGTTTTTAGATATAAGACTAAAGGCATGACCCATAAAAAAATTAAGTTGGACTTTATTTAAATTAAAAACTTGTCTGCAAAAGACACTTACTATTAAGAGAATGAAAAGACAAGCCACAGGCTGGGAGAAAATATTTGCAAAACACATACCTGACAAAAGACTTGTATCCAAAATATGAAAACAAAACAAAACAAAACAAAACAAACGCTTAAAGCTCAACAACAAAAAACAGCCCAATTTTAAAATGGGCAAAAGATGTGAGCAGACACCTCACCAGAGAAAATATACTGATGGTAAATAAGCACATGAAAAGATGCTTCACATCATATGTCACAGGGAATTGAAAATAAAACAATGAGATAGCACTGCACACCTATTAGAATAACGAAAATCCAAAAAACTGACAATACCAAATGCTGGTGAGGATGTGGAGCAATAGGAACTCTCATTTCTTTGCTGGTAGGGATACAGATACACGCGGGACGGCCACTTTGGAAGACAGATGGGCAGTTTCCTACAAAACTAAACATATTCTTACCATATGATGCAGCAATCATGCTCCCATGTATTTACCCTAATGAAATGAAAACCTATGTCTTCACAAAAACCCGCACATGAATTCACAATTGCTAAAAACTGGAAGCAACCAAGATGTTTTCCAATAGGTGAATGCATAAACCCTGGTACCTCCTTACAATGGAATACTAGTCAGTGCTGAAAAGAAATGATGGAGCCCCAAAGAGACCATAGAGAAACCCTTAATTGTACATGGCTAATGAAAGAAGCCAGTCTGAAAAGGCTACGTACTGTATGATCCCAACTACTGTCATTCTGTAAAAGGCAAACTACAGAGAAAGCAAATCAGCAGTTGCAGGGGAAGGATAAATAAGTGGAGTACAGGGGATTCTTAGGACAGTGACACTATTCTGCATGATACCTAAATGGTGGACGGATGACATCATGCATTTGTCAAAACCCATGGGCTGCACATGACCATGAAACCTAATGTAAACTCTGTAAACTACGAATTTCAGCTAATAACAGTATATCAATATTGGTTTGTCAATTTTAACAAATGTATCACACTAACACAAGATGTTAATAGGGAGGGAAACTAAGTGGAGAAGGAAAAGAGGGCATGTGGCATCTCTCTGTACTATCTGCTCAATTTTCTGTAAATCTAAACCTGCTCTTTAAAATGCAGTCTATTAATTAAAAAATAAATAAATTGGAGCTTTCCTCATTTGAGGAGTGGGTAATTCTCAGAAATGGAAACAGCATGAGTGAAGACATTGAAGGATAACGAGAGGCCATTCAGACCCGGAAGTACGGTAGTGGCTAGAGGGGAATCTGAAAGGTGGGTCTGGAGAAGTTCTGTTTCTCCATCAACTTGTAAAATCTAAAGCATTTTCCATGTTTGTTGTTTCACTTGATCCTTATAACAACCCTTTATGTGTGTGTTATTATTTTATACACTTTGTGAGCTAAAACTAGACTCCAAGTGATAAAGTGCCATGCCCGAAAGTATACAATTAATAGCAAAGCCAGGTTCACATCCACATATGCCAGCCCCTTGGTCTCCTGCTCATTTGACTACCCAGAGTTTAGCCTCTGCTGAGGGAGTTACAGCCACCCAGGGGGCAATAAGGGCCACAGGTTTAAGCAGCAGACTGACAGGATCAGGTCTGTACTTCCATGTATTTCCATGAAATAGATGAAAAGAAGGGAGATCAGTGGTACCAACAACACCACAATGCCTAACTAAAATAATGACTAGTTAGAATACAATAAGATCTATCTTAAGCACTAATGATATTTAATGCCGTCTTTGGGGCTGTTCATGAATATTCTAACTCTTCTCCTTCCATGCAGGTAAGAGTGCACATCCCTGCCTGCAGGAAGTCAGGTGTGAGTGGCTACGTGACCTTCTTTGGCCGATAAATGTAATCACATCCAGGTGACGTGTTACAAACTAGTGCATGCTTCACCACTTTCTCTCTTCTCTATGCCACACACTGCTTCACCAGAATTGAACCGCAAGCGACAATTGAGGCAATATGGCACAGAGCCCCAGCTGACCTGTAATGAATATACAGTGGGCACAAGAAATAAATCTTTATGGTTTTAAATCCCTTATATCTGGGGATTTACTGTTATTGCAGCATAACTTGGCCTAGCCTTATCAACACACTACTCAGCATAAATTACTAATTTTCATGCCCCAGTCATCATAGTTATAGTTAACGCTACCCAGTCATTCAATTATTTAAATTACCACATTTCTGGATGATTAAATTTTAGGCACTTACCAATTACCATAGGCTTATGAATGATGAAATTTTAGACATTTTTATAGAAAAACTAAATTTGAGAAGAATTAGGTACTAAAATCAGAACTTAGCTAATCCTTAAAATTTTCATAACCCAGAGACAACTGTCTACCTGGTAATACTTGACCCAAATTGCAGGCTTATTTAGAGGGAATCTCTAGTCACCCCCATATAAACCTACAGAAACAGAAGACTGAATCATGTTCTGCGGGGTCTGTACACTTCCTACGGTCTGAAATGACACACACTCTCTATATAATGAGCGTCCTGTAGCTTGAATTTCTACCCTTAAACAGCAACTGAGCTGGTAGAGTAAGTCTGTGTAAAAGTTAAATGATAGTCATGAACACCCAAAGTTAATTACTCGAGTCACACAAAACCAACTGGACAAAAATAATCAAAAGAAATTATGATCTATATTATTGAGGCCATTGTCCATGGTATCACCCAATGTCATCTTTATAAGGAGCAATGGAAAAATTTCTTTCAGATTTCAATGCTTCTACCAAGCAGCTGCAATGGGTTTATCTTTAAAAAAAAAAAAAGTGAATCTTATAAGTGGTTGAATTTACCTTTTTGTTTGGATTACCAGGAAGCTTATAGCTTGAGACGCAGAGCCTCCCTTTAACAGGCAGACAGAATCCCATAACATGTGCAGACTCTGTCCTGGCTTCAGCCTTATGATATAACCGTAATGCTCTCCTAATGCTCTCATCACTCTCATTTCTTCCCATTTATGCTTTGTGTCCTGCTCCTACAAATCCTTCTTGTATTAAAACAGAGAAAACAACAAATGAACAAAACAATTAAATATTAAAGCTCTTGGTAAGGAGGAAGCTTCCCGAAATGGGCTCTCTATTAAACTGTGAACTCACAGCCACAACCTAAAGAGACTTAAATACCACACAAACAGGGAAGTTGTAATTATATGGTCTTTAGTATTCTTAAATCACTTTTGTGTTGTACATGTTCCATAATTGGTACCAGCTTTATTATAATCAATCTAACTAGTTTGTCCCAATACCTAAAGCTAGGGTTGGAGGACTATTCTGCAGTTGTTTCTGAAAAGGTGAAAGAGTGATTTGTGCCTATCTGAATTCTTTCTATTATATACTATCTCATGGTGGAAATAGTTGGCTTGAATCTATTACTCTGAGCTTAGAGAACGGTTAGTGATCGTTATAGCTTCTCCACGGCAATCTGTCAGCCTTTTCTAATACTGCGGGGCCAGAGGAGCTTTCATAATAATTATTTTTATCAAAATTATATTAGGGTTGGAAGAATAACACAATGTCAGGAAGATCTATTACCTAGACCTAAGAGTTGCTATCACAGGTGATAAATTATTTATAATGCCCAGCATTAATACAGCAATGTTTTCAAACCAAGAATTTGTAAATGTCCTTTGCAGATGCAAATTAACAGATTAATAAGGAAACAAGCTTTCTTGTATGAGAAGCTGAGATGACAGATTAGCTATTAAGAGCAATTTATAGGTCATAAGATATGAAAGTTGGCAAGAAACACTACCTCGGCTGGCTCTATAAATAGTAAAACTGCATTTAGTTTCCCAGAGGTATCCTGTTAGACATTTTAATTATACCATAAAAACTGCCAGAATTTATAATGATTTCATTTTTTAAAAAACTTGATGCTCCATGTAAACTTGAGGCAATACAACAGGCATCTGTGCTATGCGCTGGAACTGCCAAGTTGCAGCCAATGATGAGTGCGTGCTGCTTCTCATGAAGGACCGCGAGTGGTAACACTGATGCCGAACGTCAGAGGAAAGATATGTTACCCCCTAACCTCTCCCGCAGGTTACGTAAGGATTCTTCTCCCTCCTTCACATCCGTACACTTTCCACTGCAGCCCCACACTGTCCACCTAGGATGATTTTTACAAAGAACTGCCTCCCTTCTACATAGCCCTTTGACCACAAAATGATAGCCATGTAAAAATCCTAGGGTCTTGGTAGTCCTTTTAGGGAGTTGAATTTCACTGGGGGTAAATTCCCTCACTTACTTGAAATAATCAGTTAAGAGTTCCCATCCTCAGTTTCACCTACATCTTCAGTTTTATTTGGGGGAGTGATAGATAACTGAATCTCAAATCAGTTTTTAATGGCATAATCCACTCAAGTTTCTTCTGCAATAATTTGACCTGAGTTAGGAGACATATTCTACCATAATGCTGTTTTAGTCCAATCAAAACTGCTCCATTCTACTCTTGCCAGCCAACCTGACTTTTAGTAGGCTATAAAACATTGTTCTGTAGGGGGTTGGAATGTAGTCAATCACCCTTTGAAGACAGTACTTATACCGAATCATAAAATCTGGCTTTGGCTGGGCAGAATATAATGGAGAAATTTGGAGAGAGAGAGAGAAAAAAAACACATATGTGTGCAAGTGCATACACAAGAGGCAGAAGAGACATTTCTTAGAAGGAAGAATGCCCAAGAAAAGGACAGCTTCTTTGCAGCAGCCAGCAGATAACAATTTAAGCAAGAAGTCTTTAAACTGGGTGGAAAGGAGTCCCCGAGGGTCCTGGAAATATGTTAGAAAATGAAGAAACAAATGAGAACTTCCACTACTACCCAGGAAGGAGTATCAGTACAGCCCTCTCACTGTGAAGGGTAGGTCCTCATGCAGGACATGTCAAATGCCTGTCTTCTAACCGTTCAAGAATAAATGGCCCACAGTCTCAGCTCTCTGTACATCTGCTCACTCCAGCAAATTCAACTTCTATCCCTGTCAGATGAGTCCAAACTTGGATTTCAGAACAAGAGACAGAAAATTTTAGAGCTGGGAGAGGCCTAATCCATCAGTTTTCAAACTTTGCTTAAACCAAATTACAAATACACGTGATTTGTGTGATTAAAGTGTACTTGTTTAGGTTAACTTGGCCTAGGGTGTACTCTTCTCCCCAAGCATTAAGAGAATCTCTGGCACCCTGGAGGATTCTTTAGAGCAGAATTTGAAGACCACTCATCAACAGAACCCCTCAATGTCTTTTGATGTTGAAATGAAGGCCAAGAGATGTCAAGTAGCTTGGCCAAAGATCAACTCACTAAACAATCAGCAAGAGCAGGACTAGAGCCTAGGCCTCCATGTCCCCGCTGGTACCTCCTCACTCTGCTTTGCCAAACTGCACCACACCATCTCACAGTCACCTCAAACTCAGGCCCTCACTGACCTTCCTAAGTCCCCTTTACTCCTGTGATTCCATGATAAACAAAAGAAGTGAATGCTGTCACCATTTCTTCCAACCAGTCAAAAGTTCAGCATTATCATTCACTTTTCCCTGTCTTATGGCCCTCATCTCCAGCAGTCCCCCAAGACCAGCTTTATTAGGCTCCCGATATTAAAATTACACTCGTTTTTATTTAATAATCTTTACCTAAATGCCAATGATTTATATACAAGATCTACTTAGAATTAATTTCTCACAGTTTTATTTTAAATAATAAATATTCTCTTCAGAATTACATGGCAATGTTAACAGATGAGGTTGGTAGGATATTTTAAATATATACTGCTCTTTTCTCTAAAATCCCAGGCAGCTATTCAGTGACAAATTCAACAGCAAACTTTATTCGCTGAGCATCTCATGACCCTGAGATCATGACCTTAGCCAAAACAAAGAGTTGGACACTTAACCACTGAGCCACCCAGGCGCCCCTTAACAGCAAAGTTTAAACTTTAGTAACTGGGGTACCTGGGTGGCTCAGTTGGTTAAGGTTCCGACTCTTGGTTTCAGCTCAGGTCATGATCTCAGGGTTGTGAGATCAAGACCCAGCACAGAGCCTGCTTAAGAGTCTCTCTCTCCTTCTCCTTCTACCCCCACCCCCCCAAAAAATTTTTAATTTTAAAAAAATACTTTAATAACTTTCCTAACAGCTGCTGATTCTGTCTCCTAAATAATAATGGAGTTAGCAATGCCTGGGTAATACAGTAATTCGAACTACCTAGGTCGGAATACTGACTCTGCTGGCTATGTTCCCTTATGGAAGTTACTGACCCTCTCTGCCCTTGTTTCCTTATCTATAAAGTGCGGGTAATGATATTTGTCTCATGAGACTGTTACAAGCATACATTTAAGGAGCTTAGAATTCTGCCTGGCACAAAACAAGTATTCAGTTACTGCTGGCTGTTATTATAGATGCTAAATACCAATAAAACTGAGTAAATTAAGTAATTTTAAAGTCATACATTTATATTCATTTAATCCGTTTTGTACATTTATTTAAAATTTAAATACACTAAATTAGTGCCTTCCTTCCCCTCTCTTATTATATTAATTTTAAAAACCTGAAAATGTCATTTCCCTTGTGTTGCATTTGTCACTGTTCTTTGGCACAAAAATTGTTTGGGCATGCAAGCACATAACATTCCTTTTTGGGAATCCCCAAAGAAAGAAGACATTACACCAAGATCTAAAAAGGGAACACAGTACGTTCCCTGAAGAAAACCAAAATTTTAATTAAGATCCTAAGTTATTTTTTAATATTAGCTTACTATAAAAATACCCAAACTGACATTAAATATAGGTTACACTGATAGATAAAATTTCTAATTACAAGTATGATCAAATTTTTCATCATGTTAGTTTTCATATTTGTTTTTCAGTGGTATGCTTGTTTTGGATAGAAGTGAATACCAGAAAATGTACTAAAGTTTCAAAGGAAGTATGTTCTAAAGCAAAAAGAGTTGATTCATATATTTTCTACTTAAAGCAATAGGAAAAGATATAGGATATGGGTGATGGGAAAGGGAGCTTAGCACAAGACACATTAGACTGGGGTTTCTGGAAGCCAAGAGTTGGCTTATTCATCTCTGTAACTTCACAGTCTAGCATACACCTGGCACTCAACAAACACCTGAAGAACCAAATTGATAGTCATGGGACTTTCGGTTTGTGCAAGGATATTAGAGAAGAAAACTCTATCCTCAAAGGTAAGAAAGCCAGGATGAATACTGGTGATACCACTACCTCTCAACCTCTAGTTCTATAAGCAAAATTCTGGCTCACCAAAACTTTCCTGCTCAGTTGCCACCTTGGTGTTTGTCTACATAGAAGTCATGAGCCCTCATATTTGTCCTTGATTTTCTTCTGCCTGCTTCTCCTCATCCAGTCAGTAATATTCTTGCTAAGTCTTATGACATCTACTCCCTTTTACCTTTGCATTGTTCACATGAGACATAAAATGACTAAACAGGAGTCACTATTATTTTTGTTATAATACTATTTTTCCTAAGAGTAATTATAATGGTACTCCAAATTAAAGTCTAGGAAACTTAGTAAAATTCAGATTTTTTTCTGGGTTACCATTAAAGTCTTTCTTAGAAAAAATAGATCATCATAGTAAGTCTGACAATTATTCATTGAGAGCCAGGCATACCACATTTTGTCAATTCAAAGTTGCCATCAGTTTAAGAAACACCTTATAATATGTACCACAGATAAAAGGACAACAATGTTGCAATCAAACAACGCCTGTATGCTAGAATACAAGATCATCCTGATTTCAGAGATACTAAAATATGAAAAAAAATGTGCATCTTAGAGTCAGTGAATTATGAAATATCGGGTGCTTTATTTACATTATCCCAAATCCCCACCAGGACCTACAAGGTAGCCATTTTCACCTTCATTTTGCAGATGAGGAAATAGACAACATTAAGCAACTAGTTCAAAGACAAATAACTAATAAACAGGAAGGTTGAAATTTAAATCTAGGCCTGCCTGAACGCAAAACTGAATACTTCCATCACACTGCATTTCCTCCAGAAATCCTAGACAAATAATAATAATAATAATAATAATAATAATAAAATAAAAATGAGGAAGAAGGCAAGGGCACTTGCTCTGAAAAGGACTCATAATTATTGCTGTTTACAATTAGGTGCTTAGAATAGCTTCGCAGGCAGGTATTTCTAATTTGCAACATTTAATAAAAATGGCTATTGTCAAACTGTACCACAAACTGGATACAGACTCAGAATTTTATTAAGACTGAGGAAGAAAAACCTGCAACAATTCTACTACGCTGTAGTAGCACCTTACAATTTTTTACTCCCTCTCTCCTAGATAGAAAAACTACCTTTAGAGTTGCAAGTTTGCCAACCTACTCTTGAGTCTAAAAAGAAGTATATTTTATTTGATTAATATTATCCTGAGGATTATATATAAATGCTGAGATATAAAGTGAAAACTTTAGGGAATGTGCCAAGTCTAGGACTGGTTAATGTGTCTGGCCTGCCTGAAAAATCCCAGAAAGCAGCTCCCAAATGTCTGTAATTACAAACAGTCAGAGGATAGGTTCTGATTCAGGTTTAAGTTTACTCCATTTAGGGATAGAGATGGTTTTCAACAGTGGTATTGGGCTGTGAGTTCAGGCAGGACCATTTTATGTGCCTTGTAATGTATGTATGCTGGAAGCTGAACAGGAAGGAAGAATTAGCCCAACTCCTAGAATGGCAGCATCCATCTGCAGAAGCTTCTATTCAAAGTCTTATGGTATTAAGTAGAGACTACTGGAAAGTGTGTCATTTTATGGAAACCTTAGAAGCCTCTCTCTGAATAAACCTGGGATTAGGAGTGGATTGGTTTACCTTGTTCCTAGTGAATGCTGAAAGGGGAGGTAATGATTCGGTCCCTGTGAAAGAGACAAAGCAGCAGGAGGGAGAAGGCAGAGCAGTGAGTGATGACACGTCTGATGATGCCCCCTTCCACGTGGGGGTGGGATATGCGCTTTTCCTGCTCCGGCTTCTCCCCAAGAAAGCAGCAGCACATTTTCCCCATAATACATGTTGTATCATATCTGATTACATGAAAAGTTTATTTTACTTAATTTTATGGCTCAAAAGAGGAAGAGAGAGAGAGGGAAGAAATAAGGAGAAAAGAGGAGGATAAATGAAGTTTTGCTTCCAAGTTCTAAGATCCCTCTACTGGTAGTGACTCTACTACAGGTCCTTGCTTATGTACCTGGAACCTAAGAAAAACAGGTAGAAATGCTGAAAAGGACTCATTAAGTGACAGTAAGGGTTAAGACGAACCTCTTACACATAGAAGGAATGCAAAATAAAAAATGGAAAGAAGCAAAAAAAAAAAAACTAAAACATTAGTCTATCACAAATAATTTTTCACTAATGTGAAAGTGTGACAACTTGAGTTTAATTTAAAAGAAACAAAGAAACTCGATTTGCATTTGATGAGTTGTCAAAGACAGAACTTTGATTTTTTCTTAACCTAATTTTCACTGTAATGAAATTAAACGTGTTGAACTGGTGATAAAAGGCAGAGGCCACTATCCACAGCCTCACTCCAGGCTCCAGTCAGGGATTTGCCAGTCTTTCACGGCAGAATCCAGATGTGCCCAAGTGTGAGTTACATTCCCCCCTGGGATGCTTCCTCCAACGTCTCCTCTCTAACAAGATAAATAGTGGTCCTCACACTTCTCATGGGTGCCATCAGAGGCAAAACCAGAGTAGTGCATTAAACATGCGTTGGGTACTTGAGAGCAATGTGGTGATTAAGTCAGCTGGGGGCATCAAGGATGTGCTTCAGGGGGCTGGTAATAAGAGGCCGGGAGATATATTCATCATTGGATACTTAATAAAATCCTCTGCATAACAATGCCCACTGGGAATTCTTAGTAACTCGAGCATACTGTGAATAACAGCTGCGTTCAAAGGAGATGGGCCGCGCCACAATGGCAGGATCTAGACTGGCACTGTAGGCACTGTGCTTCCAGAAACATCAAGAACACAAATGCTTTGCAAAACTAACAAAGAATTGCTAAAATATATTTATTTACTCATTCACTCAACAAACATTTGAGGGCTTCCTCTGTCCTAGGCCCCGGGAATATAAAGACAAATGAGACAAGGAATCTGCTGTAGAGTCACTCAGGAGACAGACAGGAAAACAGTTAAGTGCAACAGACCTCTGGGTGCCTGGAGCAAATGAAAACCCCAAGTTTCTCAACTTCTGGTCAGAAACCCCAGTAAAACAACAGTGAAAGAAATTTTTTTCAAAAGCTGTAAGCCCAGAAAAACAAAAAGACTGAGAAAGATGCCAGCAGATGAGAGATCTCCACCGAATTTGGGGAGATGGAAAGCAGATGGATGAATGGTAACTGATTTAGTAGGACAGGAAGAGCGGAAACCAAACGGCCTGCAAGGAGGGGTGCCAAGTCCAGCTGCAGAATGCTGGAAAGGAGCAGAATTGAGGCACTAAGGCTTCTGAAGTTCAGGGGAAGGGATTCAGAGCTGAAAGAGAGGGTAGGATAAAAGCTTCTATAAGAAGCTATTAGAGCCTAGATCTGCTCCCCCAATCTGGCAGAAGATGGAAGCCTACTTTCTGCAGACATTTCGAGATGAAGATAAAATTGAAACGCTACAATGACACACAGGGCCATCAGTGAAAGTCTGCATTCTGAATGGTGAGATTCTCCTCACGGGGCACCCGTCTCCACATTACAAGTCCCTCTGCTCTGCTCAGTTTCTACTATGTTGGCGGCTACATGTATATATTCTGGCAGCAGACTAGAAGTTTCTGAGGAAATTGGTCCAAAGGAAAGATGTGCATATATAAACATAAGGGAATTCCCCCACTCACCCACCCCCCCCCAAAAAAAAACTAAAACAAAACAAAACAAAAAAACAATCCTCCTGGTCTTTTTAACCTGCTTGAGATCTTTCTATGCACAAGACCCACCCAAGCATACAGAGGCTCTAATCAGTTTTTAGTGCCTCACTCCGAATATGAGCAGTGAGCCAAAGATTACTAGACATTTGAGGAAATTTCTCATTTGAAAGTCAGTGACCAAAATGAACAAACAAACAAAGAGCTCAAGAGGGAACAGATGCAATGAAAGGATGGGGAAAAAAATTCCCCCAAATTATAAAGTCTTCGGGGACATCAAATAACAGCCTGCAGCCATGAACCTTTTGAACACCACATAAAAAGAACAAGAGGACAAGAGAGAAGTGTTCAATATTTTAAATGACAGCAGAAAATAGCACATGAAGAGGAACAAATTGAAGAGGAATATTACTTCAGAAGTAGGATTTTTAAAAACAAGGAAATAGAAAAGAGAGAGAACAATAAACAACACATTAGAAGATCAACCCAAGAAATCTAACATCTGACTAATAAAAGTTCTAACTGTAGAGAACAAAGAAAATGGAGAGGAATAAGTTATTACAAAAAAAATTTAAAGAAACTGAACTTAAGCACATGAAATTCCAGAAAAAGAAGAAGACAAAAGACCCACTGTGAAATTTCAGGACAATAGGAATAAAGAAAAGATCCCAAAAATATTCCAGAGAGAAAGATCTGCGATTAATAAATAATTAGGATTCATTTGGCTTCTCATGTTGACAATTGAAAGCTAAAAGACAATGAATGGATCAAATACTGTCAAAACTCTGGGAGGATAGCATTCCAATCTAGAATTCTATTTCTAGCTAAATTATCCATCAAAGTTGAAAGCAGAATTAAAGAGTTTTGAGATATTTAAGGTCCTAAAAACTTCCCCTATCATGCATCTTTCCTTAAGGAACTAATGAGGATGTGCTCCAGCAACATATGGGTGTAAACCAAAAAAGAATGCAATTCAGGAAGCAGAGGGTACAAGACAGGGAAGAGGCAAAGGAATTCTCAGG
Organism: Ursus maritimus; assembly: GCF_017311325.1. Lineage (NCBI taxonomy): Eukaryota > Metazoa > Chordata > Mammalia > Carnivora > Ursidae > Ursus > Ursus maritimus. The sequence goes on from NW_024425897.1 coordinate 8,473,532, forward strand.
ATCACAGGGAGGGAAGTCTCAGGATAGCATCTATGAAGGGTACTACAGAACAACTGGTCAAGCTTGGAGCAGGACACAAAAGCCTGCAAGAAGGATTTGTCTAGAAAAATAAAAGGTACAGATTACTTGATTATGTTTGGCACTCTAGAAAGGAGTTTTCTAGTTCAGTTAAAAATTCTTATGTTAATGACTGGCACACAGAAAAGCAAGCAAAACCAGAGCAACCACAAAAACCAAAGTGATAATTAATTCTAGTTTTGCAATATAGAAAGATCACTAGGGTGGTGTGAAGGATGAACTGTGGCAGGGGCACGACTGGAGGCAAGGAAGACAGGAATTGAGTGACAAAGTCTGCCAGGAAGTTATAAGGGACTGAACCAGAGCAATAGTAGAGAGGACAGAGGTGGGACCAACTTAAAGGAATAGAGAGCCTGGAAGGTAACTTCTGATACAAGCTCCATGTGTAACACAAACCATAGGGTCTTGCTGATGAGAAGCTAAGGCAAAGGGAAAATTTTAAAAGAAAAAAAAGTCATCGTAATCATAATTAATTAGGTGCAGTACTCAGTTTTGCTGTTCTCATTAAGAAACATAAGTAGTTTCAAAAAAAAAAAACTCAACAAATCTAGTTATTACTAGACCATCGTGCTGGCCTCTTTAATAAGCAACAGAATTAGAAAAGTATTGTTATTCCCCATTTTATAGACAAGGCATGGAGAGGTGGAGTCATGTTCCCATGGTCACACAGCTGAAGAGTGTTAGGAGATTCAAACCCAAACCAGCTGTGTCTACAACCTATTCTCTTAACTGCCGTGCTGACCCTAATAACTACCTAAAATAATAATTATCACCTAGTATTGACGTACTCTGTGCCAGACACTAGCCTAAACATTTTACGTATATTAACACATTTAATCTTCAGAACAATCTTATGAGAAAGATACTATTATCATCCCCATGTCACAGGTGAGAGATGAAGTGACTTGACCAAGGCCATCCAATTAGTAAGTCGTGGTGCTGGGATTCAAGCCCAGTCAATCCAGCTCAAGAATGAGCTGCCCCATGTCTCACTGGACCATATCACCTTCTCTGAAATTATCTTGATTCCCCTAAATCTCTTTCTTTTCCTATATCCAATGATGGGCAAGTCCTACTGATTCTACCTCTGAGGTGTGTCTAATGTAGCACGAGGTGGCCAGCAAACATGTTTTATTTGGTTCACATAGAGTTGTTGCTGTTGTTTTAATTAGGAAATCTCACATTAAAGTCCAGGTTTACCACTTCCCTGTGAACACTGAAGAACACGTATGACAACATCAACCCATATTCTCACAAAGGAAAAACCACCTAACTGAAGAGTGGCTATCTGGGTCAGACAGTGTATGTACACATTTTCAAGTTCCACACAGACTCCACCATTCCCCAATCGAAACATACTTCATTCATTCGCAGCTCTGCCTGGCTTCTTTGGGCATCTGTTTTTTGAGACCCTGTTCTTACCTTAGGCCCTTCCCACTCTGGGCCTTTGTCTCTCAGGTGCATTTGCTTTAACGGCCTCCTAACCGGTCCTCCAGCCTCTACCCCCTCCATACTACGCCCTTAATTTCTCTAAAGCATAGCTCAGATTATGCCGTCCCTTTGCTTAAAAACCTTTGATGACTTCCCAATGCATACTAATCCAACCCCCAGGCTTGGCAAGTAATGATTTTCACACTGTGATTCAACCTTCTTTTTTACTATTATCTCCCTCCATACAACCCAGACCTCCTGGCATATTTGTTGTTCTCTAAACATCCACATCATTTCCTGCTTCGAGGCCATGGTTCATATTTGTGTTAAATTTTTAATCATAGAAGAAACATTTAAATGCAAGTTTATTTTTTCAAATCATGCTAAAGGCTTCTTTAAAAATCCTGGTTATAAGATCAATGGAGAAATAAAGGATTATCAAGAAAACGGAGATGAAACATTAGTTAAAAACAGACAGTTCTTCAAAATAAGTAAGACAGATTAAAAAGGTTAAACATAAAAAAGAACACAAAAACCTAGAAGAAAATTTAGGTGACTACTTAATCTCTGAATGGGGAAGGACTTTCTAAGTCTAAAAACAACAGAAATCCCAAAGAATAAAATCAAAAGATATGACTGTATAAAAATTTAAATTTTGTTATGTCCAAAACATGGCAAACATCAAAAAGGAAATTAAATGGGAAAAAAAATCCCAAAGAAAATATCTGCCATAAATAAAGAATGAAAGAACATACAATCCACCAACAGAATGTAAAAAACCAAACATGGAAAAATTCTTCTTTGTTAGTAAGCAAAGGAACACAAAAGAAAAGAAGATTCTACTTCAACTTTCAAATAGCAAAGTATAAAAAAATTATTAAAACAAAACTCACTGCATCAGTGAGAATGGAGTGAGTCAGGTACTCTCATGCACTGCTGGTAGCAATACAGACTGGTGAAGACTTTCTCAAAAGCAACTTGACAGAACAAATCAAAAGTCCTGAAATGTCCTTTGATGCAGTAATTTCACTTCTAGCCTCAACACCAGGAATTTTCAGCTTTGGCACTGTTGATATTTGGGGCTGGATGATTCTTTGCTGTGGGGGGCTGTCCTGTGCCTTATAGGATGTTTAGAAGCATGTCTGACCTCTACCCACTAGATGCCAGTATACCAGTAGTTTGTCCCCCTAACCCACCCTCCACTGCCGCTGCACCAAGTTGTGACAAACAAACACGTCTCCAGACATTGCCAAGTGTCCCCTGAAGGTGCGGGGTGTGGGTGGTAAACCGAGCTTTCCCAGTTAAGAACCACTGTCCCGTATAAACAAAATAATGAGAAAGCTGGATGAGATTTTTGTAGATGATTTGTCACAACATTATAAGAAAAATTTATTAACATGTTAAATGTTCAGTAATAACAGAATGGTGAAATAAATTATGGCACAACCATATTGTGAGGTACCACACAGTTATTTCAAATGGTGTTTTCAAAACATTCAATGAAACAAAAAAGAATTCTACTAATTAGAATAAGGCTAGCTGCTGTAATGAACACCAAAATTTTACTGACTTAGCACAAAAGACGTTTATTTCTTGTGCGTGAAACGGTCCAAGGGGATACCAGATCCGCAGAGGCAGAAGGAGGTGGAGGTGGGCTCTGTCCCACGCAGGCCTTTAGAAACCCCGGCTGCCAGCAGCTCTGCCTTCATCACTGTAGCTGTCAAAGTTACCCGTAATGTTCCTGTCTATCCAGCAGCTGGATGATCGTAGTTGGGAGGTTTTTATGGGCCAGACCTAGAAGTAGCAAAAATCACTTCCATTCACGTTCTATTGTCTAGAACTGGGTCACAGGCCACTACTAACTGCACAGGAGGCTGGGATATGTAACCCAGTCATGGGTGAGGAAAAAGAGAGAAAACAGATTTGGTAAACCAATAGTTCAGTCTCTGTCCAAGTCACAACATAATGTTAAATAGAGTGGATTAATACCTTGTCTATATACTAAAATTGCTACCTATTTTTTTCACATATTCCCAGAAACAAGAGTAATACCTAGCAACCCAGCAATTCTACTTCTAAATATATTCTCTAGAGAAGTACACACAAAGAAATCAGTACAAAGATAATAAAAGCAATCACAAATGGCCTATATGATCATATAGGAGACTGATTAAACGAACTATGGCAAACCCGTATTACAGAATACTATCCATAAAAGAAAGAAGGTAGAACTATATGAACCAAGTTGGAGATTTCTCTAAGGCATATTGTTAAGAGCAAAAAGCAAGTAGTAAAACAATAAAATACGATGCCGCTTACCTTTAAAAAGCATAAAACTAAATTGTGTGTGTGTATGCATGTTCACAGAATAAGGTCTGGAAGAAGGTTTCTCAATAGTGGCACTACTGACATTCAGGATGGGATACTATCTGTTGGATTGGGGGCACCTGTCCTAGGCCTTGGAAGGTGGTCAGCCACATCCCTGTCCTTTATTTCCTAGATGCCAATAACAACCCCCCCCCATCCCACCCTGAGGAAGGTACACACTGAATGGACAAAAGGGTTACTCTGGGAGGATGAGTGGGAGAGATGGGGTAGGAACAAAAGACATATTCATTTTACCTGTAATGTTTAAAAACTCTGCCATGAAAATCTATCCATGTATATCCATATACTTTTTTTTAAGTCAGAAATAAAAATATTAACAGTAATTATCTTTGAGTCATAAAACTATGGTTAACATTTGTTGTTTCTGTATAATTTATTTATAAATACCGACCTAGAAAATTTTTAAGGAAGCTTTATTTTTGAAGAAAATGACAAAGACTGAAAATAAATACGAAATGTTAACAGTGTTTACAGACGGAAAATGAGATGACACGTCGTTTTTGCTTGTCTTTTCGATCACTGCTTTCTAAATTTTCTACAGTATGCACTAATTTACAATTTTAAAAAGTTTTGTTTTTAAAAAAATCCTAGTCTTATTAACTCTGAATTAAAAAGAACAGTCCCAAAAGAATAAATTAGGACCAAATGGGGTCAGAGACAGTGTTGGTACCTGGCTCCTCTTTACAAGGCAGTTCAACATCCCAGCCACAGAGATCAGACCCAGGGTTGGAAACGAACAATTTCAAACTGGGTTTAGAATTGCGGGGCTAGGAAGACAGCTCCTCTGAGAACTTAAGAGCCACAGGAGGGCAGTTAGGGCCCAGAATGGGGAACAAACAAACCAGCAATGCAGTTTTGAACACTCCCATCTCCAACTAGCAATTAAGGAGCAATATAAACAGAGTGGCTGGTTAGAAGGCTGAAAATGACCTAGGGCTGCCACTAGGTAGGAGAGAGATTAAAAACTCTGCTGAGATAAGCAGCTCATAATAGGTTCTCAGAGACTTGCTCTACTTGACTCACAAGTAGAAAAGGTAGGTTGTGCATTACTATATAAATAAGTAATGCTTTTATTTTTAAAAACATGATTACATTTTTTGGAAAATCTCTATCTGCTGGCTTACCCATTTATGAAGGAAAATTAGTACTTCCTCCAGCATCCACTGTGTGTCAGGGAGTTTATGTATATTGGCTCACTTGCAACCCACAGCACACTAGAGTTGGATGGTGTTATCTCATTTCAAAGGTTCGAAAACTGAGGGTCAGCTGGGTCCTTCAACCAAGGCCACACAGTGAGGAAAGTATAGGAGTAGCATATGATCGCTCTCAAAATTCATTCATTCTAACAACCAGAGCAGTATTTTTGAGTACCTATTACCTGTGAGCTAGGCTAGGGATGTAACAATGACCATGAAAAACTGTGCTTTCATTAAGGGTGTAAGGCTGGCATAGAGCACGGACTTCCAAGTGGGAGGTTACAAGACAGTGTTTGATGAAGACTGGGGAACTGCAGAAGATGAGGCGAAAACGGCAAGAGGTAACCTTGGGCAGGGATCAGCAAAGGCCGCCCAGTAACTGAAATTTAAAATGAAGCCTGGCCCAACAGGTGCACGAGAAGATGCTCAATATCACGAGTCATCAGGGAAACGAAAATCAAAACCTCAGTGAGCTATCACCTCCCACCTGTTAGAATGCCTATTATCAAAGAGAGAGCAAGAGAAATAACAAGTGTGGGCAAGGATGTAGAGGAAAGGGGAACCCTAGTGCACTGTTGATGGGAAAGTAAACTGGTGCTGCCACTACGGAAAACAGTATAGAGTTTCCTCAAAAGACTAAAAAATAGACCTATCTTATGATACAGTAATTCCATTCTGGGTTTTATCTGAAGAAAATGAGATCCATGCACTGCTATTTTCAATTTCAAGTGCTTTTTTAATAGCTAAGATATGGAAACAACCTACATGTCCATCAAGAGATGAATGGATAAAAAAACCTCATGCTACACACACACACACACACACACACACACACACACACACACACACACACAGAATACTATTCAGCCATAAAAAAGAAGGGAATCTTGTCATTTGCAACAAATGAATGGACCCTGAGGGCATTATGCTAAGTGAAATAAGTCAGAAAGAGAAAGACAGGGGTGCCTGGGTGGCGCAGTCGTTAAGCGTCTGCCTTCCGCTCAGGGCGTGATCCTGGGGTTCTGGGATTGAGCCCCGCATCAGGCTCCTCCTCTGGGAGCCTGCTTCTTCCTCTCCCACTCCCCCTGCTTGTGTTCCCTCTCTCACTGGCTATCTCTCTCTGTGTCAAATAAATAAATAAATAAAATCTTCAAAAAAAAAAAAAAAAGGAAAGTCAAATAATGTATGATATCACTTATGTTGAATCTTAAAAAAAAAAAAAAAAAGAGCTCGTAGATACAGAGAACAGACAGGTGGTTGCCAGAAGCAGGGAGGGGGATGGAGAGGCAAAATGGGTGAGGAGGTCAAAAGGTATAAACTTACAGTTATAAAATAAATAAGCCATGGGGATGTAATGTACAACATAGTGACTATAATTAATAACACTGTACTGCACATTTCAAAGTTGCTAGGAGAATAGATCTTAAAAGTTCTCATCATAAGAAAAAAATTTTATAACTATGTGTGATGATGGTTGTTAACTAGACTTACTGTGGCAAGCATTTCACAATATATACAAATATCAAATTATTATGTTGTTTACCTGAAACCAACATTGTATGTCAATTACACCTCAATTTTATATTTTAATTTTTACGTATTAATTTTTTTTTGAGAGAGAGAGAGAAATTTTTAAAGATTTTATTTGAGAGAGAGAGTGTGGGGAGGGGCAGAGGAAGAGCATCTCAAGCAGATGCCATGTCCAGTGGAGAGCCCGATGCAGGGCTCGATCTCACAAACCTGAGATCATGACCTGAGCCAAAATCAAGAGTCGGATGCTTAACTGACTGAGCCACCCAGGCACCCCTTCACCTCAATTTTAAAAAGAGGGTGTGGAGTAAAGCCTAAAGAATGAATACAATTTAAAAAGGCAAGGTAAGGCAAAGTGCAGGGTAGGTAATCAAGAAGCAAGAGGTAAGGGGCGCCTGGGTGGCACAGTCATTAAGCGCCTGCCTTCGGCTCAGGGCGTGATCCCGGCATTCTGGGATCGAGCCCCATGTCAGGCTCCTCCGCTGGGAGCCTGCTTCTTCCTCTCCCACTCCCCCTGCTTGTGTTCCCTCTCTCGCTGGCTGTCTCTCTATGTCAAATTAATAAATAAAATCTTAACAACAAAAAAAAAGCAAGAGGTAAGAAAGAGGATGGAACTTTCAAGTTACTGGAAAAAAACTCCGTATGGATGAGTCATTGGATGCAAGTGAGAACAGTGAGAAAGGAGAGAGGATGGCAGGGACAGCTCGAGGAGTGCCCAGCACAGAGCAGGAAAGGCTGAAATGAGCGAGGAAAGACTGTGGTCTGACTCAGGTTTCTGAAAGACCTGACTACTGGAGGCAAAGAACTTGGAGGGGAGCCAGTGTAGCACAGAATGATCAGGTAAGAGGCTGTTAATCAAATCCAGGTGAGAGATGAGTGTAGCCGGAACAGGGGTCATGGCACTGGGATTAGAAAGAAGTAAGCAGATATGGGAAATACTTAGGATACAGAATTGAATGGAATTAGTATTTGAATAGAGCTTCCGTGGCCAAATGAAATAACCTATTGGGGGCACGTATTCTGTGCTCATATTAGATACACTGCAACATCTCATCCCATGACAATCCTATGAGACAGCGTTTAACCTCATTTCACAGAGAAAGTAGTGGCTCAGATAGGTTTAGTAACTTCTCAGTCTTGCAGTTGTCAGGTGGCAGGGCTGGGATTCAGACCTGGGTCAGTCTGACTTCACAGAGCCCTGGCTCTTTTCAAAATACCATACTGCATCTAAACAGATTCAGAAACTCTAAAATCCTGCTTTATTACTCAATAGTTTTTTAAAAAGAGAGAAATGAGGATAGGTAGAATTGTCTTGGCATCATCATTCTGTATCTTAGAATTATAAAGCCATAAGGATGTCACACTAGCAGGGACCTTGGTCATCCAAGAACCATCGAGTTTTATAGCTGTCCTAGAGGGACCTCAGAGGAGCCTGCAGCCTCTCTCTCCCCTCCTTCTAATGCCAGTGCCACCGAAGCTTTCTATGGGGTAATTTAGGACTGGTTTTCTTTTTGTTTTTCATTTTTTGACATTTTTAAACAGAGAAAAGCATGAAAAAATAATACAATGAATATCTATGACCCAGCTTTAACTCATCTTAACATTCTTCCATATTTGCCTCAGATTTTTCTCTTTTCTTAAGGAAAATAAACATGACAGATACCGTTTACCTCCTTCCCTTTCCAGAGTGACCATTACCCTGGCTCTAGTGTTTACCACTGCATGCATATTTGATACTATCATTGTTATGATGAATCCCTAAAAATTGTTAGTGTTTTTATATGCTTTCAAATTTCACATCAGTGGGAACATTGTACACATCCTTCTGCAGATTTGCTTCCCCACACTTACTTGCGCATGCTTGCATTTTTTAGTGGGACACAAGATGGTAAAGAGAGGCAAGCATGGACTTTGAGATGGCCAATTGGCATTGTGGCTTTTTCCCTGAGACCCTCAGGCAAGTTACTAAACCTTTCAGAGCTCCAGCCTCTTGATTTGTAAAACAAGGTTAAAGAGCTACCTAGCAATGCTCTTGGGAGGTATTAGATGGTACCTATCTTTAGGCCTGGCACTAAGCAAATATTTAATAAATGTTAATCATTATTTGTCACAATAAAATAGTGTACACTTGATAAATGGTAGCTATTTTTATTGTAACTTGTGAAGTTCTTCACATTTGTTCATGAATCCTACGTCTTAAAATAGCCCCAAGGTCCCCACTGCCTGACTGTACTCATGTAACAGGAGGTGTGATCATTTCCAGGTCAAGTCTCTGTGAATTTTTAAATATTCTCCTATCCAGCTGGGCTTGCCTTGTTTACTTTAATGGCCAAATTAAACTGCTAAATCTTTGATCTCTACTGAATACCATTCTATATGACTGTCATCAGGAATAGAACTGGCAGAAGTCTTTTAAAACCTAATCCTGTCCCCCAGCCCGTTCTCCTGCCCACCTCCCCGTGGACTAACCCATCCCACTACAATTCTGTGTTAATCCATAAATTTAATGAGCATTCATCTGCGTTTCCAATAAAGATGCTAAACCTGGGCTCAGTACTGACACCAGCGAAAGCACTGCTGTTTATGTCATCTCTGCCTCACCCGTCACAAGAAGATTGATATTGTGCTTCAAAAGCTCTTCTGATTATGTTATTGCTCCATAAAAAGAGAAAAAAGAAAAAAGAAAGAAAAATGTTCATCGCCTTTTTTTAATCCCTTGATCCCACTTCTCACACCTACCTCTGCCTGTCAAAACTTCATCCATTCTTCATGATTCCTCTCAACTACCAACTCTTTCATAAACTCCATCCTGACTTTTCCCCTCCCCACCAGGGGTAATCATTTCTCTCTCTTCTCAACCATGTGCCTGTTGCGCAGAGCTCAGCAGGTAGTCAGCCCTACGTAGCCCTGATTCTCTACAAGCTCCTGTAAGGAAAGACACCCTACTCACTTCTCACAGGAGTCAGAAATGCTCATTAGGAATATGCTGAACTGGGCACCTGGCTGGCTCAGTCAGTTAAGTGGCTGCGTTTGGCTTCGGTCATGATCCCAGGGTCCTGGGATGGAGTCCCTTGTCTGGCTTCCCTGCTCAGTGGGAAGTTGGCTTCTCCCTCTGCCCCCCCTCCCGCTCATGCGTGCTCTCTCTCTCAAATAAATAAAATCTTAAAAAAAAAGAAAAACAACGCAGCAATTAAAATAATAATAATAATAATAATAATAATAATAATGTGCTTAACTGAGGGGTGCCTGGGTGGCTCAGTCAGTTAAGTGTCTGACTCTTGATCTCAGCTCAGGTCTTGATCTCTTGTGAGTTCAAGCCCGGTGTTGGGCTCCACACTGGGCATGGGGCCTACTTTTAAAAAAAAAAAAAAAAAAAAAAGAATGTGCTGAATTGAACTCAGTGCTTGGTACACTGTGATGGGACATTACCTAATACACAAACCATAAATGTCACTTAGAATAGGCCAATCTGCTGCTTCTGATAGCCACATGGATTCAATATCTTTGTCTGAGGGGTATTAATAATCACTACCATCAAGGGCCTCTGCCATGCCTGGTTCTTTATCTGTATTGGTTCTAGTCTTATATTAACCCTGAAAGAGAGGTAGAATTGTCCCCATTTTCCAGACGGCCGTAGAAATAGAATTCAAATCCAGGTCTAACTCTGAGGCCCATTCTCTTCCCACATCATGTGCCCAACGTAATAAACACTAGCCTGACTCTCATCGCTCTGTGAGAATACTACCTGCCACAGAGAATCAATGTGGAGGCAAGGAGCACAATGAGTAAGTAAAATCCGGATGCCCTCAGACACAGCCATAGTCATAAAAAACACAAAATCTTTCCCAAGATTCCTAAGCATCTAGTACTTTCAACTCCCAGAAAAAAATCCCAATCCATTTGAGATAATTGTGATAAAAATTTATTAACTGCTTATAAATACACTACAGGGAAGACAAGAAAAACACCGATATGTACCTATGCTCTTCTCAAAGAAAATTAAGAGTCTAAATGATGAGGCCTCTTGGTAGCAATAAATACCACTTTATTATTTGCATTTCCCTTACCCTCCTCTTAAAACTGTTTATTATTTATTTAGCCTCTTGATTTCAGACCAAATGCCAAAAACAAATACGTTTCAGGTAAAATATGACCTTGGTGGAGGCCATACAACCAACTCACTATTGGCCTTATGTCTATCATACGGGTCCTTGTGAAATATGACTATAGTGTTTTCATGTTTCTTTGCTCCTTCTTAGACTGAAACAGGGAATAAAAAGGGCTTAAACCTTTTAAATGAATACAGTGAAGATAAAGAGATATTCTTTTACTTTGATGCTAGAAGCACACATGTGCACACCCCACCACACACACAACTCTATTCAACCTCACTTACTTCTCCATAATAGATCTGGATTTTTCTTCCTTATAAATACCGTCAAATTTTTAAGATTCATTTTTCTCAGAACCCCTGTTCAAAGTGGTGCAGCAAAATAATTAATACATGTGACAAGACCAGAAAAGATCATGTGCACCTGAAGCCCAGACCAGAATTTACACCTGATGGTAATTCTGCCTGGATGCCCATACTCCAGGGTCAAGCTGCTATTAAATTTTCATAAAATGACACTTCCATCTAATGGCTTCCCAAGGACTGAGGGGATTAAAATTAACATAGGAAAATATCAGAGAGATGAACGGTTGACTTATTTGGCTGGTATGAATTAAATGAGAATTTTCAATGATGAAGATATTAAATGAACAACAGAATAAAGCATTTGATGGGATATATACAAGTTAAACTTTTGAGAGCAGGACCAACTCCGAAATGAAGGTATGATTTCCTAGAGCAGGGAAGGTGCCCATAGAAGTCCAAATCCTCTTCCCTTCCCCATGCATGAATTCCTTTAACAAGCCACAGAATCATTTGTTTCACCACTAGAGAGCCAGCTTAAATGGAAATAACCCTTTGGAAGAAGCAGCACATTGATTTTCATGAAAAACATTGATCCACCTCCCCGCCCCCGACACTGATTCATGCTAAGCTTTAACTATCTGATGAGTATAAGAGGGTTACTGCAGACTCTCTCCGCACAAGCCCCTAAACAGCCATGGGATGTCAAAAAAGAGGGGACCATTACTGGAAATTGAGAAAGGGGGAGGTTCTCTAACCTAGGATCCAAAGCAAAACATTATTGCTTTAAAATTCCACCTAAGTCCCTTGAAAGCCAACATGCAAAATTTACTCCCATGATTATTCTAATTATGAACTGGGTCAGCTGTGAGATATTCTGCAGCAATTGCTAATTAAAATACAAAAGCCCATGATCGCATACTAGTAAGTGGTGATAAATCTATGCATTTACAGAAGGATGGGAAAACCCTAAGGTTTTGGTTAACAAATGCTCTAGTCTCTTCAGATTTCTTAGTATGAAATATTTGTTTACTGTGGGCTCTGATACAAGTTATGATCATATAGCACCTCCAGACCTTTTGTTGTTTAATTCTATGGAGAAGTAACAAAATGTGTCCACTTTCTAATCATCTTTCAACTTTAATAACATGAGATGCTAATTACAGTATTTGTGCTAGCCCAAGCAGCAGTTAAGTGTCCAGAGCCAGTGCAGGAGAACATAGTTTATCATATACCTCCGACATTAGGCTATAAAGGAAAATTTAGCCTACTCTGCTGATGTACAAATCTGGTTAATATGTCCCTTGCAGTAGATGAGCTCTGATTAGTATTTTCTCTGCTAAATCATTTAAGATCTGGGAGCTGCATTTTGCCTTAAATAGCACTAGGGCTTCATAAACAAAAGAGATGGGTCTTCTCATCAGGGGTTTGAAAAGTCACTGAATTTTGGCTATGGGGAAGCCAGAGAAAGAAAACTGACACATTTCTACCCTGGGAGCCACACTATATTCTAGTTGCCGTCCTCATTAGTACTTTACTCAGCACTATTGCAAGAAACAGCCACTCAAAAGTAATTTAAGTGCAACTGACTCATGTTGTTACAGATAATGGGGAAAAGTCTGTACTCTGGGCAGAAGAGGGGGAGGGGCAAAGGCAATAAAACTTCGAAGGACAAAGAAAGGACTAGCCAGGACTAGGAATTCATTCTAACATTTCAACACTGGATAATATAAACTATTATTACGTAAATTTGGGACAATCCTCCAAATGTAAATGATATTTAGACTGTTCCAGTTGGGGATTATCTATCACCGAGGTTATCTATGAGTTGAATGTAGTACCCTTAAGGGGAAAATTCTGAATTCAAATAACTAACAAGCCATTAAGCCCTTTGAAGAGGATGCCACTTGATTTCATGGGGCTGAGGAGCTGTAAAAAGGGGCACAAAAAATAGGCCTTCAATAAATACTTCTTTTACCGCTGTGACATAGTATAATCACCGTGGGTTAATTCATCCTAAAAATCAGTGTAGCATTCCAGTAGAGAAATACCAAAACACTCAGAAAACGCTGACCTAGAAATACTATCCTTGACTGTATGGCAGAGTAAAAAGGGCAAGGGGCCACCTTTGGAATCAGAAAGGTGTGAAAACGAACCTTTACTATGCTACTTAATATGCATTACTTTCGGCAAGTTAATTATCCCTCTGGGTCTCAGTTTATCCAGGCTATAAAATGAGGCCAACAACTCCTACCCTCATAAATTTTTAACTACGCAAACCCGAGCACCTAGAACACAGGAAGTGTACAATAGGTGTCCACAAGAAAGAGATTTTTCTGCATTCAGCACTAGAACCAAGATCAACATCAGAGGGTGGGCTTCAGAGGCACTGGAAAGCTGAAGGCAGAGACGTGGTTCAGGGACACACAGCAATGTTCTCTACTTTCTCTCCTTCAAGGAGTTGACGTGCTCACACTAAGCCTGCTGGAGGACCCAGGAGCAGCCTATGTTTGTAAACATACTTAAATGAAGCGCATATCCTGTAAGTATAAGCTCTTCCGGAACAGTAATGAAATCCTAAAAATAAAAGGATATGTGTGACTCATCAAGTTGTACTCATTAAACATGTACAGCTTTGTGTATATCAATCATATCCATAAAGTGGTTCAAAATAAATAACAGATAAAGTATAATAGTTTTTTAAAAGGTTATAAAGTAGGAGGTACCCAATGTGGTAGAACTTAACTTCCACAGGGATTGCCTCAGGAAGCTGAGTACCCTGTGGGCAACCAAGGGGCAACAGACACACGATGCTGCATCTCTGACTACTCCGCGCAACCACCTTGGTTCTACAAGTCCTATGTATGTAACACAGTGAATCTGGAACTTACAGGCTGTGTGTGGTTGTCTCTTCCTTCCATTCCGCAACCTGCCTAAAATGCTGCAAGGTGCTCAGTATTTGCTAAATAAATAAAGGACACACATATTTTCCATGCAGTACTGGTATCCACAAATCCTCATCTCTTAACGGCTAAAGACAAAGTAACTTAGTAACAGACCAATCCAATAGCGCTCTACTGTGGCTCTCATCATCCTCCCTCCCCAGCCCTCATGAAAACTCCCCACAACGTTAGGCTCTTCGTCCATATGATATGTGGCTAAAACAAATAAATGGCAGAGACTGCTGGAATTGCCGCACACTGACGAGTCCTGGGGGGTGGTGAAAAGGGCACCACACTAGAGGAATCGGAAGAACCGGGTTCAAGTCCCAGCTCTGAGTCTGCACAATTTCTAACTTCTTTGGGTCACAGCCAGAAAACCCTGAAGTTCAAAGATTCTGGAAATCTAGGAATAAAAACAGCCACACACTTACCTATGACCTCCCCTAGTCTACCAGTCATAGCTATAGCCTCCACTTATACAACACTTACTTGTCTTTTTCTACCTACGTTAATAACTTATGAGTTCAAGTTACAATAATCCATGGTCTTCTAAAATACAGTAGTTTAACCTCTAACCAAAATTTTAAAAATATATTTTCAAACCTCGAAGATGGAAAAAGCTGTAGTCAATACCTGAAACTGACTCTAAGACTTGATGGACCTGACGCCAATTTCAGCCTATGCGAAAAGTTGTAGAAAACTGTGTGTTTAGATTTTAGACTGAAGGTGATTTCCCTCTACATACTAGAGGGTCAATGGCCAATCCTTCAGAAGAGCAACTGCTCATTAGGATCATCTGGGACCTGCCAAAGAAAATTACTTTATAGCCACTGACTCAAAACAGGTCAGTTGAATTAAAAGGTTTCTCAGACACCGTCTTGTTAATCAGACATTGCATACACCGAGAGACCACTGCTCTCGTAGCTTCCTATGTTCACACCGAGTGATTTATAGACTGACTACCACCGCACTGGATGAGAAACTTTAGGGAAGTCATTTCACTTCCCTGCACTTCAGTCTCCTCAGCTGTAAAAAAGGAGACGGGATCAGATGCTGTACGTGGTAGCTTCTAGCACTGAAATACCAAGCTCATTCATGGCCGCTACCACTGTGCTGCCATTTCACACACTACCAAGGGAAGGCAGAGGTTCTCGGGATGGGTCATATTAACTGGGTTTTTCTATGAAAAATGTCTCCCCTGCCCTCTTTTTTCCTTGTCTCCTAATTTGGCAGTTTTCTTCCCTACAATGGTGGCCTCACTATGGAATTTATCTCTAAGGAAATAAAAGCAAGGCTATCTTAAGTTGACAAATATCTAAAATGATTTTAAGGCACGCACACATGTGTATGTGAGAATGTTTGTGAGCACAGGTATGTTGGGGTTGAATCAGAAGACCAGGATCTAGTGACCATGTCCAAAATGGGAATAAAACCATCTTCTCATGTGGTCTGTATATACAATGGAATATTACTCAGCCATCAGAAAGGATGAATACCCACCATTTGCATCGACATAGACGGAACTGGAGGGGATTATACTAAGTCAGATAAGTCAAGCAGAGAAAGACAGTTATCATATGGTTTCACTCATTTGTGGAACATAAGGAATAGCACAGAGGACCATAGGGGAAGAGAGGGAAAACTGAAGGGGGGGGGGAATCAGAGAGGAGACAAACCATGAGAGGCTATGGACTCCAGGAAACAAACTGAGAATTTCAGAGGGGAGGGGGTGGGAGGATAGGGTAGCCGGGAGATGGGTATTAAGGAGGGCACATGTGGTGATGAGCACTGGGTGTTATACACAAACAATGAATCATGGAACACTACATCAAAAACTAATGATGTACTATATGGTGGCTAACCGAACATAATTAAAAAAAAAACCCATCTTTTCTACTTATCTTAGCAATACTATAAGAATCAAATAAAATAAGAAGTATGGAAAGAATCTGTTAATCATTAGGCATAGTACACATATAAGGCATATATTTATTAATTTTTCTTACTCTTATTTATACAAAGGATACCTTGAAATCAGGAAAAACTCCAGACTTACACTGACTAAAAGCTCTTTAAATTCTGACTCACTAAAAACTTAAATACTAGAAAAGACAGTGAATGAAAAACATCGCACCATTCAATATACATTTTCTATTAAGCAGACCCTCTGGGGCTAGGTGCTTAGGTACACATGTCTAAGTTCTGAGAGGACAGGCACTTTGGCTCGGTGCTGCATCCCCAGCACCTAACGCAGCAACTGGTGGGGGGGGGGGCACTTGACAACTGCAGACTGAATGAAGGAGACACGGTCCCTGTCGCTGAAGAGTTTAGAGTGCAGTACGGAGACTCAGCACATGACAAGTGCAGTAATCACCATTGCTGATTTGGAAAAAAAGTTCATATAGTCAGGGCAAAGGAGGGAGTGATCAACTCAATTTGGACTGGGTCAAGTGAGTGGGGGTGGACAGAAAGTCAGAAAAGCCTTTGGACAGGAGGTGAACTTGGACTGAGCCTTCAGTGCATAAACTCAATGAGTCTAACTCTCCTTTAGCCATGAGATATTTGGAGTGAGGTGTGTGATACCATGTGAGTTATGTGTTGTAGAGTGGGGTGTGGTAAGGGAGAGATTGTGTTTATATCATCTTTGCTATGCATCATCCTGAGCAGAATCAATATGCCTTACGTGGCCTCATTTACATATGAGGGAAAGTTTAAAAAAAACAAAGCAAGAGGTAGTCACAGAGGAAGAAAGGATATTGGCAGCTTCCACAAAGGTCCAGCAACATCACAGTCATTATTGATCCTGATGTCCACTAAAGCTGTTGGTGACAGTAAATATTATTTTTAATAATAAACTTCATGTGATGAAAACATTTAGCTCAAGTGTGGAGAAAATATTAAATACCCTCAGATATTTGCTGTAGTCAGTTCTAGTATATTCATTAGGTGTCATTAAATGGTCCACGTCAAGAACTCATTGCCTCTAAAAGCTGAGTGTTAATGACTACCCAAGATACACATCGCCCTAAAGCTGTGGTCCCAAGAATCACTCTACTATACAAGAAAGATGGAAGAGGAATAGTTAACAACCCTAATTTATATGGCTTCCAGACTGCAAAGCTAAGGAATTATTTCAATGGCAGGTTTGATTGCAACCTACATAAACTGGTCAGTAAAACAGTCTACAGTTTTGCACCATTAAAACTGAGTGTAACTTGCCAGAAAAATCTACAAATGACCTAACAATAAATTCAGACATGAATATAAAATAAGTTTCACTACATACTTATTTATATCAGTTCAGCCAAGTCATGTCTAATTTATGGATTCTATTTAGTAGAAAGAAATTGTTGTGATGGAGGAAAGTGGTAATTAAATATAATCTCCTTATAGCATCAGATTTCTTTCTCAACAGCAAAATCAAGGCTAACAGAATAAAGGTGAAATGGGCTCATCATCTTTAGTGATGGGACTATGTATCTTTAAAGTGCCTTATCAAGTTAGTCTGCTTATAACATTTCATTTTCATTCAGAATAAACATGGAGGTATAGGAAACAACACAGTATAAGGCATCAGTTCTAAAAACACTTTTTGGTCTCAGGATCCCTTTCCCATATCAATATTTAAAATATGAGAAATTAAAATTACAAGAAAACTTAAATATTAACCATTAATAATAATTAAACCCATTATAGGTTAATATAAACAATACATTTTTATGAAAACTAGATTCTCTGAAAAACCAGAACAATGAAAAAAGTGGCATCTTTTATATTTTTAAGAACCTTAAATGTTTGCTTAATAGAATACAGTTGGATTTTCATATCTGTTTCTGTATTCAATCTGTTGCAATATGTTGTTTGGCTTAAAATATATAAAATCCAGCTTCACACAGATATGGAAGTAGAAAAGGGGTAACTGTGGATATTATTCTATAATAACATACAAAAACTTGACAAGTGATAATTTTTTAAAGGTTAGCTACCGTGTGGAATCTGAGACTGTATCAATAAACCTTCCATACTCTGTTACATTAAAATACATTGTTCTAGCTTGCACTTTGAATGGATCTCTTACCTATTCATCTGTAACATCATCCATTGGTTATTTGGAAAATAGCATTTACTGAGTGTACAGATCTTCTAAATGTTGACATATTTCATGATACAACATGAAAACCTCACCACCAATCTCATCAGAAAAAAAAGTATTGGGAAGTCAAGCTTACAGTCACACTGATGAACACAAGTTTCCCAAAATTCGAAGTTTTCCTTGAAAACTTGAATTGGCAACAAATACTATTTTTCTTAAAATAATAGGTTCATTCACTTTTTTTTGCTCATTCATGTTTTAATGGAAGTATAACTGACATACACTATCCTTTTAGTTTCAGGTGTATATCATAGTGATTCATTATTTTTATACATTACAAAATGATCCCCATGGTAGGTCTAGTTACCACCTGTCACCATACGAAGTTTTTACAATATTATTAACTATATTCCCTATACTGTAAATTATAGTCCCATGACTTATTTACAACTGGAAGTTCATACCTCTTAATCCCCTTCACCTACTCTCTCTGTCCTCCATTGCCTCCCCCTCTGGAAACCAACAATTTGTTTCCTCTATCTATGAGTCTGTTTCTGTTTTGCCTTGTTCATTTATTTTGTTTTTTAGATTCCACACGTAAGCAAAATCACATAGTATTTATCTTTATCTGACTTACTGCACTTAGCATAATATCCCCCTGGTCCACTCATGCTGTCATAAATGGCAAGATTTCATTCTTTTTTATGGCTGAGTAATATTCCAGTGTCTGTCTGTGTGCGCGTGTGTATGATGCATGACTTGCATATACCTTCTCCCATTCAGTAGGTTGCCTTTTTATTTTATTGATGGTTTCCTTCACTGTGCAAAGGCTTTTCAGTTCGATGTAATCCCATTTGTTTATTTTAGCTTTATATATGTTAGATATAGCCCACATGAGGGGTGTGAGGTGATACCTCATTGTGGTTTTGATCTGCATTTCCCTGATGATTAGTGGTGCACCTATTGGCCATCAGTACACCTTCTTTGGAAAAATGTCTATTCAAGTCCTTTGCCCATTTTTTAATCAGATTGTTTGTTTCTTGATAGTAAATGGTGTGAGTTCTTTATACATTTTGGATATTAACCCTTTATTGGAAGAATGATTTGCGATTATCTTCTCCTATCCGGTAGGTTGCCCTTTCGTTCTGTTGATGGTTTCTTTTGCTGTGCAAAACCCATTTGGTTTTTTTAGCTTTTGTTGCCCTTGCCTGTCACTCATTTGGTTTTGATAAAATCTCTCCATCTACTCAAGTCTGCATAACCGGTTTTTCTGTCAGTCATTCTTTCAAGTAAAAACTGTGTTCCATAAAACAACAACAACAACAACAACAGGCACTCAGCTCACAACTGATACAATTGCACAAGTGCTTTTCTTTTTAGACAACCATAGTACTTCGGCTGGCGTGCAGTGGGGTGATTTATACATACCACCCATTTGGTCACACCGAATATTAAAAAGACATGTACTCAAGGACGGAATTTCAATAAAACTAATGTTTCTTATTGATTCATTGAGGACATTCTTAAGTGAAATTGGCTTTTTTCCCCTTTTAACTGCAAGTTTATAGCAGTGAAAATTATAATGACTTCTAGTACAGTTTGGTGCTGCTGCCCAGACTCACGCTAAGGGGCCAGCAGCTTTTCTCACCAACGCTTTTGCACCGTGAGTGCAAACATCAGTGCAGTAAAAACAAAACAAATCCCACCTCCACAACCCAAAACATGAATAACACCTTAGTATCATTAGGAAAGTAATTTTGACATCATGCATTCCCTAAAAGGAGCTCAGTGACCGCAAGGGGTCCACGGATCAGACTTTGAGAAGGAAACACTGTACTGAAGTCATTAGGATTTAAGTTCTGTCTCTGAGACTTACTAGCTGTGTGCTCTGGGGCACAGTATGTAACCCTTCCGGCCTTAGTTTGCTCACTTAACAAAATGAAGATTTAGAAATAACTCCATTTCATAGACCTGCTGTGAAGATCGCATGAGATGAGAAACAGGTAGCAGAGGACTCAGTTGGTGTTCATAAAATGTTATTTTTAACTCTCTTTCCCTCCATAAAATAGAGGTTATCTCATTTTTGCATCTATGCTAAAGCCAGGAGAGGTTAGATGACTGAAGATCAGAAGCACTAGGGATAAATAGGGAAATTACTATAAGAATGAGGCATAAATAACAGATCTAATCTGTTCTGAAATGGAGAGATTTTAAAATGCTTTGGACAAATGTTTATATACTCTGCCAGTGAACATTTGTAAAGTGTCTCACTGCGAACATGATGGTAAATACTCATCTTGAACCATGTATTACTGTACTTCTGACACTACTGAACCTTCCCCAAGCCTTTCAAGAATATCTTTAAGAATTCGTTCGTTTTTTTCTTTGTTCTCTGCTAAACACAAGGTTGCACTCAACATAATCTCTGTGATTTTTTAGTTTTCCCTACTCCAGCTGCTGGATCCCATCTGGAGTCCTTTAGCTAGGACACCTGTTTCAGGAATGAGACAATTAAGGTGATAAGCCAGTTCCTTGTAGAAAATAAAAATTTCCCATTTCCTTAGGAATGTTAGTAGGAGAGAGAGAAAAAATGTTTAATAAAGCACAACTACACATCTAATTACCAGATGTCAAGTATTTAACCAGAACAGATATTCTAATTGCTGTATCTTGTTTCGCTCCACTGAGACATTGTATTAGTTATCTATTGCTGCATAACAAAATTACCACAGGCTTAGTAAACTTAAAATAACACACATTTGTTATCTCACTGTTCTTTGACTCAGGAGTCCAGGCACAACTTAGTTGGGCATTCTGAAAGTCTGTATTCAGGGTTTCCCATTTGGAGGTTCAGATGAGGAAGGATTTGCTTTCCTGTTCCTGTGGTCATTAGCAGTATTCGGTTCCTTGCAGTTGCAGGACTGAGAGCTTCCATTTTTTGTTGTTGTTGTTGGCTCTCAGTGGAGACTGCCCGCAGCTCCTCAAGACTATCTGTAGTTCTCTGCCACATGGGGAACCCCAACGTGGCTACTTGGTTCCTCATGGCCAGCAAGGGAGAGACTCCAGCAAGATGGGCGCTATAATCTTATATAACATAATCATGTTCATATCCACGTATATCCTGTCACTTATGCCATATCCTATTGGTCAGAAGCAAGTCACAAGTCCTTCCCACATTTAAGGGGAAGAGGTCATACAAGGGCATGAACATCAGGAACCAGAGATCATGGGGGCCATGTTAAGAGCATGTGTACCACAGATACAATGGAACATCCAACATGGCTAGTGGGAATAGAAAGAAGTTCAGAAGAGCCACGATTAGGGTAATAATTCATGAATTCAACAGTTATGGGCAAAGAGGTTATGGGCCTATTACTGATATCAATTTATATCCATAGAGACACAACAGATCCAGATGAGAACTGGGATAGTACTGCTATATAAGACGGTCTGAATTGGTGGGTTGGATACAACTGTAAGAATTAACAGGCACTCACAATAAGTGGGTGACAATATGCTGTAGCTCCAAGGAAAGCTGTCAGTTGGAACATGATCCTAGCAAGCAGCTGGAATACGGAAAGAAGAAGCTAGGCTCTAGGAGGAGGACTCGAGATAGACCCAAAGTCTGGGCTCTAGCTGAGAAGGCAGAAGTCTGAAGCAGGCTCTAGTTCTGGGAACTGGAAAGCTAATTTGGAAGCAAAAGCCCAGTCACAAAGGACCACGTGAACAACAATACAGTTCAAGGTCCAGTTACAGAGCTCAGGGAACTTGTGAGTATCTGGGCGTACCACAGTTTAGGGCAGCAAAACTAATTCTAGATACCATTAGCTAATAGCCTAGAACCACCTTTACTCCAGAGACTGATTTGGCCAGGGATTAAGGTAAGGCTGAACTTTCAGGTATTGATATTGGGAACTAAGCAAGAGAAGACAGGAACCAGTTCTGATAGTTTGCCATTCTATAGGACACTGGGTAGAGTCTAAATCCATGTATGGTATGAGTGCGACCCCAAATCCAGCCTCAGTCTGCCATCTAGTCTTGCCCCCCTCCATGTTGACGCTCCTTAGATTGACACCACTAGAATGGCCTGCCATGTCCCGAGCGTGGCTTGAACTTGCATACCTCTGAGTCTTGTCTTTGTTTACTCTGCCCAGAGTGCCCTATTTCCTCCATCTCCATCTGGGGAATTCTTACTTACCTTTCAGGACCTAGCTCAAATGCTGCTTTCTCTGTGAAATGTGCCCACTGTCCAGACCACTACTGTAGCACTTACCAAGTTATGATAGTTACCTCTGTGTATCTTCATCCTAATAGACTGGGGGTATGAGAAGGACAAGGCTATATTTACCCATTCAACTCTGTATCCTTCACATCTGGAATAGTGGCTGGCATCTCATAGTTACTCAATAAAAGTTATTGAAACAAACCCAGGAAGCAATTAAATCATGCTTTATTGATCTTGTGTTAGGAACCTAATTCTGTTCCCCTCACCCTCACCAATACCCCCTCATCCTGCTGCTGCCACACACCTACTTCTTGCAATACCGATGGCAGCTCTATGTGTATGCCTGGGTTCACGTAACTGCTGCTCTTTAATGAGCATTAATGCAGTTGAAGCCTGACATCGTGGGCTGAAAAAACAGCACTAAATCTTTTATGGACAAACTGCAAATCTGCGTGCACAGTCAGACATTTCCCCTGTTGACCCTGAGCTCTGATCACCAGATGTGAGAAGTAAAGCAGAACACAACACCCACATGTTTTCAAAAGACAGAAAATCCCAAGTGTAGTTCACAACTGCCACTGTGGGTAACCCAGAAAATCCACATGACCTGAAGGTGATTTTAAGTCCCTCTCCCTTTGCTGACAAGAAAAACATAAGCCTTGGCACTTGGTATCTTTAGTGTATGAAGCTACGGTTAAAGCATTTCCTCTTCAAAATTCATTCTGCATGTGAGAATGGCTTCCTCCTGCCCTTGCATGTGAGATTTTAATGACTAAACCTAATGTGCAAGCACAAAGCTGGATCACAGACACAGCACCGACTACTTCTGAGGCTGGCTATTGAGTTCAGCGCTACAAATGTTCCGAAGCTATGTACCTTCACTTGGACAAAAGGGGAAAGGGCTATTCATCATCCTCAGACATACACAACAGTAGCAGTCAATTCTTCTCTACGGTGAAAGATGGTAAGTTGAAATGAATCCTTCAAGTCTGATTGTTAATGTACAAGATGACCCCTACCGGGAGTGGCTGGAAACAAGGTCTCAACTAATCTGCATGATCCCTTTTTGGCCTCTTAATATGGATATTAAACCCCGGAAATGGGAACAAATTATGCACACATCTTTTCATTTTATTTTAAAATATGCGTAAATCCAGGTTTTAAAATGGCCCTTTGGCCTACGACAATAAAGAACTCCATTTGTAATGAGGAACAAGCATTAGATATGCTGACCAAAAAAAAAAAAAAAAAAGAACTAATTTGCTTAATATGTCCTTAGAGTGGGACTGGTGGATAGAACATGCCCAAGAACCAGAAGGTTCTTCTGTCAAGATGCTCTCAGCACACCGAACACAGCAGGTGCCTTCCATGGGGAGAGCTGGCCAGAGCTCTTACACCACCATGTATGTCTGCTTGCTCTTCAGTCCTTCCTTCTTTCCCCTCCACAGATACTCACTGAGAGCTTACTCAATGCTATCACTACAATAGTCTCTTTCCTCCAAAAACAGAATTTATGTAGTAGCATAAGTAAGAAATTAAGGATGTAAAAAAGGAAGTTTTAAACCACATTAGGTGAAGCCAACAAAGTCCCTTTGGAAAGCATACTTGGCTTACTTCGCCAAAAAAAAAATGAAATTGAGAAAATATTTATTTCCAGTGTTCATTGTTAAAAGTTTAAGGAAAGCTATGATAATGATTTTGGCTTTTATAATCCATTTCCATGAGTTTTAAACATCTGTGCATTAGAACTTAATTATGTGAACTGGATCTGATCTGTTTTTACATCTCTACAGTTGGCCACAGCCGCAGAACTTCCTGAATGAGTAGAGCTTGAACTTCCCAAAGAAATTTATTTGAAAAGGTCTCACTGTTAAATGGCAAGAGGTATTTTATAGAAAACAAATACAATTAAACAAGTGGCTAATTTCCAGATTTAATGTGTACATGATATCTATGTGAATAAACATTTTATCACTATATTAGAAAAATGGAAAAGGAAAAGGAATGGCCTTCTAAATTAATGCAGTGAAGTGTACACAGAATGTTCCATAAACTAATATTAGGAAGAAATAAAAATTCACCCAAATCCTGATATTAAATCTACTCTTTTACATGGCCTTTGGCTTTTGCGGTCAAACCCCATCAGACTGACTAATATTTATACAGATATTAATAGTTTATAAAACACTTTACATGTTATTTCTTTCAATCTTCTATAGCAGTGGTTCTCAACGAAGGTGATGTTCCTGGAGAGCACATCTGGCAATGTCTAAAAACATGTTTGGTTGTCAGCTGGGGTGGGGGTGGGGGTTGCTACTAGCAACTAGAGGGTAGAGGTCAAGGGTGCTACTAAACATCCTATAAAGCCCAGGAAAGCCCCCACCACAAAGAATGATCCAGCCCTATATATCAATGCTGAGGCGGAGAAGTCCTGCACTAAGCAGCTTCCTTCTTTAGTATGCACATGCATTCCATGAGGTTAAAATGCAGTGTTTGGGACAGGGCCAGGGATTCTGCATTTCTCACCAGCTCCCAGGTGATACTGATGCTGCTGATCCATTAAGCATCAAGGTTCTATACCACATGTAGCATTCAGCGTGCCTGTCTAATGCAGCCCTTCTCAAGAATCTGTTCTCAAAGCCCCAGTGAGTAGGCTACATGACCCCACCCTTCCAGCCACGGCTCATTATGCCTTGATGAACCCCAGAACCCAGCTGAGCCAGTCAGATGACCTCTTCTGAGAGTCTGTTATCAGGCCTCAGGGACTGCGGAGGGTTTTTGCTGAAAACTAGGAGCTAGCAATCAATTCCAGGAACTAGAAACTGATGCAGGGCTAGTTCAAGAACACACAGTTCAGGATGGCTGTGTACCTGGCCAGTGTGCAAAGACAAACAGAAGGTTCTAAACTAGGGAGGAAGGGAGAGACAGAAAAGGAAGGAAGCAGGAAACGAGGGAAGGAGGGAATTCCTGATGAGAGACAAATATGAGAGTGACCTTACCTTGGTTCTAGTCCTTCCTGAGCTTCAGCTGAACTTTCTGCCCCAGAATTCATTAGATACCTCTATATCCTGTGATTATGTTCCTTTTTTTGCTTAAACTAATTTAAGGAGGTTTCTTTGCTTAAAATTATTGATTCCTGACTAAAACATGTTCACAGTGGTTTTTCTCAATCTTGCAATGTGTAACAATGGCTCAAAGGTTAACAAACTTACCCAGTGTTAGTAAGAATCAGTAAATGGCAAAGCACAAACTCTTTACCCCCAAGCCCCATGCTCATTAAACTACACAGTCTGCCCACTGATGATCCCATAATAAATCGTATAGTTATGCCATATCTCATAGAAAAACAAGAGTTCCTCAAATTTCCATTCCAGGATCCCAAGTTACTCATTCTTGCTCCTGCCAGGGGAAATGTCTCCAATCAACTCTTCAAACTGAGATAAACTAACTTTTCTATCATGGATGAAAAATAACACATATATTAAAAGAAAGTATAATGATCTGAAGAAGGGAAGAATTGCATGGATAATTCAAAATAGCATGCAATTTATTTACTGAGGTAACTGACATAAAATAAATAGCATATATTTGAAATAAGTGTACAGTTTGAAAAGCTTTGACATATGCATACATCATGATAGGCAACATCGTGAACATGTCCCATATTCCCCAAAAGCTTCCTCCTGCCCCTTTGTAATCCCTACTCTTTGACCCTCCCCCACCTGCTCCCATTCCCAGACAACTTCTGATTTGCTTTCCGTGCCTAGAGACTAGTTTGCACCTTCTAGACTTTTATACAAATGGGATCATATAGTATGTACTTCACTCAACATAACTGTGTGACATTCGTCTGTGCTGTTGCATGTATCAATAGTTTGCTCCTTTTTATTAGAGAGAAGCATTCCATTGTTTGGATATAACCACAATGTGTTTATCCATTCGCCTTTGATGGACATTGGGGTTTTTTCCAGTTTTTTGGTTATTAAATATAAAGCTGCTATGAATGCTCATGTACAAGTCTTTGTGTGGGCATACGCTTTCTTTTCTCTAGGGTAAACATCTAGGAGTGAAATGGCTGGATAGTATGGTAAATGTTTAAATTTTTAGGGAACTGCCAAGCTGTTTTTCCAAAGTGGTAATACAATTTTACATTCTCAGCAGCAATGTATGGGATTTCCAGTTCTTCCACATCTTCAGCAAAAACTTGACATATCATTCTAACAGGTATGTAGGGCTGTTCATTGTGGTGTAAATCTGCATTTCCCTAAAGACTACTGCTGTTGAGCATTTTTTATTGTTGTTTTTGCCATTCTTCACCATTCTTTAATCAAATGTCTATTTACCTCCTTTTCCAGTTTTTATTTACTTTTTTTAATTTTAATTTTAATTTTTATTTATTTATTTTTAAAGATTTTATTTATTTATTTGACAGAGAGCCAGCCAGCGAGAGAGGGAACATAGCAGGGGGAGTGGGAGAGGAAGAAGCAGGCTCCCAGCGGAGGAGCCCGATGTGGGACTCGATTCCGGAACGCCGGGATCACGCCCTGAGCCTAAGGCAGACGCTTAACGACTGCGCTACCCAGGCGCCCCTACTTTTTTTAATTTTTAAAGATTTTTATTTGAGAGAGAGAGAGAGCATGAGCTGGGAGGGGAGGGGCAGAGGGAGAGGGACAAGCAGACTCCCCACCGAGTGGGAAGCCAATGTGGGGCTCAATCCCAGGACCCCAAGATCACAATCTGAGCCGAAGTCAGACACTTCACTGACTGAGCCAACCAGGTGCGCCTCTTTTTCCAATTTTTAAATTGTGTTTCTTTTTATCCTCTCATCAGTGTCTTTCAAAGAGCATAAGTTTTTATTTGATGAAGTCCAATTTATCAATTCTACTTCTTTAGTAAATTAGAAGGCTATCTAGGCCACCTATTTATTCTTGAGTGAGTTTGGCACTGTTTTATCTTTCAAGGAATTTGTCCAGTCCACCTAAATTATCAGATTTTTTTGGCATAAACCATAATATTGCCTTATTATCTTTTTAATATCTGTACCAATATTCACTATTTCATTCCTGATATTGGTAATCCATGTTTTTTCTGTTTTTTCCTTGTCAGTCTGGCCAGATTTATGAATTTAATGATTTTCTCAAAGTTGACTGATTTCCTGGATTTTTCCCCTTTTTCTTTCATTGATTTCTGCTCTGATCTTTATTATTTCCTTTCTTCTGTTTACTTGGGGTTTAATTTACCCCCCTTTTCTACTTTCTCAAGGTAGAAGCTGAAGTCATGGATTTGAGAGCCTTCTCCTTTTACAATATAGCCACTTCATGCTACGAATATCCCCTAGTGCTGCTTTTGCAGCATCCTGCAAAATTTGATCTGTTTTCATTCAGTTAAAAATACTTACTAATTTCCACTTTGAATTCTTTAATTCATGTCAGAAAGGCTCAATGACTGGCTCAGGAGCATAAAGTAAAGAAGCAGAAAAATTGGAATATGAATCCAAATCTACCTAATTCCAAACCCCTGGTCTTAATCACTATGTAGTCACCCAACATGGCAAACTGTTTCATACCTCATATGTGGGGCTATTTCTGCTAAAACACCCTTCTTTCACCTACCTTCTACTTGGCTTTTAAACTCACTTCAAGCATTATCTAATCAGGAACAACAGTAAAATAAGATTTTTAAAAATAAATAAATAAACAAAATGAATGCTGTTCATTATTGAAGGTTTGCTAAATTCCTGGTAATACCACAGCTATCTCATTTAATCCTCACAGCAACCCTGTATGAGCAATAGTGTAATTTCCATTTTAATGCTCAGGAAATGTCCAAGGTCATAAGCCAGGAAGATGTGAGATTTAAAACATTTTCTATCTGTAATTCCCACTGGGGGGTTTGAGAAGGTCTAGGAGCAGGATGCCATGCTCAGAAATGCATGCATCAGAAGTCCTTAAAAAGCTTTTAAAAAAATGTATACGCTCAAACTAATTGCTTTACTATACACTAACAATGAACAATCTGAAAAGAAAATCAAGAAAACAATTCCATTTACAATAGCATAAAAAAATAAAAATAAAATAACTAAAAACAATAAACATAAATTGAATAAATAAATATATTTAACCAAGAAAACAAAAGACTAATACACTGAAAACTACAAAGTATGGCAGTAAGAAATTAAAGAAGACATAAATAAATGGAAAGACAACCCATGTTCATGAATTAGAAGACTTAATACTGTTAAGATGACAGTACTAGTCAAAATGATCTGCAGATTCAATCCAATTCCTACAAAACTTCAATGGCATTTTTTTTTTGGAGAAATAAAAAAAATCCATTCTAAAATTCATATGGAATCTCAAGGAACACAAAATAATCTTGAAAAAAGAAAAATAAAATTGGAAGACTCACACTTCTTAATTTCAAAACTTACTGGAATGATACAGTAATCAAAACAGTGTGGTACTAGCATAAAGACAGATATATAGACCACAGGAATAGAACAGAGAGCCCAAAAACAAACTCTCATATATATGATCAATAGATTTTCCCTCAGAGTGCCCAAACCACCCAATGAGGCAGATGATAGTCTTTACAACAAATAGTCTGCAAAACTGGATATGCACATGCAAAGGAATGAAGTTAGACTCTTACATTACACCATAGTCAAAATTCACTCCAAACTGATCGAACACCTGAGTCAAACAGCTAAAACGATGATACTCTTAGAAGAAAACATACAGGAAAATCTTCATGGCCTTGGATTTGGCAATAGTTTCTTAAAAATGATACCAAAAGCACAAGCAACAAAAGAAAAAATAGAAAAACTGAAACTCATCAAAATTAAAAATTTTATACAAAGAACACTATCAAGACAGTGAAAAGACAATGCAAAGAATGAGAGAGAATATTTGCAAATAATATACCTGATAAGGGGGGCACCTGGGTGGCTCAGTCAGTTAAGCATCTGCTTTCAGCTCAGGTCATGATCCTAGGGTCATGGAGTCAAGCCCTGAGTCATTGGGGAGCCTGCTTCTCCCTCTCCCTCTCCCCTTCCCCCACCCCTGCTTGTGCTTGCTCACTCGCTCTCTCTCTCGTGCTCTAACAAATAAATAATCCTTTAAAAAATTTTTTTAAATATACCTGATAAGGGATTAATATCCAGAATATATAAAAGACTTTTGCATTCAACGACAAAAAACAAACAACTCAATTCAAAAATAGGCAAAGGACTTAAATAGACATTTCTCCAAAGAAGCTATACAAATGGCCAACAAGTCCATGAAAAGATATTCAACATCACTAGTCATTAGTAAAATGCAAATCCAAATCACAATGAGGGCACCTGGCTGGCTCAGTTGGAGGAGCATGTGACTCTTGATCTCAGGGTCATGAGTTCGAGCTCCACGTTGGGTGTAGAGATTGCTTAATAAATAAATCTTTTTAAAAAATCACAATGAGATACCACTTCACACCCATTAGGATGCTATTATATTAAAAAAAAAAAAGAAAGAATGAAAATAACAAGTTTTGGTAAGGATGTGGAGAAACTGGAACCCTTACGTACGGCTGATGGTAATGTAAACAATGCAGCAGCTATGGAAAACAGTATGGTGATTCCTCAAAAAATTAAACACAGGACTACCATATGACCCAGCAATTTCACTTCGGGGTGTTTCCCCAAAAGAGTTTGAAAGAAGGGACCCAAACAGATAGGTGTATAACGATGCTCATAGCAGCATTATTTACAATAGCCAAAAGGCAGAAGCAAGCCATGTGTCCATTACAGATAAATGGATAGACAAAACATGGTATATACCCAAAATAAATATTACTCAGACTTAAAAAGGAAGGCAATTCTGATACATGCAATTACACAGATGAATCTTTAAGACATTACGCTATGTGAAATAAGCCAGACACAAAGGACAAATATACGATTCCTTTTTAAGAGATACCTAGAGTTGCTATATTCACAGAAAAAGAAAGTAGAATGGTGGTCACCTGGTGCTGGGAGGGTGCTGGGCAGGAGAATGAGAAGTTAGTGTTTAAAGGGTAAATAGTTTAAGCTGGCAAGAAGAAAACGTTCTGGAGGTGAATGGTGGTGATGGTTGCACACCCATGTCAATGAACTTAACGCCACTGAACTGTACACCTAAAAATGGTTAAAATGGTAAACTGTCATGTTTTATTAAAACAAAAAATGAATTGAAAAAAGTACACATGCTCAGACTACACCCCAGATCTGACAAGAATCTAAGACAGTAAAGACCACTTTCCTGGTAGGCATTATTTTTAAATTTTTATTTAAATCAACAAATGGGATAAAAATATTTTTCAGATCATTTAAAAATAAAAACACCCCACAATAAGGTAATAAAGTTAGTTTCAAAGGGAAAGATAGTTAACCTTGTATCTCTTGAATAGGTGATCTACTGCCTTTAAAAATCATACGAAAAACAAATAAGCCCTCCATTCTGCTTTAAAATACAAACTAAAGGGCACCTGGGTGGCTCAGTCGGTTAAGTGTCTCCCTTCAGCTCAGGTCATAATCCCAGGGTCCTGAAATCAAGTCCCACATTGGGCTCCCTGCTCAGAGGGGAGTCTGCTTCTCCCTCTCTCTCTACCCCTCCCTCTGGTTCATGCTCTCTCTCTCATGCTCTCTCTCCCAAATAAAATCTTAAAAAAAAATAAAATACAAACTAAAAAACTAAGTTAAGCTAAGTAAAATAAGGGGAGATCACATGAATCAAGAATGTAATTAACTTTAACAGCTATAATAATGAATAATCATCAGTCCCAGCAACGGCCAACTCTAAAACTATTCAATTCAACCTGGTAGCTCTATTCTAATGTAGACAAATAAAATATGGAACCAACTAGCTCATCTGAATACTCCAGATTCAACCAATTCATTATTTTCTTATTCTCCTAACCATTTATTTGAGATTATATAATTAAAGTCAAGGGGTCCTCAACTTCAGAGGGGAGGGGGGTGGGGGAATGGGATAGACCGGTGATGGGTAGTAAGGAGGGCACGTATTGCATGGTGCACTGGGTGTTATACACAACTAATGAATCATCGAGCCTTACATCGGAAACCGGGGATGTACTGTATGGTGACTAACATAATATAATAAAAAATCATTAAAAAAAAAAAATAATAAAGTCAAGGGGTCCTCAGAACAATGTTCGAGGTTAGTAGGATAGAAGGCAAAAAGCAGGTTCCTAAGGGCTGCTAGTCATGAAAACTTGTTCCCCACCGGGCCCTTCCATTCCACAAGCATAAGAACCAGCCGTGAGGAATGATCACCCATGGTGGGTAGCAATAACTCTGAGCCTCATTCTGAGCTCTCTGGGTTAGACACAGCATAACTTCTCAAAAATTTCCACTTCTACCAGATATACATGATGATGTTTTCCATTTTCAATGAGAGGATTTTGAGAATTACAGTTCTAGAAAACATTCTGAGTTGTTTAATTTTTAAAAAAATCTTAAAAAGGGCAAAATTCTATTGCTAATGACTACCTCATGATGTGGTAATAAATAGGATACACACACAGTGTGTCTGGGTGCCAGACAGAAGAGTCAAATAGTGGGAACCTGCTCTCCAGCCTGGTGGCCAGCTGACAGATGCCAGTTGGAAATTAAAGAATGGAAAAAGCCATTGTGGCAGTAGCCTACATCGGCTACAGCAGATTCTGACTGGCGTCACTTCTGTGAAAAGTCACAGATCCTGACAAAGAAAAATGCAGGCTCTTTTTCTACTTGCCACGGTCACATCGGCCCAAGTGCAGTGTGCTGTACAAGGGAGACAGCCAAAGACTGAAAGCAAATATCCCTGGCCACGGAAAGGCTCTTTCCAGCGAAGCCGAGGCTGACTTCCTCGCAGCTGAGCAGAGGCAGGCATAGAGCTCTGCTGGCTGTAAGAGGCTTATTGATCCTGCTGAAGCTTTCTGCACGTTATTAAATCTAACTCAGAGATCCAGACAAGACTTATTACAATCCATTCACAGGTGAAAGCAAGAGAAGGCTGCACCTTCGCATCAGGGCGAAGTTCTTTGTCTTTTCGTGGCCTAGAAAAGAAAACGACGTTCTTATCCTCGTGAGACCTTAGGATATCACAGGACAGTCTTCAAAGGGGATTCCTCCAGAGAGCATCTCCTTTGCATGCCATGACAGAGTCACCCACGGGCTTTTCTTGTGTTACACTAACATTCTGGGACACAGATGGAGACGAGGAGGGGTTTAGCAGAAATGGGACATTTTCCCTTGGACGTATACCCTACCGTGCCAGCTGGGAAGGGTCTGAACATTAAGTTACGTTAAGGGTGAGCTGAACCCAAATTTTATGGGCAGGAAAAGTTTCCCAGAACTGTAAACTATTGAGCTCTCAATCATTCCAATCCCAGGATTCTAATCCTCCTCAGCCAAGAGGAGTGACCTAATAGGAAGTCTAACCTCATTACTCAATTTTTGTGTGAGTTTTAGGCAAAAAAAGTGTTTAAGTAAGAGAGACCTGTATGACTACATGGGAAACTTGCACTGGTAAAATATGTTTCAAGTATTTTACAGGTATAGATGATAATAAATATTAGCATATAACACTGCTGAACCCTCTACTTGCATTTATTTAGGTAGGTATGTTCTCAAGCTAGTATCTCTAGCTTTTCTTTCAAACCCATTCATGTGCAAATGCAGACTACAGAATCCAGCACATAGATGACTGGCCCGAGAGGGAGGGTGGGGAAGAGCACGCACAGATGAATTAAGCATTGTCTCTGCACTTGAGGAGCCAAATGTCCATAGGAGGAGGCAGATACGTGAAACAAATGCCTGTATAACATGGTAAGTGCTTTAATACAGGAGCTAAGGAAACTCAAAGAGAAAAATCATAGTATCTGAGTCTGGGTTTTGAACGCCAGGCCAGAAAATGAGCCTAGAGTCCTAGTTCTAATTTTTAATTCCAAATCCCTGCCGAGGTCAAAATGCACAGCTTGTATCTATAACTCTTCTAACTCCTCCTAGAATCACAAGATAAACCCAATGCAAGAGGGGCTGGTGTCTGCAGATCACAGCTGGGAACAGCTCCGAGTTCTGTTTGGTTTACAGGTC
Organism: Ursus maritimus; assembly: GCF_017311325.1. Lineage (NCBI taxonomy): Eukaryota > Metazoa > Chordata > Mammalia > Carnivora > Ursidae > Ursus > Ursus maritimus. The sequence goes on from NW_024425897.1 coordinate 8,506,942, forward strand.
CTGTGGGGGGTCGTGGAATGTTAGCAGTTTACACATGGCTGATGGGGAGAGGCTATGCAAGAGCCTTCAGGAGCTCAGCTCTAACAGCCCAGGCACGGCCATTAGGAAAATCCATGAAAATAAATGTCTGGAAGGAAGATATTTGTTGTTCCAGGGAATATAAGAAGTCAACCATCAGGTCATTTACCCTTCTGACTATACATTAATTCCAGCTTTGCTAACAGCAAAGAAACAATGAAAAATGGTTTAATTTATTTATATAGAACTTAAAATATCAATCAATGGCTTGAAATTTTAAGGGAAGTTTTCCTTCTGATTTGGTACAAGGCTTAAATATTTATTCCAGACTTCTGCACCTACAGGCCGCAGCAGCTCTCAGTAGTGCTGAGAAAGTATCCAGCAGAGAATTAGGAGCCATGGATAATTTTTTAAAGTGTGAACCTATAGCCATGTAAGTCAAGTATAAATTTTCTTACATCAGACAACCCAATGACGGAGAATGCCAGCCCACAATCCTTTTCAAGGGAAACTGCTTCATCCCAGCCCCTGATGAAAGCCACAGCTGGCCATGTTCATTTCAACCACCTATCGTAGCTGGTTGACTCGGCATCAGCATCTGACTGAAAGACAGCCAGTTGGATGACCAATGACCTGGTTTTTGGTCTGGAATGAAAAAAAAAAAAAGTTCCAACCAATTGGATTAACCCACTTTCAGGAATTTAAACTCATAAATATTAAGAGAATGAGGCAGTTAAGAGTGAAGGTAAAGCTGGAAAGGATACCTAGAAAGAGAGGCCTTGTGAGGCAGCTTTGGGGGTTGGCACTCACGGCAAGGCCGGATGATGAGAGAATGGCTCTCGGAGCAGCAGAGAGCGCAAGAGAGAGACCCTAATGGGCTCATGGGACAGAGCCAGCCAAAGCTGGTGGTCCTTACTGGAGGTTCTACTCCAGCGTGTATGTATCCTCATACTAAACTCCCGTTCTCTTCATGTGCTTTTCACAGATTTCTGTTTCTTGAAACTAAAAAAACCTGAGTACGATCTTCATTTTATAAGTGATGAAACTGAGACTCAGTGTAATTAAATAATTAGTTGAGTGGTCGGGCTAAGATTGATTCCTGTGTGTGGCTCAGGACACAGAAGTAGTCTGAACACATAAAAGAATTTGACTAATGTATCTTGCTGATTTATGACTAAATGTTTTGTCTTTCTTTTATTTGGGGTTCCTTTGATGACATTATGTTGTTTATGTAGTTTTTTTTTAAGTTTGCATTTAAATTTTATTTATATTTCCTATATCGTATTATGAATATTAATAATACGATATTATTTAAGCATTAAAATTCTGGATTTTTTTCCAGTGATAATTTTGCAGAAAATCAAGTACATTGGTAGAAAGAGTAATCTAAAGTGCTCCCAAGCAATTTATATTTGAGTTTTGGATATTTTTTCATACTGTACTGTTTTTAAATCACACACTATATATAATAATTCTCATAGTTTATTTTAATTTCCCTTCATTATAAGAACATGTCTTTACACCTCAATGCCATGCACACATTTTTATTAATGTACTATCTATACACTCTTTTCGAATACTGCCAAGTTATTTAACATGTGAATATTTGTCCATTATATAACTAGTGAAATAGTGAAAAATAAAATGATAACAAAAAAACAACCCAGGGGTTGATTCCCTGGTTGCATATATGTATTCCAAGTATCCTTCAGACATTAAAAGTTCACCAGCAATACATTACATCACTCAAAGCCATGTGTCGTATTTGTTACAAGAGCACAAGGAGCCATAACTAATGCGCATTCTACAGCCTAATACATCACTGGCTAAATGACAATGGAGGAATTCGCTAAAATTGTTAGGGAAAGGGGAATTCACCAGGACCCAAAACTCCACTTTCTATTTTACTAGCCTCATCTTCTAACTTAAAGACCTTACAGAATTAGGGAGAAGCTGAGATCCCCTGAAGTATTTATCCATACCTAGTGAAACAAAGGGGTAAATAAAATCCTCGAACACTAAAAGGCACGCTAGGAAAATACTACATTTTACTTCTAAATTAGACCTACAATGCTGAAGTGTTCCAGTGGGGATGAGAGCCTACACATACTAAGCTCTTAAAATATACTCACTGACAGCCAATCAGCCACTGATTACCTCCAACTTAAGTTGTGATCTTTTACATTACCTTCAAGGAAAGGGCTAAGATGTATCACAAGGGCTTCTTCTCGGAGTCTTTTTTGATACACGTATGATGAGGTTGGAGTCAAACATATTAGAAAAAGAAAGACTGAGGTGATTAGTCTTGCTAGTGCGCTTATATGGCAGATGGGAAGTCAAACCCCAAAGAAGTGAAACAACTTTTCCATAGTCACAAAGGGTGTCATGTCAAAGCCATCACCAGTCCCCAGAATCACTTTCTCTTAGTCCAGACTACTATTCCTCCAGTTATTCTCATGATATCTCACTGGTTTATTTTTTATTTTTTCTATTCTAAAATAGGCAAGACCAAGAGACCAGGGAAGGAAGTAACCTTTGATATCTGGTCTACTGCCTTTACTCAACTCCATATAGGAAAGAAGCTTCTCCCCTACAGAAACTCCATGGTCATCAGTGCCAAAGTTAATGGTCTCTAAATCTCAGGGTTCTCTTCTCCATTAGTAATTCCTTATATTTAAGGTGAAACACTGATTTAAGTGAGGCTCTAACTAACGTAAGGTAAGGGTGGCTTTATTTTTAAATATGGGCTTTCAAGCTATAAAGGAAGACTAGCCTATCAGAAATGAAGAGACACCAAAAAAGTCTCTAGGATGAAACAATGCAGTCGTGGCACCCGAACAGACAAAGTGAACAACGAAACACAATACAAAGTCAGAACGGATAAGAGTACATAAGGAAATTTAGAATATGGTAACAGCAGCATTTCAAGGCACTGACGCCGAAATGGACTTTTTAATAAATGTTGATGGTGAAAACTGAATGGTTTTTGGAAAAAGATAAAATCAGATCCATACCTCAGACCATACACAAGAATAAACTCAAAATGGATCACAGATAAAAATGTAAAAGCCGAAACCCTAGGATTGTTCCATTGTTAACTTGCTTAAGCTTGGAGCTACAGTTCCTAGAATCCCCTTCTGTATGGCTTCAGGTTAGAGTAGGCCACAATGAGAGAACTCTGGGAGGTGGAAGTGAACCAGCAGCTCTTACTCTCAGAGGGGCTTCGCGGTCAGGCACGGGGGGAACAGAAGAGAGCTGCCTAGTATATTCCAGCGTGTCCTCCTCCACTGCTCCACGTCCAGGTCTTCTTCCTAACCGCTGACCAACGGCAGTCCCAAGCCCATGTCCAGATGCCGGCAGTAGCGACACACGGCAACAGCCCCCCCAAAGACCCCTCCAAGAACCTCCCCTTCACAATCCCACGTCAGCGGCTGAGCATGCTCAACTTCTGAGATTCCTTTGCAAGCTCCAGATTGTCCACTGTGCCAGTGCTTGGGAGGAAAGATTAGTGACTTTTCTGCTGAGCCGCCAAACCCCCCTATCTGTCTTTCATTTCCTTAGCTACTCCCCCATTCATGTAAGATCGAATTCCTATATTAAATCCTTTGTCCCCTAACACTCATAGTGGATTTGCTCGTATGACTGATACAACTATTGGTCTTGGAAGTGGAGGTAATGGAATGAAAGAGAATCTAGAATTGGTTCTCTTTTCTGACTACACTTAAAGGTATTAGTGACCCTGTCACCAGGGTTAAATGGGATACTGCCAAATGTCCCCTTGGCGGGGGGGGGGGGGGGCAAAAGTGCCTCCAGTTGAGAAAAACTGTTCCAGACCAATAACTAGTCTCAAGTACTGGCAGCTTCAGGGGTGACCTGTGAGGAAGAACCAAACACAGCAGAATTACGAGATTTTGTAGCTCATATCAACAGAAACCCGAGGGTCGTATTTGAGAACTGATCTTAATGGTGCCACAGGGAAGGGAATATAACGAAGGACAAATTTATTCCTGGAAGTTCACTGAGCTCAAGCAACCACAAGTGGCTCTAACAAGTTGGATGACTGACTAAAACCTGGAACTTCTATCTTTCCTTTGTTCTTTTCTCCGCACCCCCCCCCCTTATCCTGCCTTCTTCTGGATCAACTGAGCAGTTTTTAGGATTTCATTTTTCTCTTCTATTGGCTTATTAGTTCTCTCTTCTTCTCTGTCCTAACCCCCACACCTCTCTCTCTCTTTCTCTCAGCGGATGCTCTTACAGCCCTCTCCAATGGGATTCTGTGACGGAATTAAGCCCTACTGCCTTAAGGCATCCACTACATGTAATGATTTAACTCTACTATGCATCGGACAGTACTAATGACATTCCACCCTTAGGAGATTGGGACAACAGTCATCCAGATCATTTTCCGTGTTCTGTAGTTGAGATGAGGAACTCCAGTTGAGAAAGGCTGCTAGGGTTTACGGTATGCGTCTTTAACTTCTTACCGCCTACCTTTAAATAACAGTACACTGCTTCATGCATAACGTAAGGACTTTACACCAGCCTCGTGTCCTTTGAGCTATTACTGTAATACGTTTTACCTCAACACGTTATGAGCCCCACAACACATTACTATCATTTCTGCTTTACACAGCAAGTTATCTTTAAACAAATGGAAACTATGAGGGGAAATGGCATTTACATGTATCCACATATTTGCCTTTTAAGCTCTTTCCTTTGTGTAGACCCGAGGTTCTCTCTGGTATCACTTTCCTCTCACCTGAAAAGCTTCTTTTAACTGTTACCTCGCGCACGTCTGCTGACAGCCATATTGTCAGCTTTTGTTTCTCTGAAAATGTCTTTATTTCATCTTCACTTCTGAAGTATATTATTGCTCCTTAAAGAAGTCTAGGGTGACTTTTTTTCTTTTAACGTTTCAAAGACGTCATTCCATTGTTTTTTTTGGCTTGTATTGCTTCTGAGGAGAAGTCAGCAATCATTTTATCTTCGTTCCCCACTAGGTAATATCTTTTTTCTCCAGCTGCTCTTCAGACATTCTCTTTATCATGTGTTTTCAACAGTTTGACTGTAGTGTGCCTCAGTGTAGGTTTACTTTATGTTCATCCTGGATGGACAGGGTTCACTGAGCAACTTGGTTATATAATTTTCACATTATTAGGAAACTCCTTGGTCATTATTTCGCCAATACTTGTATGCCTTATTCTGGGAATTCAATTACACATGTGATAGAACACTTAAAATGTCCGAAGGACCACTGAGGCTCTATTCATTTTCCTTGGCCGTTTTTCCTTGTCTTCACTTTGGATGGATTCTATTGTTCCACCTTTAGGTTTTTGATCTTTTCTTCAGCTGTGTCTAATCTGTTATTAAGCCCATCCAGTAATTTTTCATTTTTAATGCTGTATTCTCCCAATCTAGAAGTTTCATTTGCTTCTTTTTGATAGCTTCCGTTTCTGTCTTCATTATATCAAATGTTCTCTTTTAAATCCTTGAATGTATTTATTATTTTTTTAAAGTATAGTTGACATATTATATTAGTTTCAGGTGGATAGCACAGTGCTTTGACAGTTACATACCTTATGAAATGCTCACCATGATAACTGTAGTTACCCTCTGTCATACAAAGTTATTACAATATTATTGACTATGTTCCCTATGCTGTACTTTTCAACTCCATGACTTGTATATTTTATAACTGGAAGTGAATACCTCTTAAATCCCCTTCACCTATTCTTCCCATTTCCTCCAACCCATTCCCCTCTAGCAATCATCAATTTGAAATCCTTGAACATATTTATAAAACCTGTTATAAATTACTTGCCTGTTAATTCCATCATGTGTATCACTTACTCACAGATTAGTTTACTTGGGCTTCTTTTGAAGTTTGTTAGGATGCATCCAGCAGCACCTTTACCAGGGATGTTTAGTCCTACTTCTGTCTTTTTAGGGTCTTTATTAAATGCTATGGGTATTCAACAAGGTGTTTCCAGTCTGGCCCTGTGGTGGTTCTGGTAGTTGATCGACACAGCTGCCAAGTAGTTGTTTTTGTCCCAGGAGTGATTTCTGTCTGGCTTCATGGAAACCAACCTCATGCAAATACAGCTTAGTACACATCCAAAGACCCAGAGATCCATAGGTCCTCTTGATTTCTGGAAGTCTTTCTCTTTTCACCCCTTCCTGTTGCTGCTCCACAAATTCCAGATACTTCAGACTCTCAACAGACTATGATCCACTTTTCTTATACACAGTGAGACCACTGGATGCCGTTTGGGTTCCACTCCCTGCACATGACCTGTTACGTGGCTCTAGGTAGAACCAGAGTAATTTAAGACTCAATTCTCTATTTCCTCTTTCTCAGGGATCACAGTGCTGCACTATTTGTTTAATGTCTGAAAACAGTTTTTTTTCACGGGTATTGGCCAGAGTTCTAGTGTTTTACAGTGGAGGGACTAATCCATTCCTAGTTATTCCATTATGACCAAAGGAGAATTTTTATTCTTTCCTTGTTGTCTCTCCAATTTCCCGTCTGTCTAACACAGCGCTGCCTAACAGAACCTTCTATAATGAAAGAAATATTCTATAATCTCTTCTGTTCAGCATGGTAGCCAACAGCCACATGCAGCTACTGAGAAGTTAAAATGTGGCTAGTGACTTCCAGTTTCAGCTTAAAAATGTAGAAAACTGGAAAGAGCATCACTCCATCCCAAAGCAAGAAAAAAAAACTGGACAAAGTACAAATCAGTGTTTCTTCTTGAACTGATCAGACAATGGAGGTCACAGGGCAGAGAACTAACCTAAAATCTAGAGACAGGTAACTTCAGAAACAGGACCTGAGACGTATGCTGTCAAACACCATAAAGCCAATAAGAAAACTAAACTAAAAAATTTTAACAAACTGCTAAAAGCTTGGTATGGTCTAGCATAATAATGGAAAGCCCCCGGAGAATATCAACATAGAGAGGTTATCATCCTTGTGCAGGTTTCTCCTCCAGCAACTCTACGAGTTTCTCACAGGGAAGATCAAGGAAAAAGGAATGGGACCCTGAAGAAAGGAACAGAGATGACAGGCTTATTCTCATGATTCCAAGGACCTTAAGTGTCTCCTTGCCTGAGAGCCCTTCCTGAAGTAATTGCCTTAAAGGAGAAGCTAATCTTCCTAAGACCTATCCCCCACCCCATGCCCTCACCACATCTCACTGGTTATACACCAGGATTTCTCACCTTTGGCATTGTCGATAGTTGGAGATAAATAATATGGTGGGGGGCTGGCCTATGTATTGTAGGACGTTTATTTTTAGCAACACCCCTGAACTCTATTCATTATATGACAGAAATAAATGAGCTAGCTATATTTCAGATGAATAATAAAGTTATATTAAAGAATGGGAACTAACCCAAGGACCTTGTGAATCAAACTCTTGAACTTTTGATTATGCACTCTCAGATAAAAACAAAAAGAGCCCTAAACAAATATTGAACTCTATTTAGGGAGTTTGTGTTTCATAGTGGTGTGAATTAGTACTTCTGAAACAAATTTTATATATGGAGGGACTGAGAACATACATTGAGGATAACAGAAGTCAGGTTTCTCACTACTGAATAAAGGGGTTACAAATATGGAAAGAAGAAAGACTAGAGCGAACACTGTTATGGTTTAGATTGGAACTGGAGGTATCTACAGGGAGTCATGATTTTTAATACACGATTTTTTATATAGTTAATGTAGAAATAGCTATAGACGGATATGTATATATTATGTGTATATGTAACATATGTACCTGTGTATACATCTGTATCTGCACAAAGATATAGAGAGACATAGAGATATTATGTATACACATATTTTTCCCCACCTTAGTTTACAGAGAGGAATATTGTTAACTCATTAGCAATGAGCACACCTGTAGTTGAGATACTGATGTCTAAAAACCACTCCCCTCTAAAAGGAACCAGGGATAGTTGGAGAAATAGCCGATTCTGATACTTGGGCAGGGAAAGCAGATTATAGGCCTGAAACATCCTGTTGCACCAGAAAGTAAAGAAATGCTCAAAGAATAATGGAGAATGCCAAAAGGACATAGGAATCAGCTTAAAAGCGCTCCCAAGTCTGGGACACCTTGAGCATCAAATCAAATTAAATAAAAATAGAAACAGGCTTTTTAACCCATTTAATGAAATGAAAAATAAAATAAGGATCCATGAGACCATGCCGATATAAATGAATAAATAGAAGGTAGAAAAGGGAAAGCTCTTCTTTCTGGTAGAATGTCAACTAACAAAAATAGAAGGGATAAACGGGGAATACATGTAGTCTAGTCTCAACATGTATCCCCACAAATCACTTAGAAATTACAAAGAAAAAAGTAACTGCACAGTAAAGAAAACTGGCAGGCCTCCCCCCACCTGAAAGATGTGAGGAAAATTCACCTGCCCAGGAAGGAGGCACTCCAAAACCATGTGGTCCCTGAGAGGACGCACTGAGAAAAGTCAGCATCACTTCTGCGGGATTCCTGTCTCTCAAATGTCTAACTGGAATCCAATCATGAGGACACATCAGACAAACCCAAATTGAGGGAAATTCTACAAAAGAAATAGCCCATACTCTTCAAAAGTGTCAAGGTCATGAAAGACAAAAGTCGAGAAACCATTCAGATTAAAGGAGAATTAAGGAGACATGAAAATTAAATGCAATATATAATCCTGGATTGGATCCTAGACCAGGAAACAGCCACATAGAACGTTATTGGGACAACTGACAACACTTGAGTAAGAGCTGTGGATTTAATAAGAGTATTGAATCAACATAAATTTCCTGAATTTGGTAATTGTGCTATGGTTATGTAAAAAAGAAAGAAAAAAAAAGTCCCTATCTCAGTAAATACAAATCGAAGAGTTTAAAGGTAAAAGGCAAGTTTTCATAATTTGTTCTCAAAAGGTTCAAGATGGGGTGCCCGGGTGGCTCAGTCTGTTAAGCATCTGACTCTTGGTTTTGGCTCAGGTCATGATCTCATGGGTCCTGAGATACAGCCCCATGTCCCTTGAAGATTCTCTCCTTCTGCCCCTCCCCCAACTCACACAAACACACGCCCTCTCTCTAAAATAAATACATAAATAAATCTTTTTTTTTTTAAGATTCAAGATAAAAAATATATACGTAGAGAGAGAAAACACGATAAAGCAAGTCAAAATAATGATTGAACCAGGGTACAGGGAACACAAGAGTTCCTCATACTACTCTCTCTTTTTTAAGAGTTTTTAAAAAATTTCCAGAATAATTAACATGCAGCGTTATATTAGTTTCAGGTGCACAATATAGTGATTCAACAACTCTATACCTTCCTCAGTGCTCATCATGATAAGTGTACTCTTCGTACTACTCTTAAAACTTTTTTGTGAGTTTGGAATTATATAAAAACAGAAAGTTACAAAAAATGTGCTTCCTCTCCTCTCATGTTTCAGACATAGGACTTAAAACAGTTGGGTTATAACCACGTAAGAAAGTGATCATGAGGGGCACCTGGGTGGCACAGGGGTTAAGCGTCTGCCTTCGGCTCAGGGTGTGATCCCAGCGTTCTGGGATCAAGCCCCACATCAGGCTCCTCCGCTATGAGCCTGCTTCTTCCTCTCCCACTCCCCCTGCTTGTGTTCCCTCTCTCGCTGGCTGTCTCTGTCAAATAAATAAAAATTAAAAAAAAAAAGTGATCATGAAACTAGAGAAAGGTAAATAAAACAATCAGAGGACTGGGATGTATCACATGGTTATGTACTAAAAAGGCCAGGCTCTTTTGTAAGTAAAAAATTTTAAAAAACCAAGCAGGGATATAAATGCAGCATTTATAATTACAAACAGGATGGATGAAAACAGATCCATTCAATAGAACACTAGAGGTACCAAAAGATGAAAAGTGGTACTTGGAAGAAAGGAAGTGTTATTAATAAGATGGCACAGCAGAAACTATTTTTAGGGATCTTCCTACCAACACACAGATTATCCTCTGCTCTCTGTTCCCTCCACAGAACACAGAGCCCAGTGCCACAGCACGCCAACTACTTACGACTGCAGTCTACTCTCCAGTATTCCACGGCACCTTGACCTTCTAACCGAGCAGTACACTTACCAAGAGTCTGCTACGACTGCTCCCAAACCGGTGTGTCACATTTATTTGTTACAGGAATTACAGAAGGTAAACCGATGAACTATGAGCACAAAAACAAAGCTCCTATTTCCTGAAAAACAACACTGAATTCTTTATTTTTTTTAAAGATTTTATTTTTAAGTCATCTCTACACCCAACATGGGGCTCAAACTCATAACCTCGAGATCAAGAGTTGCGTGCTCTTCCAGCTGAGCCAGCCAGGCGCCCCTACATTGAATTCTCTAGAAAGACAATGAATTCAAGGTGAATTCAATAGAGGTCAAATAACTATCCATTTTTTTAAGTCATGAAAATCTAAAGAGGTTCTGCACTCAGATTTCTTTGTAAATGATGCACTCAATTCTTTCATCTCTTTGAAGAAACTGAAATTGTAAATGGATACGGTTTATGTAAGAACAAGGCTGCTGAAATCTAAGGCCTAAATTAAAAGAAATGACCTTGGTTCTACACCTTAAAGTTGGTGGATCAGTGTTTTTTCATGTTTGTTTTAGTTGAAATAATATGCCTGGATACGTACATATCCTTGTTATGGTTTCTATTCTGAAGGACTTTTCCCATTAACCAATCAATTACTGGTGCTGACTAGTTTCGGTAAGTTTCAACTTTACTTAATGCCTAACACCAATAACCTGGAAAGGCAGAAGTAATAATAACAGATTCATTTTAGAGGGCATGCTAAAACTGAACAGAGAGAAAAATGGGCAACCATGCCCTGAGACAGAACTTCTCAAGCTGTGGTTCACAGACTGGCCTAATCTACAAACTGTTTGTTACTGGTCTGCAATGAGATATGTACGGAAATTGAGAGTAAGTGTATAGAAACATTTTTATCAAATTGACATAGTAATTATATCTATTTAATCTAATTTAAAAACTATGGCTTGTATATCTGTCTTTTAAAAAATTTATTTCGGGGTGCCTAGGTGGCTCAGTCTGTTAAGTGCCTTTCACTTGGGTCATGTTTCCAGGGTCCTGGGATTGGGTCCTATGTCGGGCTTCCCGCTCAGCAGGCTGCTTCTCCCTGTTCCTGTGCCCCTCCCCCCACGCTTGTGCTTGCACGCTCTTGCTCTCTCTCTCAAATAAACAAAATCCCTTTAAAATTTTTATTTCATTTTTGGTTTGTTTTTGCTTTTTTTGTATTTTACAAATGTGTCGATTTGTGATGGATTGTTTATTGTTTTTAAAGTTTTTATTTTTTAGTCATCTCTATACCCAGTGTGGGGCTTGAACTCAAGCCCCGAGATCAAGAGTCTCACACTCCACTGACTGAGTCAGCCAGGAGCCCTGTGACGGGTTGTTAATTTAAGACTGATCCTTAGCTACAGAGTTGGAAAAGCCCTGCCCTAATACAGGACAAGCTTTGATGCTCCCATCATGACTACAGACTATAGACAGTTACAGAACTAGGCAAGTAAGATCTGAGCTGGCAGGGAAATTCTTAAGAGTTTTAGGTTTGAACTACAGGAAGTAGGGAACAGATATCCTCTGTACACCCACCTCACTACTTTAGTGACCTCACGAGCTAGCTGGGGGGGGATGGAGGGCAGGCAAAGTGAGAGTATCCTCGGGTACAGACAAGACAAGCAGGCAAAGATAAAGGTGAACAGTAGGGGGCCTAAGGGAGGTTCAGACAAGGACAGAGGAATAAAAGTGGAATAGCTTTCCCCCAAATCCCTTGAACCTAGACAGTTTATCAAATCATTCAACAAATACTGAGCTCCCATCATGTGACGGGCACTGAATATACACAACGCACAACACAAAGAGAAATCACTGCCCTCATGGATCTTATATCGTAAAGGTGAGAAAAAGACAATAAGGAAAATGAACTAATATACATATTTATTTTTCAGAATCTAAGACGTCATTGATTAGTAGATGCATCCCAATTTCAGAGATATTTCAGTATGATATATATATATCATATATATATGATATATATATTTGCCAAGAAGCAATAAACACGGCAGTAAGTTAGATAGTGAGTGCTAAGTTCTGAGGAGAAAATAAAGCAGGGAGGGATGGCAGGCAGGGGAAAAGCCTGGAGAGGGTGAGAGAGTGAGCTAAGTGGATAGCTGGGGAAAAAGCAAAGGGGAAGCACAGAGTCTAGATGGAGACCTGCCACTGCTTTACCGTGCAGAATGCTTTTGCAAGGATAATGTGGATTCACTCCAAGAAAGCCTTTCCTCCCACATTTACACTTAACCTTTGCCTCCTTTCAACTATAGGAGAAAGACCTTACTGAGAAATAATCTATCTCAGTGTTTTAAATCAAAAAGCAGGCAAAGAATGATTTAACTCTGGAGAGGAAAAAGACTCACATAAATACACCACTATACCTAAGTCAGGAAACAGACAGATCCGTGCTACCGGATGACTTAACTGATTGAAAGACTGTCCTCTTGCTAGCAGGGTATAAAGAAGGCAAATAAAAATCTGAAAAAGCTTCTACAGAGAAACCTAAAGCTCTACATTTTTCCCCCCAAGTACTGACTGCATGCTCTGAATTCTCAGCACCTCTGCTTCCAGGGGCTCTTGATACATTATTCAATGTTTTTAATTCACGACAAATTACATCTAAATTTCCTCGTTCATGTTCATTTATGGGACATTTTTATCTTGTCATCTTTTTTCATGTACCGTGCAAGCAAGAAGAGAACATCCAGCACAACATACCCTTCAGAAACAAGCTAATGGCACAATTTGGTGTCAATTTCACAGCTCAGTGAAGTGAAAGTGATCTAGCTGGCCATCCACATACACCTAGGAGGAGGTCTACTGAGAGTGCCCAGCCTTGATGTTACTTGTGTCATGCCTACAAGCAAGATAAGTTCAAGTGGAGACATTACGTATTAAGAAAGCAAGCAGTTATCATTCAGATGCCCTTACAGCTTGCTAGAACAGAATGTAGAGAGAGAAAGCAGGCCAGACCTTCATTTTATACTGTGGAAAGTTGTTTTTCAGAAGTCATGCTTACGTTCACAAATGGCCGGGAACAGTAGCTTCCCTTTGGGGTTTTGATAACATTTAGAGGCACAAATTTCCTTTAGCAGATACATGAAAACTGAATAACAGTTTTAACAGTTCTCCATGCTTCGTGATCGGGAAAAAAATCACAGACTTCCAACTATATTTAATATAAAACCAAAATGCAGTAGGAAGATTATGTACCTTCTATTATTAACAATTACAGTAATACCAATACTATCATTTATTAGTGCGCAGTAATGATACCATTTCATCCTTAGGCCACTTCTGTAAAGTAAAGGGATACATATTAATGATGTCCCTATTTTATAGATAAGGAAGTAAATCTGAGGTGACACAGTTAATAAATGATACAGTCTGAATTTAAACCCTGTTTTTAGGGGAAGGATTAGACTAGCTAGTCTCCAAGGCTCTTTCCTGATTTTTAACAATTTGTGATTCTTCAGGGAGCTAATCTTGTCACTTTGCATATAATACCTTATATCACTACCTAACTTGTCTTATGTGTCAGTATTTTATACCCCACATAGACCCTAGCAGAGCTGTATGTGGCAATGATTGCAGTGACCAAGTATTTGTCAACTTTGTATGTAAAAATTAACTCACCGAATCCTCACACCAACCTAAGACATAGGAACTATCCCCATTTTCAAACAAGAAAGCTAAGGCTCAAAAGGGCTAAGCCGCAGGCCAGTCACAATCTAGTAAGTGGTGAGTTTGGCTCTCACCCCAGATCCCAGCCTTCAAAGTTCCTCTTACTCCCCTTGTGCTATGTGGCCTCTTGGAGGAGCGGTAAGGAGAGGGAAGGCCAAGTACAGCAAACTAGTAAAACTAGTTAGACAGAATGAAAAGTGGGGATACACTATACTCCAATCAGCCACTGTGTGCATCTCAGCACCTGGTTAGGAAAATGCGTTTCTTGAAAGTAAACAGCATGCGAACACACACTGAAACCACGAGAAACTCTACCAGAGCCCTCGCTGAGGACAAGATCTGTCCGACTCTGGAGAGCTAGCCAAATAAAACAGAAAAATGATTAAGATCAAGTTATGAGGCGCTCTTTCTAAGATACTACTTTTCTGCTAACTGTAAACAACAGCCGATATGGCTGCTGGGTGCCTCGTAGGTCCACAAGAGACAACACTCAATAGAGTGTCTCCAGTGACAACACTCATGAAGGAAAACAGACTGTACAGTTTGTATATCTGGGCTCTTCAATCAAGGAGAATTGAAGGAGTCACACTGCCGGCCAGTTCTTCAGTATGAACTTTCTCATGATGTGGGTGTGCAAGGCGCTGGGACAAGGGATATAATGAGAATCATATGTGACTGTGCCTGAGTGAAGCTCAGAGTTGCTTACATGGCAGTTCAATTCAGTTCAAGAATCACTAGCGGCCGCCTCGGCGCTGCTCCAGCCACGGGGCCGGGCACCTGAAGGTGGCTGAGAAAAGGAATGCAAGCCAGCTTGCACCAGGAGACGGAGAGAAACACTGTTTCAATGCTGAGAGAGAAGAGCTCCCTATGACAGATGACACCCCATTTTCTGAGCAAATGGAGGAGGAGGATGCCAAACCCAGGCTGGGAGAAGAGAAATAGGGAAGGCTTGCTGGGGGAAGTGATATCTGATCTAAGTCTTAGAAAATGAGAATACCTTCACAAGGAGGAGAAAGGCCTTGTCAACAAAAGGCACAAAGAAGCAGAGGTCAATGGAAGGCTAAAAACGGTCCGATACGTGTGCATAGCTAAGAGCAATTCAGCCTTCTAGAGGTAACAAAGGGGATGAGGCTGCAGAGAAGGCAGAACCTGGCCTTGAGTGATTTTGACTATCATGAGTCATGGAAAGGCTGAAGCCAGGTAGACACATGGTCAGATTTGCATTTTAAATACATTTCCCTGCTAGAAGCACCTAATAAAATGCTGCTTCTTCACAAAAGAGCTTCGATATTCTTAAGAAATAATATCCTTGTGTAATAAACATTCTAAAAGAACTAAGTCACACTGTTTGCTGCTTCCTTGTAACAGGGCCTGAGCGCCAGTCAGTATCAGTAAGTGGCCTATGATAAATGACCCATTCAACTCTGTAGTAAGGCTGGGGACAGAGAGGGGTCTGAAGTGTCCCTAATGGAAACAGCATGTGTTCTTGTATTTGTATTCACTGAACACACCACATGTGGTGCCCACACATGGCTGAAAACTCCAGGAACCCTTAGAGCCCCCATCTATCTCCCTGACAGTTCTCACTGTAGCCAGCTTAGAAACCAGGGGCCAGGCTGGGGCTTGAATTTACTTTAATCTCTACTCCTTTCTCGGGGTCCATTCGCCATGGAAAAAATGAGACTTAATTCCAGAGGTGCTCTTTAATTAAGGAGGACATCAGAATTTAAAACAGAACACAATTCTCAACACGGCCAACTATAAAAATAATTGTGAAGATAGCCAATATATACCCTACACCATATACACAATTCAAATAAATAGGTAGGGGTTTGTTTTTTGGTTTTTGGTTTTCAGTGTTTTGGTTTTTGTTTTGTTTTGGGTTTTTTTGGTGTGTGTGTGTGTGTGTGTGTGTGTGTGTGTGTGTTTTTCCAGCTCAATAGCTAGTGAAGAGGAAAGACTTGGAATATGATCCCACTTTCTGGTTGCAGCTCCGTCCTTCATAATATACACCCAGGGAAGCCACGCTAGAGTGTGCTCTCCACTGATGTTTACTTAGGGAGAGAGAAAGGATCCTGCCCAAGTACCTTGTAAACCTATATGGCTTCTAATCCAGGAGGTCAAGAATAAAGGTCCACACTCTTATTTCACATCAAAGTTCTCTTGCAGGTTTGTTTCCTAATTCATTTCATGAGGGATTGATAATTCACTAGTCTAGCTTCTCCACTTTTCCACATAGTGAGAGCAAACTAAAAACTTAAAGCAGTACGGGGTATGTAACACAGGGAGGAAATACAGAACTACACAAACTGCTTTCCTTTTATACCAGCCCTACCATGTGAGTAAATACGTCCTTCCAAACATAAATACTGCACAAGTTAATTAATAATAGGTAGGACTCACAGGAATAATATTAATTCCTTAATGCCCCAAATTCTTCCACTTGCACTATATGATAGAGTTCTTTATACAGCCTAATAATCTATTCCCAGAAGAAAAACACAGTAAGACAAACTAAGTACCATAACTGGGGAAGTGAGAGTAACACCGAGATTTGAAAGCACAGCTCTCGAAATGAGACAAACCCAGGTTTCAGACCCCAACTCCACCACTTGGGAGCTCTAACCCTGAGTCTGCTCATTTGTAAAACGAGGACAAGAACAGTATCTGCCCCACTGGGTAGCTGTGAGGATTAAATAAGTGAATGCGCAGGAAGTTCCTGCTTTGGTATCTGACACACCGAAAATGTTCAATGTATGTAAGCTCTAATTATCTTTCTCGTCATTACTTCTCAAAGGGTAGCAAGGTGACTCAGCGTCCCTGCAGATCTTAGGAGTAGGTAGAACACGATCTCCCACAGGTAATTTTTTAAAGAAATACAATCTTTAAAATTAATTTTGAATTATACAAGTAGTACATGCAGACATTTTCCTTTGCCAGAGATAGTGTAAGTGAATTCCTCCTCGGAGTCAGAGGGCTGAATGAGATAATGTCTTGTAATCTCTCGGAGCTCGAAGAACTGATGAATTTCCCAAGGACAAGGGCAAAAGGGCAGCACCTCCACCAGGACTTGTAATGCAACTGGGGCTCAGCCAAGCTTCACTCCCCCCTGCGGCAGAATTGTGTGCCCTCCATGGCCGCCCTGAGCTCTCCCTGAGACCGGCAGGCCCTTAATGGTAAACACATTGTCCAGCAAAATGAGAGGATGGATGTGTTTCCAGCTCAGGAAACTTAATAAAAATTCTTTATCTATTTTATTGAAAACTCAGTTCTGAGACATTACCTCAGAGGTCAGGCCTGAAGACCAGCCACTCACTCACTCTTTCACGTTGAAACCAATTCACTGCTCCTCCGAACAGCATCTTTGAGATTTCACTCCTCTTGCTGTGATTAAAATGAGGACTCTCAGCCACTTAAATAGAACATTTCAATTAACATCCAACTAAGAAGTTAATTCTACACATAAGAGAGGAGTCTAATGTAACTGGCAAATCACGGTCCTACAAGACAGTCGTGAGACGCATAAGCCATTTTCAATATTTCAAAGGCCTCTAGGACACTGTAAAGTGTGCAGCTAACTAAAATGTCACATTTCTTTGCTGTGCCTGGAATTCCATCAGCATAGTACAGTCACGATGATATTCGTACTGATCATTTCAGTGTGATGTTTTTCTTTTTAATGTCTTAGAGGACATGCACAGAAAAGACTACGCAGTCATTCCTTGTTTTATTTATTCATTTATTATATTTCAAAATTCAAAACTCCACTTCACTCTTAAGATTTCAAGCTTAGTTTCTGATTTTTCTCTTTCTACCCTCACATTTAAAGAGAGACTATTTTAACAAACTCACATGCTTTAAACTACATTTATAAATTTAATATATTCAGTTCTCTTTTGAAGTTCTCTAGTTATCTGACAAACAAAGAATGTAGGTAATTCTTTTTTTCTTAAAGATTTTATTTATTTATTTGCTAGAGAGAGTGTGTGCAAGTGGGGGGAGGGGCAGAGGGAGAGGGACATAATCTCAAGCAGACTCTGCTGAGCACAGGGTCTGACTCAGGGCTTGATCTCATGACCCAGATATCATGAGTTGAGTCAAAACCAAGAATCAGACAGTCAACTGACCAAGCCACCCAGGCACCTCTATAGGTAATTCTTATAAATAAATGTTCAAATGAATAATTCTTGGGATCTCTAATATTCCAATATTGTTTAAAACTTAGGCCATCTAACTCTAAATCATAAATCTAATCAATTACTCAGTTACATATATTAAGAATCACAAGGCTGACTCATTAATTTAATAGGCAAAATTCTCTTAAATTTTCAAAGTATATATTCCCTAACACAAACATATTAGTATTTGAATTTGAATCACTTCTTAATTTCAATACATAATCCTAAAAAGACGCTTACCCACTAAGGAAATGATTATGCCATCCCAAACAACATCGAGGCTTATCCTGGGAAGCAATTTTGGGGTTAAGTTAGCTGCTTGAGGCTGCCTGGTGACTGAGAGACTGGCTGGGATGCAAGCCTACAGAGGCTGACATCAGGAGATTATTCTCACCACCTGACGGCACGGTCGGCCCCTTTCTGTGGTTGGCATGTAACAGACTACAGAAGCTAAACAACGAGGCAGGCAACTAGCCTAGGGCTTGAGTTTTCTAATTTTCAAATCATCATCTTGGTGGCTGTGCCCTTGACAGGAAATTGTAACCTGAGCATCACAAGGCAATATCTGACTCAAGGGTCAGAGGTTTTAAGAAACATGGCCATGAGAGGTTTTGACTGGCATTTATTTAAAAATGGGAGTGTGAACTCATTATTATTCAATACTGAATTTGTTTGAAAGTCCAACTTTCAAAACATGAGAGACTGGAAAGATGTACAGATGGGAACCAGAAAAGGCCCTTTTCCAACCAGAAAGGGGAAGTTTCGAAGCTACTGGTTTAGACAAAGAGTTGGCCAAATCCCACCCACCAACTATTTTTGTAAATAAGGTTTAACTGGAACACAGCCACACCCACTGGTTTCTCTATGGCTGTTTTTGTGCTACAATGGCAGAACTGCATAGTTACAACTGGCCCAAAAAACCTAGTCTTTTACTGAAAAAGTTGGCCAACACCAAGTTTAGAGGAATAGCCACAGAACTGGAAATGAGAACTGGACTCCATACCTGACTCTGACACTGCGGGGAGAAACAAAAATATAATACGTATGAATTACCAACTAAAAGGTAAAGTGATTCACAAATACATGGCGGCATATGATTAGTAATTAACTGAACCATCTTAATCAATTTGTTTAACCTATTTTGAGCTATGTTTCACAGTCTAATGTATGGAACAGTAATATTTATCCTAACCAATGATATGAAAACATGAGAACGTATATGCTCTGAAGCATTAAAAGGGCTATGATAGGTTACTTTCATTCCATTGTCCATTAAAAAATACCTGAATCAGAGAACCCCTCCCTCCTTCCCTCCGCACTCAGTATTCCTTATTTCATGTGATTAAAAGCAAAACAAACACATGCCAAGTCCATGAGTATTTATCCTACACCCCCAAGACAACTGGTTATTAGCCATGTCAGCTAGCTGTAAGGCATTCTCCACTCAGTTACTACTTTTTTAGGAGAGGAAATTAAACTGTATTATATGCAGTGAGGACACAACTCAGAAATAGCCACAAAATTATTCAGTATCATAATTTGTGCATACGAATAACAGGCTACAACTCTCTTTCCAGAACAGTCCTGGGCCAATATGGAGTGATTCCACTGCTATCTTTTGCTCCAACTCAATTGATAAGGCAACTCCAACAGATTTGCAACAACTCCTGTCCCACTATCCAAGAGTAGCGACAGCCATTGGTTAACAACGACAGCTCCCTAACAAAAATAAAAGTCCAGTATGTCACTGTGAGAAATAAGATTGTGAAGTCTCCGATCACCACTTTTAACCTGCCACGCCTGCTCTTTTTTTTTTTTTTTTAAAGATTTTTTATTTATTTATTCGACAGAGATAGAGACAGCCAGCGAGAGAGGGAACACAAGCAGGGGGAGTGGGAGAGGAAGAAGCAGGCTCATAGAGGAGGAGCCTGACGTGGGGCTCGAACCCGGAACGCCGGGATCACGCCCTGAGCCGAAGGCAGACGCTTTAACCGCTGTGCCACCCAGGCGCCCCTACCACGCCTGCTCTTGCAATGGTCCGAGCAGAGAATGGCTACAAGATCAAGAAAGGAGGGGAGAGGTGGATGATGATAGGTATTTCCACAAAACTGAAGCCAGACAGTTAAGCTCTAACTGCCACAATTAGACCCATAAATGCAAATGGTGTCTCATCTTCCTAGAAGCATTTATCTAAATGAAACAGCTGAAACCAGAGAGATGCTGTTCATTAGCAATAAGTTGGATGCTGGGGATCTTTTTTTCCCTCATTTCAGACTGCCAGGTTCATCTCCATTTAGCACTGCTGGAGTCTTTGAAAGATGAGGACATTAGGGGAGAGATTCAGGTTTGTGTTCAAAGGCCACAAAAGACCTGGCACCATCCTCTGGCAGAAACGGACTATGGGGACAGATGTGATGGTCGTTAACTCACCCAGCAAGACCCAATCGATGTTCTGCCCCCCACCCCTCCCCCAACAGGAGTTATTAGTTACACAGTTGTTTTAGAAACATGACCGATTCATCACCAACAGTAGCAACCCAAAGAACAGCATCATGTGGATATAAAGATACCCAAAAATACACACTTCCCGTTGAATGCGGAGACAGGATTTAGGTACTCTAGTGCTCACTCATTCCATAAACATAGTTTGTTGTTGCTATGATTTTCTGAAAAGGTCACTTCATTTTAAAGACACCTACAAAAGGTTTACATAGATATTTCAGAGAATTGACTGAAAAGCAAAATATTAAATGAAAAGAAAATTAAATACTCCTGAGAAGGGAGTAGAAATATATACTGAGAAATTTTCTAAATATAACTTAAAAAAGCCATCATATAAAATATCTATATAATCAAATGTCTTTTTATAGGAACACATTTCAATAATGTAATGGAAACAACTATTTTGACTTCCAAACTACTTTAAGTAAATTTATGTTTTGCATATCTCAAACTTAGAGAAATAGTCATAGTACGGCATTTTCTGGAACTTATTTTTATTTTTATTCTTTTTAAAGATTTTTTAATTTATTTATTCGACAGAGAGAGACAGCCAGTGAGAGAGGGAACACAAGCAGGGGGAGTGGGAGAGGAAGAAGCAGGCCTCCAGCAGAGGAGCCCGATACGGGGCTCGATCCCAGAACGCCGGGATCACGCCCTGAGCCGAAGGCAGACGCTTAACCGCTGTGCCACCCAGGCGCCCCTGGAACTTATTTTTAATACCAGGTTGAATCTTCAAGTCAGATTTTATTCACATTCCAAAACACCAAACCTGCAAGCTACCTAAATCACCACCAGGTAACAGGACAATGTCCCTACAATGCAATGACTTCTTGTTCCCTAACATCATCTTATACGTTATATATTTATGTGTTCACTATATCCTGCATATGAATGGAAGCTCCATGGGACAAAGACTTTGTTGTCTTAGCCACTACTGTGACCTCAGCACTCAGCACAAAATACTTGGCACATAGCAGGTATCCTATATATACTTGTTGTATGAGTACATGAATGAATAATGAGGACCTTAACTCTGTATGGTAGTAGGGATAGAGAGGAGATATCTAAGAGCTAAAACAGTAGTTCCTGGTATCTGGCTAGATGAGGACTTGAGGGAGAAAGAGAGGAAGATTCTATGGTAAGAGGCCAGGTTTCCTGTTTGAATGACCAGGAAGACAGTGGCATCATTAAGTGGTATCAGAAATTCATGGAAAGAGGGGTGCCCGGGTGGCTCAGCTGTTAAGCATCTGCCTTCAGCCCAGGGCGTGATCCCAGGGTCCTGGGATCAAGCCCCACACTGGGCTCCCTGATCCACTGGGAGCCTGATTCTTCCCCTCCCACTCCCCCTGCTTGTGTTCCCTCTCTCACTGGCTATCTCTCTGTGTCTCAAATAAATAAATAAAATCTTAAAAAAAAAAAAAAGAAATTCATGGAAAGACAAGAGTTTTAAGGGGAAAGTAATGAGCCTTGGTTTAGATAAGCTTAGTTTGTGTATGTCTGGTAGGCCAATGAGTATATGAGGAAAGGAAAGGTAAGTCTGAAAATACATTTTTGGTAACAGTTATAATGATACAAACATAGGGGATCATACAAAGAGAGAATGTAGAGAAAAACACAGTGAACAATAAAGTTGAAGAACATCAACATTTGGTGAGTGAGTATATTTGGGAAAGCCGAAGAATGAATTGAAAAAATTCAAAGTGCTAAAAGAATCAGAAGAGAAAAGCCAAGGAAAGACAATATGTCAAACAGAGTGCTCATTCAGGAATACTGAATGTGCAAAAAATGTCTGGTACACTAAGAGGCTGAAAAGTATCCCTGGGATTTGATAAAATGGAAATCAATCAAGAACCACTGAAAAAAAGGATTTAGTACATCAAGAAAGAAAAAATACACTATAAAGAGTGACTGAAGCCTTGATATGGACCTCCTCCCATTAAAACACATAGAACTGTCAAATCTAATTACATGTTAAAATCTCCCAGGTGCTAGAAACAGAGGGAACTCAAAACCAAAATATTAAATACGGGAGCCAATAGAGTGGTGGTCCAGGGGCCATCTCATGAGGAAGAATACCTGAATGGGGAGGAGGAAACCTGCCCTTAGGTTCCCAGAAGGCAGAGAACCAGAAATGATACCCTTGTAGAAGCAAGGACCCTGGAAAGGCCCCCCCTTTGCCCTGCGCCACCCCCACCAACTCCATGAAAAGGGGACTAGAAAACCTATACCTGGAAGACACAGAAACCTTGTCATCTGTCTTGTTGCATACAAACATCACCTCCAGTGAAAGACTAAAACCCTAGGCCTATGTGATGCACAGCTCTTGAGTCTGAATTTAAACCTCCCAAATTATATGGAATCTCAAACCAAGAAATCCACATTAAGAACAAGTTCTAGACCAGGGAAACACCTTAGTTTCTTCAACAAAAGCCAACACAAAGCCAATCTGCAGGAACTCTTCCACAATCACTTCTAATACAGATGATCACACCATTTGAAAAAGGCACAGACTCACAAGAAAGCCATTCTCCATGAGGATGTCACAAGACACAATAAATTGAGAATTTGTACCCCTGAAATGTGCATAATTTAACTGTGGTTGTCATGAGTGCTAATATCAAATATTTCCAGCCCTTTGCCTTCTAGGCACGCAATATACACCTCTTAGCCCACTTGTAGGTGAGTAATGTGTGTTAGTTCCAGTGTAAGGCCCTCTTTTCACTCTCATGTGGTAACCAGTGATGCCCAAGACAGTGGCTGATCTTTCAGTCTGGGTCTCTGAGGGACTACACTGAGCAGAGACTCTCTGATGACCTGCAAAGGACATAGAGCATTAAAAAAAAAATGCACCTTTGTTGTTCTAAACCACTAAGATTCGGGGCTGGTTATGTTTGCAGGATAGCCTAGCCTGTCCTGTCTGAAGTGAGTTTGAGAAAAGCTTATAAAATAAACATTTCAACATGATTAAAGAGATTTTTTTAAAAGAGTGACTACAAAGTCAGAAAGTGTCAGTACTAACTGTAGATTATGTTTTTGAGAAATGTGGCCCACACTGGTGGTAAAGAGAGAGCACAGTAGCTAAGAAGGGACACAAGGTCAAGGGAATTTTTTTTCTAAAATAGAAGAGACTTCAAGAAGACATTCATAAGGATGATGGTGACGAGAAAGAGGTTAACTAAGAGTTAAAGACAGAAAAGAAAAATCTATATTATTACTTACCACTTTACTAAACCTTTCAAGCAAATCTTATAGAAAGTCTTAGATGATTCTTACCACCACTGCCCTCATAGAAATCTTACCTCTTTTCTTTATACTAAAAGCCACTGAGTAAAAAATCCCCAAAATTTTCCCCAAAAAATAAAATACTTGCCCTCTATACTCTCTTATTTACTTACTTACTTATTTGTTTTTAAGATTCTATTTATTTATTTGACAGAGAGAGAGGCAGCCAGCGAGAGAGGGAACACAAGCAGGGGGAGTGGGAGAGGAAGAAGCAGGCTCCCAGTGGAGCAGGGAGCCCAATGCAGGGCTCGATCCCAGAACCCTGGGATCACGCCCTGGGCCAAAGGCAGGTGCTTAACAACTGAGCCACCCAGGTGCCCCGCCCTTTATACTCTTTTAGTCCTCCTATCTTCCACCTTCATTAGCAGAAGCCAAATACAGTTTTATAAACATACTCTAGTTGCAATTAGCTGGTGCCCTAAATGGTGGATATTACTAAGCGATACTCTTGTAACTGGTCTCAGAGCTGGGCCCTACTATTGGTAATTTGTTCTTGAAACTGAACAAAGGCTGAATGTGCACGGGTCAAACAATGGAATCTGATGTTCTAAGGGAAGTTCCTGCTCTATAGTTACATCCAAGCTGTTAGATGGGATCTTCAAAGACACATTTTCAGCATTTTACATATGTTCTTCAGTCTTATTCTTTTCCCTCATTTATCAGGAAAAGCCAAAGAAACAGTCAAATTGAGGACAAAGACATACCATGTGGGGCAGGGCCAATAATTTTCCATCTTTACCTCAACTGTATTAATTTATGAGACCTATATATCCTTTTTGCTAGTATTAGCACTTTTGTATTTAAATTTCCCACTCATTTTTATAAAGTAAGGGTGAAATGCAAAATATACAAATAATTACAAAATGCACTCACAACAAAGATGGCAATAAGACATCTGCAATGTCTAAAACTGGTAAGCGACCTGAACTCTTTCATAGAGCATGT
Source organism: Ursus maritimus (assembly GCF_017311325.1). Taxonomy (NCBI): domain Eukaryota; kingdom Metazoa; phylum Chordata; class Mammalia; order Carnivora; family Ursidae; genus Ursus; species Ursus maritimus. The sequence goes on from NW_024425897.1 coordinate 8,531,666, forward strand.
GAAAAATGCCTGCAAATTCACAGGACAGCAACCCCAACAATAACAAACAAACAAACAAAACAAAAACAAAAAAGACCAATAATTTATAAAGGTGAAAACTCAAAGGCTAACATGAATATCAGTAGATGCTCAAATTCATTAGCAATGAAAGAAATGCAAATTAAAACAACAATGAGGGCGCATTTTATTCTTGTCAGGTCACCAAAAATTAGAACGTTGAAAAATGCCAGGTGTCGATTGAGATATGGGACAGAAGAACATATTTGCAGATGTATAGACTCATATATCTACTCCAAGGAAGAATCTGGCAGTTTTTGATTAATCAAGTATATCTATGTCCTATGACCTCAAACTTCCACCTCTGAGTATATGTTTCAAAGAAATTCTCATACGGGTCCAGAAAGGAACAAATACAAAGGTGATCTTCAAAGCACTGCTGTGGTGATAGGAAGCTGAAGACAATCTGGTTTTCCATTACTGGGGCAAGGGGCGGGGGGAGTCAACAGGTAACATGTGGTAGATGTGCACATATCATGAACATGCAAGAGCTCTTTAGAAGCAATTTTTTATTGCTATAATTGTAATTTCCCTGTTTACCCATCTGCCTTTCTTTCTGAATTGTGAGCTCTTCAAAGGCAGGGACTGAATCTTGTCCATCTCTGTATCACAATCATCATACATTTTTCCAATCCCATAGTAGGTGTTCATTAAATATTTAATGAATGAATAAAAATGAATATAATAAAATTTCTCAGATGCAAAAACAAACTATACAAACTCCGAGAATACAATTTTCACTTCAACAATTTGACAGTAATGGCAATAATGGTGGCAATTTAACATTTTGTTTCTTTCAGTTTGGACTCAGAGTACTAGAGATAACAAAGTCATTGATGTTAGTTCAGAAATGCTTAGGTATGTCACAAAACTAGAAGGAATGGCTGTATCTCTAAAATATAAGACAAATGCTAGAAAAATTTAGTCCAGACTATTGTACATATCCTCAGATCAAATCACCTTTCTAAGAAAAAAATGTGTTTCATGTTCAATGGATGAAGCATCAAATATGAAAAGACAGCTCAATGGGTTTGCATCATGATTTAAAAAAAAAAAAAAAAAGAACCAGCCAGCCACCTTTCTGTATGATGTCTAGAATCCACTAAGAGCAGCTATAATGGAAATGTCAGATGAAACTACTTCACTATTTGCCTTTAAAAGTGTTGTGCTGCATTTTAAGCACACTTAGATATTTGGCATTAAAAACTGTGGTGACAGGGTCACATGATTTCTCTCAGAGGAAATTGCAAGGAAAGGGGAAAAGGGCAGAAGGAGACGCTGTCTGGCAGTAGAGGCAGAAAGTCAGTTTTCAGCCCCAAACCCTCTACTCCTGAGGTTTTCCTCTGATCACAACAAATCAACTGTCAATGCATTTATCAGAAATGTCTTGCCACAATTCAGGTATTTTCAGTTAATGCTGTGTTCTCTTAGACGAGGGCTTCGGAGAAAAGACGGGAACAGACGTGGAAGACGTAATGATTTATTAGGGACTAGCAGAGCTTGTGCATTGTTTAGGGCAATCACGTGTCCTAAAGCATAATCTCATGGGACATAAACATACCTCTGAACAATTCTCTTTTTATGAGGCAGGAGTGGAAGCACCGGAAAACTAGTAGTTGTGATTTTGAACTACAAAATTCTGCATTAAAGGGAACAAATTTTGGACAAACTCTCCAGGACACTACTGTATCCATTCTTTTTAGCGACTGGAACAGAACTGGTATATTTTATCCATCTGGAAAAGAATGGGGCTAAAAGTTTCTTTCTTATTTCTTTTCAATAAACATAGGATAGAAAGGAATCCCAACAAGTCAGACAGCTAAAAAATAAAACCTCTATTCCTTTGAGGCAAGAACTAGACTGATCATAGTACTAATAAGCAAGTCTCCAACTTAGCCTTCGACTGTTTTTTAAAAGACAAAAAAAAAAAAAAAAGAACTCATTTTAACATGATTTGGAAAACAAAAGGTGAAATTATCAAAATCCAGAAACCAACTCAACAGGCTTTGCAAAAACAAAGCAAAAACGAAACAATAGCAACAACAAAATCGATCGATGGAAAAACAGCATCTCCCAAATTAATCTGGTCTTTGTATAACTTGTTTGGCATGATTTGGCATCCTGTTAATATGTGCTTAAAGAATGATAGGCTAGTGTTTCCTGGACTAGGGACCAACTCTGCTCTAGACTAAGGGTTCATTCTCAGGCCATGCCAGAGGGCTGCCCTCTCCTTTCATGGCTGTAATTACAGGAGAGAACAGCATAGTGAGATGAGCCCCACCACCTACTCTTATTTCCGAAGCATCATTCCTAATTTCCTCCTCCTTCTCCTTTGCACCCTGGGTTCTGGGAAGGAAACTGTCACCACATTCACTGTGCAAGATCGTAACAGGACTCCTGTGTCCTCATACAGGAACTTCCCAGAGGGGATCCTTCTGCTCTGTTTGTGCCTCTGCTCCCCTCCCTGGCCCGCTGGGGATGGAGGTGGTAAAAATCTATACCTTTCTCTTAGCCTGAGGAGAACACCCTGATTTAGATTCTCGATTTTTCCGAGGGACAATTAGCTCATCCAACAAACAGTTACTGAGAATCTACTCTGTGTGAAGCAGTATTCCAGATGCTGGGGATACAACAGAGCACAACATACTACAAAAAATTCTGTTGTTGTGGAACGACATTCTAGTGGGAGGAAACAGACAATAAACAAAATTAAATAAGGCAATGATGTCGTTAGTAGAGTAGAAGATATCAGATGCTCTGGAGAAAACAGGGCAGGAAAAGGGATAGGGAATATTGGCAACAGAATGATCTGAGCAGGCCTCACTGAGAAGGACCAGTGTGCCTGAACCAGGGTGGGGAGAAGCAAGAGAGGTTAGGGAGAAACAAGATCTGGGTTTGAAGGATCTCGGAGGCCACTGTAAGGATCTTGGCTTTTATTTGGTGAGATGGGAACCTATTTTAGTGGTTTTGAGCAGCAAAGAGGCATCCTCTGAGTTACTATTTTAACTGGATCCTTCTGGTAGATGTTAACAGGTGTTCCACATAGAAAGAATTCAAATAAATTTGAGTCACCTCCCTACTTTATTAACCCTCCCTACTGTAATCCCTTTGTGATTAACAAAGTGCCTTAACACATTTAAAGCTCTGAGAACTCCTGCTGGAAAAAGTCTACCAAGCTTACTTTTTAACCTTAGGTATCACCCACCCACTATGTCCATAGAACCCTTTTATCGTTAGAACACCTTCTCACATCTTCCAGAACCAGTTCAGAACCTAGTCTAGGGAATACGGGGCTAGATGATCTTTTAAGGTCCTTTGAGAGCTAATAAATTTCTGTTCTAATAAGTTTCTGTATCAGAAATATTTTAATTGAAGATTCCTAACTAAACCACTATTACATAGGGCCAAAAAGATTTGTTATGAAAAATAGATGAGGGGCGCCTGGGTGGCTCAGCCGTTAAGTGTCTGCCTTCAGCTCAGATCATGATCCCAGGGTCCTGGGATCAAGCCCTACATCAGGCTCCCTGCTCCGCAGGAAGCCTGCTTCTCCCTCTCACACTCCCCTTGCTTGTGTTCCCTCTCTCACTGTTTCTGTCAAATAAACAAATAAAATCTTAAAAAAAAAAAAAGAAAGAAAGAAAAATAGATGAAACAACATCAGGCTTTGGATATCTATCCTTTCTCTCTCTTGCTACAGTGAAATAATGACAAAGAGAAGGGAATCAGGAATACTTGGAAACAAAATCAGGACTAAAATCTCCCTCAGCATACTGTGGTCCTAGGCAAAAATCAAAGTCACCGTCATCATTCCGAGCGAGGCCCCTCGCGGGTGCTTGTTTGTCACACAGAAGTAGTTCTACAGCTTGAACTATTACGGCTAACATAACCCTGCAGCCACTTGAATTTGACATAACCATAGCCATTTGTGTCTGACACAAATGTTTATCTCAGCTACTGACTTTGTAAATTAGAATTTATGCAAACAATAGTTCTGAGCCACTAAACTAGAAAAATAGAGTTTTCCACACTGCAGCAGGGCTAAATTAAAGTTACATTTTTCAAAGCAATATATTCATTATCCAATTTGTTTCTTTGATCTTCTTTTATTCACATCAAAGTATCTCAAATAAGTCTCACATGCCTACAATATCTCTTAGTCACTGAAACTTAATATAAACTAACAGCCTATTTCTATAGCTTCATCTCTGATACAATTAACTAGGAGATTTTTCCTTTTAAAGTGAAAAAACATGTATAAAGTAAAATCAGTCCCAATGAAGGGACGTAGACTGGCAGATCTAGCATAAGACTATTTGTTAAGAATCCCAACGAGTCATGTATCATATACAAATCACTCAGTTAAGCCCTTAGGCAGAGACTGGCCAAATATTAGCCTGAAGGGTCTGATTTTTCTGTCCTCAGGGCAGGGAAATACGACAAATCTGTCATCCCACAAACCCCAACTGACAATGAAGAACCAGGGCTTTCCTCAAGGGGAAGGGTAGTTCACGAAACCGGAGCATGACTACCACAGGTCAGTCCCTCATGAGACCTCTAGAGGTCCAATGTGGTTGACAAGTGAACACGCTCGGTACAAGGTGGGAGCCAAGTTACAGAGCTTAAATAAGGGTGGCAGGCAGGGGTGGGGCAGGAATTAGGACTGGAAAAAACCAGGAAGAGTAGGGAAGGCAAGCAGAGAAGGTGGTCTGGAAGAATTTCAGTATAAAAGTTATGATGGACAAAGTGAGTTTTAGGGAAGCTGATGAGCTAAGGACGTGTGTGACATACACTGGCAGAGTTGTAGGGAAGGAAGTCTAGAAGAAGAGTTTGAAACTTAAGAGCAAGGTCTAGGATGAAGATACAATTCCAGTGATTTCTGAGTGATTCCTCATTTTCCCTCACAGGTAACAGTCCTGAATATTAGGTTAAACCACAGGAAACTACCAATATTCTATTTTTTGACCTACAAAAATGACAATTTTAACAAGACCGTCTACTTTATCTGTGAGCTCCTTGGAAAAAGACAATACATAAATGTACAATATTTGTAAAATAGAATCTGCAACAGATATTTCACAAATCGTCTGGAAGAAATAAGTGATGAACATATATTTATGCATCCTGTGCCCATGGTTTTTTTAAATGTGGTTTTGAAAAATTATTCTTATTAGCAACTTACACGAATCACACAATTAATGGAACTGTAAGACTGATGGATTGCTCCATTGTAATTTCAAGCAAATGTCTTTTGTGGGGTCATGCATACAATGCATCCATCCTGTGATTTTTCTGCCTATGTGAGGAACTAGTAACTACTGCTTTCCAAATGGCTTATCAGTGCTCATTAATTCACTCCCTCCCAGTCAGTCTTTGTGGAAGGAAGAAATGAGAAGAGGTGGCACCTGATCAAGTGCTAAAGTGTTTTCTCCGAGACGGCACCTGGGTCTCCACATCTGCAAAGCCTACTTCTGTGGCTTACTGTAAAAATTAGAGAAGATACCGCATGTATCCGGGACACGAGAGGCTCAGTAAATGGCCTTTGCCAAATGACCAGCAGCACTACTCAAAAATCATTTCCTGTGCCAGGCTGCTAGTGAATGACCTATACTAACTTATTTGTACACTTAGAATTCTAGGAACAAGACTGATATTAGAAAGAGTAATGTTGAAACAAAAGGTCAAAGTCATTTGGCCAAGATAACATAATAAATGAGTCATATACTCAGAAAAACTATGTAGTAACCACTGAATCGTAAAAATCTCACTGTAGAAAACAGCCTTAAAAACTTATCAACGTTCCGGGACTCCTGGGTGGCTCAGTCGGTTGAACGTCCAGCTCTTGATTTCAGTGTAGGTCATGATCTCATGGGTTGTGAGAGCAAGCCCCGAGTTGTGCTCCGTGCTCAGCAGGGAGTCTGCTTGTGATTCTCTCTCTCCCTTTCCCTCTGTCCCTTCCCCCAACCTCTCTCACTCTCTCTCTCAAATAATAAATCTAAAAAACAAAACAACAAAAAAAACTAATCAACATTCTTTCAAACACGCCCAAGATAGAAGTGAAGAAGCCCAAATATTTCAGAGATAGCAATAATGCTTAGAGTTACTAACAGTTCTTGTAGATTTTTGTGGGGATGAAATGGAAAAAAATAAGAAAGTGCCTGATAAACTGATTCTAGTCTGTTCTTCCTTCTGAGGACATGAACAGTAAGTGTATTACTTCCTCAAAAGTAATCACTGAAAACAATACATATAAAGGTATTTGTAACCTGGGTGTATCATTTTCAGTCGTGCTCACTGATGAGAAAATGAAGCCACCACACTGTGGTAGAGTGATTGCACTGACAGCCCCAATTCTTCACTCCTTCCACTGAGGATGTGGTATGGACTCTGGCCGAAGTCAAGTTCATTTGCTTAGGGCAATAAAATGTTAGCAAATGTCATATAAACAGAAGCTTGACAAGGACTTGTTACTCTGCCTTCGCCGTAAGTAGGAGAATGCCCAGGGTGATCCACACTGAGGGTGAGACACGTGGAACACAGTCTGTTTGACCCAGTTGTCCTCGGGGAAGTCTCAGATATAGGAGAGGCTGGGGAAGCTGCCTAGCCACTAGTCCGCTGACTTCAGCTGACTGCAGACATGTAAGTAAGCTCTGCTGAGCCAAGCTCTGATCAGAGATATGCAAGCAAAAATAAATGTGTACTATTTTATCATACTGCATTACTGTAGCAACAGAAAACTGATAGACATGACTGTTAAACATGTGAAAATTATTTACTCACTAACCCTACAAAAGCCCAGACTCTACCAGAATGATTACATGACAGCATCTCAACATTTGATATGAGTTGTGTGTATTTGTTGGTTTTTTTTAAAGATTTATTTACTTATTTATTTGAAAGAAAGAGAAAGAGAGCACGCATAAGCAGAGGAGGGGGGGTGAGGCAGAGGGAGAGGGAGAAGGAGACTCCCCACTGAGCAAGGAGCCCGACCCGGGGCTTGATCCCAAGACTCCGGAATCATGACCTGAGTCTAAGGCAGACAACTGACTGAGCCACCCAGGTGCCCCAAGTTGTATGTATTTGAACAAGGATTTGGGAAATCACTGTTCTTAAGGTGCTTGTAAGCAGATTTTAATGTAGAGTTGCATCAAATAAGGGGCCTTTCCTATTATTACTACTTTTAAACTCAAAATCAGAAGGCATCTAGGATATTGAGTTGCTAAGATTCTATTCATTTGAGAAAATTATCTTGCATAGTAATTGACTTCCTAGATGCATGTGGGGGAATAGTGAGGTATTATACTAAACATGGGCTAAATAACCCATGGTATCTTCTCTACTTTCAGTTTCTGTGATTCCTTATTCTGTACATTGAAAGAAGCCAGTTACCTAACTATACAGAAACATTAGTTTCTAGTGAGAAGAAAAAGCAGCTGGATTTCTAGTCCTATTTCCTGGAAAGACTTCTCTAGTATTCGAGAGTCTAATCTTGGCATATCAATCTAGAAGAAACTTTATAAGCTGGGAAATTCATTCCTTTTAATAGTCACACAGGACACTAAAAGAGGTAGGTGCCAGGGCAAATCACACCTAGCAAATGGGAACAAGGCAAGCCAAAATATCTGTTTCTGAAATTTGGTGGGAGGAGGACCCAAGCCATTGCTTTATTGTGATCCTTTACCTATGTCCAAGTCTTTCTGTAACCAAGAGAAATAAAACAGAATGAGAAGAAAACATGGATGTCTTCGAGTCATAATACTGAATGTGCTAAGACATATAAAATGTTTTCAGTCCTTCAGAGGAAGATCATCATATAAATTAACCTAGCACCACTGATATTATTGTCCAATCCCCACACATGAATTAAACTGGGAGCTACATAATCGGAAGTGGGCATTCTCTGGACATATTAAGGCCAATAACATCAATTAGAGTGTTTCTAAATTCGAATGTTTTTGTCAAGATTTCAGTAATTGTTTTTGCAATCTAAAATGATTGATATCCCACATTCCTATGTAATCGTACAGGACAGAGATCAAGTCCCTTGGGACTAGAGCTGGTCAGCTGCAGTGAAATCCTTTTACTGACATTTTCAAAGTTTAATATCAGGTATTTTATCTTATTTAAACCTAAAGAGCATGTCGAAGTCTAGTGTGCCATCAAGAACAGGCTCTTTTTTTGGTCCAGTTAGAACGGAGATGCATACTCTGTACAGTCAAGAGATTAAAAGCAAACGGAGTATATGAACCAGATTAATGGTGTGGCCCCAGCAGCCCTAGCAGAGAGTTTACTTAAAATGAAAGCTTCGGATGCTGATCCAACTTTTAGATTTAACCAAGGTTCTTACTCGAATGGCCCTTGTAACAGTATTAGTACTGAAATCCTCCAGCTCACTCTTTCCAAGGCTGCTAGAAACAAGAATATTGCAGAGAAACGTGATCCAGACTACTGCCTGCAACGGGCGCAGGAAAGGAGTACTACAAGTTCAACAGCAGGGACATGGTACGGTGTATGCCAAGAAAAATCCTTTTAAAAGACTGATTCAGAAGGTTGGGTAAAAATCTCTTCATCCAGGTCACTGAAACACATCCTTGAAAGCAGACTGACTGACTTCAAGACTCATCTATGTTAATGATATATGTGGGAACGAAAGCCAGTTGCCACGGGAATGCACACTTAGTAGCAAGAACCACTGAACCAGAGCAGGCTCTGTGACATACTAGTTTGAAAATATCTGATTCTAAGAGAGAATCAGTTTTCCTTTCAAGTTGTAATGAGAATTCCAGATCTTCTGCAAGTATGCATTTAATGGGAAATGCAATGATCCTCACCGTACCTTCATGTCAAAGTCCTACTTGTTTTTCCCTTTTACAGATTAATGAAGAATTAGTTTTTTGTCAGCAGTGGTGGTATTCCTGACCTAGACATCTATCTAGTTCCTTAGGTATTAGCTCTTAGACACCCTTTACTTAATCAGGCTTTTGAGAAAAGCAGTAACATTTCTTCTTCAGTCAAAATTATTTAATATCTACTCTATTTTGGTGAGAATTAGTAACACAATTATTTACTATGGCAATCCACTTTTTCTGATCCATTTTCTATTACTTAAAAAAAAATCTCTTTACACTCATGATCATAAAGAAAAGACACTCTATCTTTAATAAAATGCCTAATTCGGGTCTTAACGTGCTGGCCAGTGAATACTTGAATACTGCCAACACCCAGCGGCCTTCTGGCAGCCATGGGCCTTCTAAAAGCTGTTCTCTGGCAATAGTCTTTCACGCAAGCACTAATTTTATTATAGCGAGTTTATGATTTTCTCTCATTTCCCTGCTATTTTTAAATGTGGGGCTGTAATAGGAGGCGTCTAGAGGCCCACGAGATGAAGGAACCATTACACACTGTTGGATCTCTGTGGTATCAGTGGCCTTTGGAAGCTAAGAATTCAAATGCAATGTCAAAGAGTATTTGAATACAGGGTCCCTCAGGGGAACTCTGCCCAACGAGAAACACATTGCTTTGCTCTCTTCATTTTCCTTTTAATTTCTGCTTTCAAGTCCTTGTGGTCTCTCAACACTCTTCCCAGTTTTGTTCTTTAAAGTTATTTTTGTACATTGCCCATTCTACCCAGACCTATTTAGCTACACTTAACAACATTGTCTCGGGGGAGGAATTTTTGACTTCTTGCACAACGTACCAGTACTGATCTCTGTAAAACAATAGAGCAGCTCATGATGTGAACAAGACCTTGCATGAAGAAATGCCCAAGTTACTCGATGTCATTCTACATGTAACTTTGGGAGGTAAGCTTTGGAAAGACTGGCTCTGAATTTATGCTAATCAGGAAAAAAGCTGGGAGAAGTCAAGTGATTTTTCAAGGATCATTTATTGGGATAAAGAAAAACACTTATGAAATGGTCGAGGTGGAGAACCATGTGCTTTTCTTAAAAGCTTTATTAATAACAAGGAGAAGCAGAGTACTCACATAGGAAAGTGACAAGTGAAAGCAGTGAACCCAACCTACACCACCCCAATCGATCTCTATCATCAGAAAAGCGGGACAAAGTCCAAGATAAAGTCCAAGCTGCACAATACCAAAGCAGCACCCTTACTTTAAGTTAGAAGAAAGCATAGGCAAAAAAGTAAGGACCAAAGGTAAGAACACAGAGCTAGGGATCAGAAAGCCTGCAGACTAGTTCCAAATCTACTCTTCATCAGCTAGCTACACAGACAACCCAGGCAACTTGGTTTCTTCATCTATAAAATGAGAAAAGTGCCAGCAATGCTCTCCCAAGTTCCTTTCCATCTCTAAAATTCTCTTTCTAGAATTTTTATGTGTCTCCAGGCCTGGATACAAAGGAATCACTGATTTATTTCCTGTTGCTCACCTTAGCTATTTTCATTTATTATTATTTTAATTCTTGTGAAGAAAAGTAAAAGGCAAAAGACAAAAAAGAGACACACTGGGGAAACATCTGAATCCTAAAACTGCATTAAAAAAGAAAAATATTGGAAATGTTACTCTGCAGGGTTACATTCATTCTAAAAACAACAACAACAACAACAAAACAGAGAGAGATGAGAAAAGTCACAAGCACACAAAATTATGGCTCTGGCAATACTATTAAATAGTAATAATCCCTGGATCAGACATTGCCTAGCAAATGTACTTTGTCTGGAAAAGCTGTGGGCCCAAAGCAACACTGGAATTCTTTCCCAGACTGTCATCAAGTACAGATTATACTCTGTCATTTTAAAAATAAAACAAACAAAAAACACTTTAAAGTAGCTTTTATATGTACAGAGGTCAAACACTAAGCAATGTTTATTCCCCATTAGTGTCTTTTTCTATTTACATATTTCCATTACCTGTTTTCTAACATTTTCCTAACATAAAAACTAAAAGGTAAACTGATAGGCAACCCGGATGCTACTTTATACTTCCTTGTACAGCATGAGAAGCCAGGTAACCAAGCTGTGCTGCTGTAAAGCTACAGTCAATGGCTCCTTTATGGATCCATAAACAGACCAAACTCTTTAGCCAGAATCAGCTCTGTTCACTCTACAGGGGATCCTCTGAATTTACAAATAAGTTTTCCTTTGTAAGAGAAGGGATCAACATGCCTGAAAAATAAGATTAAGATTATCCAAACATTCTGAAAGTAAATGGTGAGGTCGCAGACAATATTCTTTGGTTTAGCACCTCTGTATGTGATTCCATAGTCACATATATCTTATTCTTCTCTGGCACACCCACGGAGCTAAGCTATTGTAGTTAACAAATACTTCTCTATAGCACTAGAGATGGGCATAATCTGGTAATGTTCTTTCTGAATTATCCTCTTTAGATCGAAAAAGCCCCGCCTCATTTTACATGTAGAATCTAACAAAAGGGGGAAAATTTAATTTTAAATGCGGGTGTATTAAATAGCATAGATAAGGCTTCATGGATGTGCTCACAATTTTACAGTGTTATAACAACTTCACAACCTAAGCTCTTTTTTCATAATCTAAAGTCCATCAGAGCACTATCATCACTCAACTGGGTCAAGGTTGAGTTGGTTTTACAGAATGCTGGTTAGACATGGTTTATGACCTCAGTAAGTGAGTAGAAGTCACAAATACTACATTATCAGCGATGCGGTGTAAAAGCCAATGGACTAGAAGCTGAGAGTCCCCGATATGGGAATGGCCATTAATGGGCTGTGTGCCCTTGGTGGGTCTTTCTGTCGTAGGGCTCTCACTGTCTCTACTACAAAATGAGGTCAAGGTGTCTCTAACATCCTTATATGATCCCAGAGTTGTGATTCTAAATAAACAAATATCAGGAATCAAAATATTCATTAGTAAAAAATACATAATAAATTACTTCCAGCTATGAGAGACTAGTTTGTAGCAGAATTCATTAGCAAAAAATAACTGGGAAAAAACTGAATTAAAAAAAATCCATTTGAAAGTACTATAGCAGTATCAAGGCATTCAAGACTTAAGTGACCAAGACTGTGGACAACAGAAAACTCACTGAGGTGAGCCTGACATCCTCTGGAGAAATTTTCCAATTTGAAAGGGTCATGGGAAAAAGGTTGAGAGGTCAAGCATAAAGTGGCTACTATGAAGGACAGAAACTGAGCAGAGCTTTCCGCAATCACGTGGGACTACAGAAATAAAACCTGAAGTCGAGGGCTACCAAGGAAGTTAGGATTTGACCAATATCACAGAAAAGTGAGCCCAAGAGCCTGAGCCATCTTAACCCTCAAGACAGTCACTATTTTAGACTAGCACACACCTACGGGAGGAGAAGACGAGCAGAGAGAAATTTCAGTAAACCATGTTACTGGCATTCCTGTGGCACTGGTAAGATAAATACGAACACTCAGAGCCTACCACGATGGTGGGCCTGGTAAGTCCCCTCACATTTACAGTTGGGACTGTTGAAGGAGTAAAGCCTACACGTAAAATTGAATCAGAAATTGATCTGACTGAAACGCAGCTCTGAAATAACTCATTCTTGACTGCATTGAAATGATCTACTGCTCCCCTACATGCCTATCAGATATTAAAGAAATTCTATAGAAGATAGTATCATTTAGATCTCTTAATATGCTCATACACAAAGGCAAGCGTTCAATAAGAAAATAAACTAGCTACAACAAAAAAGGACCAAGAGAAAAAGAGAAGATAAAAGAAAAAGAAGAAAACAGAAACAAGCCCATGAATTATTAGACATGAAATTTAAACTAACTGTGATGAGGGCACCTGTGTGGCTCAGTCGGTTAAGCGTCTGCCTTTGGCTGGGTTCACGATCCCAGGGTCCTGGAATCGAGCCCCACATGCGAGCCCCGCAGTGAGCCTGCTTCTCCTCTCCCTCTGCCTGCCCCTCTGTCTGCTGCTCTGCCTACTTGTGCTCTCTCTCTATCACATAAATAAATAAAATCTTTAAAAATAAATAAATAAACTAATTATGATGAATACGTTCATGAAAAAGTGATAATATGGAGAATTTCAATAGCGAACTAGAATCTATGAAACAATAATCAAACTGCTATTCTGGAAAAAAAATTACCTAAATTAAGAATGTGGTAGAGGAGCGACTGGGTGGCTCAGTCAGTTAAGATTCTGACTCTTGATTTTGGCTGAGGTCATGACCTCAGAGCCATGAGATCGAGCCCTACATCAGGCTCTGTGCTCAGCGCGGAGTTTGCTTGAGAATATCTCCCTCTCCCTCTGCCCCGTCTAAATAAATAAATAAAACATTTTTTAAAAAAAGAATGTGGTAGATACACTTAACAGAAAGTTAGAAACAGTTAAAGAGAGAATATTTGTGATTTAGAATACAGGACAGTAAAAACATCTAGACTGAAACAGAGATAAAATGGTTGGAAAATACAATGGAAAAATACAAACAGAACATGGTGAAAAGGTATAACTTACATGCAAGTGGAATCCTAGAACAGGAGGACAGAAAAAACAGTATAGAAGCAATATCTGAAGAGGTGATAGCTGCCGATGTTGGAATACTGATGAAAACATCAAGCCACAATTTAAGAAGCTCGGTGAACGTCACACAGATTAAATACAAAGCAAACCACAGCTAGGCAATATCATAGTAAAAGTGCTGAAAACCAAAGACAAAAAGAAAAAGCCAGAAGGGGGGGAAAAGACATCTTCAAAGGATCAACAATAACTCTGAAACAGAATTTTCAAAAGAAAATTGAAATGACCAAAACAAATGAATAAATAGTATATGTATCTATATAATAGAAAACTATACAGGAATGAGAATACATGAACTACTGCTACAGGCCTCAACAATAATGACTCTAACAAACATAAGGCTGAGCCAGAGCAGCCAAGCACAAAAGAGGATATACTATATGAATCCCATCTGTATAAAGTTTAAAAACAGGAAAACGAACCTACGCAATTATAAATCAGAATGGTGGTTATCCTTTGGGAGTGGTTAAAACTGGAAGGAGGCAAGAACCAAGCTACTAGGTTGCTGGTAACATTCTAGTTCTTTTTTTTTTTTTTTAAGATTTTATTTATTTATGTGACAGAGAGCCAGCCAGCAAGAGAGGGAACACAGCAGGGGAGTGGGAGAGGAAGAAGCAGGCTCCCAGCAGAGGCGCCCGATGTGGGACTCGATCCCGGAACGCCGAGATCACGCCCCGAGCCAAAGGCAGACGCCCAACGACTGCGCCACCCAGGCGCCCCCTACATTCTAGTTCTTAATGTGAGTGAGGTTAAAAAGGTATGTTCACTATGTGAAAAATCATTTTAAAAAATGATTTGTGCATTTTTCAACGTATATGTTACATTTCAACAAAAGTTTACTTAAACACATGCACACATAAATATATAACTGCAGTCCTCAAACTGCAAATTCATTTCACAAATGGTCCATACACAATTTATTTCCTTCTTTCTACCTCCTGTTTAATAGATCTTTCAACTACCATTCTTTGGATTCAAAAGACTCTCAAGAAGGAGATAATCTCAGAAATAGGAGATGAAGTTTTTAGTTCATCTACAGATTATAAAGTGACTAAGGTGCTGAGGGCCACGCTGGAAACTTGATCACAAAAGATGTTTATTTCTATAAGGAAACAATACTAAATACAAGCAAAATGAAAAGAATCTAAGACAAGAGGGAAGTAATTATTTACTAAGAGCAGGAAAAATGCTACTAAGAATGCATTAGGAGATGAGTAATTTGAGGGGGATGGATCAAGAAAATAAATACAATATCTTGAAACTTACAGTAAGGGGTCCATTTGTGATAGACTGAAATTCAGCAATCACTTGCAGAACAAGAACTTTAAAACAGAATGGACTAGTGAGGCTCTATTACGTAAGTTTTATAAGAAGTTCTACATTTCTAAGGCAACTTTCAGAAAATCCATCAGTCTGGTGTAAAAGCTTTAGCAAAGCCCTTTCTCCCCTCACGCATATTTCACTTGGAACAAAGAGAGGGCCCTTAAAGTAAATTCCCACCACTATCAAGAGTTTAACCTAAACAGGGGCGCCTGGGTGGCGCAGTCGATAGACGTCTGCCTTCGGCTCAGGGCGTGATCCCGGCGTTCTGGGATCGAGCCCCACATCAGGCTTCTCAGATAGGAGCCTGCTTCTTCCTCTCCCACTCCCCCTGCTTGTGTTCCCTCTCTCGCTGGCTGTCTCTGTCAAAATAAATAAATAAAATCTTTAAAAAAAAAAAAAAGAGTTTAACCTAAACAAAATCAGTACATGGTTTGTGATAAGGACTGTTAATAAAGCCATCTTTTTGATTCGGCAGCTGTTCTTTGCTAGTCATTCTCTTACAGGATCTCATATGCAGTCAAGGTGGCTTTAAAACTGGACAATGTTAGGAACCAGAAGCCCAGTGCAGGCTTTACCGGTATTTACAGGTATTTTTTTTCTTTAGGCTTTACAGCTATTGAATATTCTTCTATTCTGGTAATTTAGTAAAGGAAAATTCTTATCAGACTCTGCTGAGCCTTGGGAAAGACAGTCGCTGACAGAAATATTGCGACTAGAACTTAAAATTATCCCTACGTGAAAATGCCCTCTTCTACCTCTCCTTGCTGAAAGAAGGCACTCCACTTGCTTTTTTTGGAGAAAGTAAAAGTATTCTGCACCAGAGGAAAATAACAGGTTTTTAACTTATCAGGTGGAAGAAGAAGAAGTTTCTTTAAAAAAATTGTTTTTTAAACTATGCTGTCGACCACTCTGCTCCATTATACTGAGATGGGGAGAAGACTGAATCAGGAGATGTGGTGTTAGGAGGGATCTGGTATGTTCGGGTTAGAAAGGCTGGCCAAGTGATTCCGATCCCCCACTTGAAGCAGCACTGCCCTACAACAAAGTAAGTGATCCACAGAAGGTGACAGGCCTTAGAGATGGTTTTATAGATGGCTGAGAGATCAACAAAATGGGGACTGTCACCACTATTTTTATAGAGATACTTCAAATGTATCAATACTCCAACCTTGGCTAACATAAACCACTGGGACCAAGTAATAGAGTAAAATTATATATCAAAGGAACAATAAGCATCTCACTGATTTGGATTCGGGAGAGAGATGAATTTGAGTTAATTAAGATTTGATTAGATAAACAGAGGTATGATACTGTCAAGTATGAATAGTAACTAGAACTGCTCTAATAGCTTTCATGGCTAAAGGAGAATAATGACAGTGACTCCCACGGCAGCTAACACATACCGACCGACCACCTGCTATGTGCGAAACACTGTGCTGAATACTTTATTGCATATTACTCTGATTTTATGGATTAGGAGACTGAGGCTCAAAGTTTAAGTAACTTAATCAAAGTCACACAACTAGGTTTAAGAGTCAGAGTGAGGACTCAGCTGAAGTCTATGTGATGCCAGTCATAGTCTGCTTATAAATTCTGATCGGCATAATTAATTCCTTATCTGCCTAATATTTCTGGAGAATTTGGGAATGCTCATTGTCTTACGAATTTCATTCATCCTATAATCATTTTAGCCTCTTGATTTGCCTAGTAAAACCTCCTAAAAGATAGTTTAAAGGTAAACATTTTGGCTTAACCAATTATCACAAATTCTAAATAGAATCAGTTTAATTAACTAATTAGTGAAGTATTATCAGAGACTAAAATGGTAAAAAAAAAAACACAAAACCAGCAAATTCTTGGCACTTTTAACCTGTACCTTCCAGGAAAGGCCCAAAGACATTCTCTAATATACGTCTAGAAACCAGTGGACACCTGGTTAATGGGTCTGCAGAAGAATGTGGATTAAGAAAGAAAAGCAATAAACAATTCAATGGTGATTTCTTTGGGATGTGATTTCTCTGTAGAAAAGCAGAACTTTGAGATTCATACGTGTTTTATGGTAATTAGAGAAAAGTGCTTTTATTCAGGGAGAATAAAAGATTCTGATTACTGCTTTGAAAACAGACTTTTTGATAGTGAACTAAAATTGAAAATAAGAAAGGATTCCTAATTTGGATCATCTGTAGCAGTGGATGGGAAGGGCATTGTTCTTACAATCTATTCTCATCAGATTTTAATTGTTCTACACCCACAATGACATAAAATTAAACAAACCTCAGCGATGTCCTTACAAAATTAAAATGGACTGTAGGAAATTATGGTTTTTGTTGTTGTTTTTGTTTTGGAAATTACCTTTTTAAAAAACTGGACACACAGGATGGATTTCATTTCAGCAAAGATTAATGATGTGTACCAAAAAATTCTATTCCAAGTAGCTAGCAGAATGTGTTTCATAGTGTTTTCCAAAACCATGATTCTAATACTTATTAGCTGTGTGGCCTGAAGAAAAATCACCCAAGCCTTGGTTTTCTCATCTAGCTAGTAGGAATAATACCATGAATTTGCTTCAGTTTCTCCAAGCATCCCTGGTCCCCAGAAAAAGAGAAGTCCCCAGTTAAAAACTGGGGGAGTGCAAGTTATTCCAGCTGCTGTTCTGTTGAGCAGCACGGCACCTATCATACCAGAATGACGGGGTCTTCCCATTACAGACTGTCATTAGTGACTTCAGGAGCAATAGCCCTCAAACTTCTCTCAGAACTGAGATAATGCTGCCACCACCAATGTGTCAAATTCTATCTATTTCTGTTAATTTTGACCCTTTGTGCTCAAATTTCTTCGCTCTTGGTTCAGTTCACAGTCCCTAATAATGGTACCATATGCATTATCAAGCAAGAGGCTTTTGGTATATAGCCCAGGGAGCCTGTCTCTCTGGGGAATTACTTAAGTCTATCAAACTATATAAAAATCCATTCCTTGCTCTAGGTTGTGTGAGAATAACATGAAAAAAATGTATAAAAAATACAAATTTTTTGGTAAATAATAAACATTTAATCACATACACACAATTCATTATCACTGATCATCAGTTTAGATGACTAGGACACAGGTAACATTCTCCAGGCTCTATCATTATAGAGAAAATATGTGACTCCTTTAGGATCTTTAGAAGTGCCACATTTAATCACACACACAAAAAAACTATTCTTAACTATAATAAATTGAAGCAACTCACTGTTAATCTTGATGATCTTGGGTAAGTCGCTTCATTTCTATAGACTCCCTATTCCTTAGGATAAAATGAAAGGGTTAGCTCTGTTGATTTCTAATAAACTGCCTAAAGTACTTTTTCCATGAGACCTATATCTTACTTCCAACCCCATCCTACCACCTTACAGTAAGGAAGAGGTGAAGCCGCACAGCCAATGCTATAAGAAAAGGCCACTGGCCATGCAATCAAGGTGAGCGCTCCCACCTTCACTAAAGCAGAGATCAGACTGCCACCTGCTCCCTCCTTCCACTCACACCACCCAAACTACCCTACAAGGCTATTGCGCAATTCACAGATTTCTGACATTGAGTTAAACCTGGTCACATCCATATATGAATATTTTGCTGCAATGCTGTTCCAGGATATGTTGGGTGTAGGGACAGGAAGGAGAAGGGAGTTGTGGTAAGGTTTTGTTTTCTTAGCATGGGGGGCAGAGATAGCAGCATCCAGTGAAATGTATTCTACATGGGTCAGCTCCCACTACGAGACTGATCACTAGAATTACTGCTTATCCCTCTTCCACCACCAAATCTTTTATTCTTTAAATTTTCTAATAACCTATGGTGAAAAATTACAAAGACACAGGAAAGTTTTAAGGAATATATGGTAAAAAAATATATATATAAAGATTCTGCAATTACTAACAATTTACTAAATGTGATTCACCTAGAAAGTTCATTCATATCCCTTCTCAGTCAATCCTGGCCCCCACTTTGGCTCCCAAAGGCAACCACTGATCTATTTTTCCCACGTGTTAGTTTTGCTTGTTCTAGAACTTGTTGGTAATGCAATCACAAAACACATTCTCTTCTGTTTTTTACTTCTCTTACACAATCTCATGTTTCTGAGATTCATTCATGCCGCTGCATGTATTTTACAACAATATAGTGGGTTATTTATCCATGCTTCCATTGAGAAACAGTAGGGCTACTCTCAGATTTTGCTATTATGAATAAACCCACTATGAACCTTCTTGTACGAGTCCTTTTGCAGACTTATGTTTTCAATTCTCTGGGGTAAATACCTAAGGGTGGACTTGGTGGACCAAAGAGTCAGTGTATGTTTAGATTTAAAGATTTTAAAGAAACTGCAATATCTTTCCTAAAGTGGTTTTACCGTTCACATTTCCAACATAGGAGAATGAAATATGTGACATCCATGTACGCCTTATATCCTACAATTTGATGCTATAATTGTTGCTTTCAACAGCCATACGCATATTTTTTAAATTATGAGCAAAAAGGTAAAAGCAGTATTTTATATTTACCAGCATATGTATTATTGACGGTGCCATTCCTCTTTTCCTAAAGATCTGAGTTTCCGTTTGATACCATCAGCCTGAAAATCCTCCCTCAACCTTTCTTACAGTGCAGGTCTGTTGACATTTTTCTTGGTTTTCATTTCTCTTTAAATATCTTTATTTCGCTTTCGGTCTTGAAAATTATTTTTGCTCATTCTTGAGTTCTGGGCTGACAGGGTTTTATGTCTTTTCCCTTCAGCATTTTGAAAATTTTGTTCTGTCTTTGGGACTCCGTTATTTCTTATAAGAAATCAGCCATCATTAGTATAGCTGGTCCCTTTTTGTATAATAGGTCATTTTTCTCTGGTTACTTTCAAGACTTTTTTCTTTACAATTGGCTTATAGTCAGTCATTTCCCTATAAATTGCATAGGTGTAGTTTCCTTTGTATTTATTCTGCTTGAGGTTAGCTGAATTTTTAGAATCTGTCAATTTGTTTTTAGTAAATTTAGGGAAATTTAGCCAGTATTTCTACCAGTGTTCTTTTTTCCATTATTTTCTTTATCTTTCTGCAATGGATATATATAGATACAGATATCTATATATATGTAATACCCTTTAATATTGTCCAACAAGACACTGAGGTTCAGTTAATTCTTTTCAATCTATTTTCTCTCATTTTCAGATTAGATAATTTCAAGCTGGTATCTCCTCTGTCATCTCCAATATTCGATAAAACCCATTCAGTGAGGGTGCTTTGGTGGCTCAATCGGCTAAGTGTCCAACTCCTGATTTCACTTTGGATCATGATCTCAGGGTTGTGGGATCAAGCCCTGAGTCATGGGCTCCGCACTGGGCGGGGAGCCTGCTTAGGATTCTCTCTCCCTCTCCCTCTGCCCTAACCCCCCTTCTTAAAAAAAGAAAAACAACAACAACCCATTCAGCAAATGCTTTCATTTCAGATATTGTACTTTTCTGTGCTAAAATTTTCATTTTGCATTCTTTACTTTCTTATACAACAGTTCTATTCCTCTATTGAGATTTTCTTTTTTTTATATATATATATTTTATTTATTTATTTGACAGAGAGAGACAGCCAGCGAGAGAGGGAACACAAGCAGGGGAAGTGGGAGAGGAAGAAGCAGGCTCCCAGCAGAGGAGCCCGATGTGGGACTCGACCCCAGAACACCAGGATCACGCCCTGAGCCGAAGGCAGACGCTTTACGACTGAGCCACCCAGGCTCCCCTCTATTGAGATTTTCTGTCCATCCATTATGAGCATATTTTACTTTCCAGATTTGAACAGTTATAATAACTGTTTAAAAACTCTTGTCTAGTAATTCCAACCGTTGGGGCATCTTGGGGCTGGTTTCATTGAATGCCTTTTTTCTCTTCAGTATAAATCATTTTCCAGTTTCTTCATATGTCCAATATTTTAGAATATACCCTGCACATTGTGAATGATACATTGGAGACACTCAAGACTTTGGTATGTTACCCTACAGAGTATCAGTTTTTTTGTTTTTGCAGGCAGTTAAACTCAAACACCAAACAGCTCCACCGTGAGTAGCAGCTGAAATCTCTTCAGTCCTTCAGCCTTAGCCAAGTCGCTTGGACTCTGCCCTCATATGCTTACTGCAGAGATTACCCAGAGATTTGATGAGAATTTATACACAGAATCTGGGTCTTCTCTATGTAGATATCTCCTTTCCAGGATTTCCTCCTTACTTTCCAGTTACCGTTGTGAGGTCAACTAGGTCCTCCGATTCCACAACCAATAAGGCTACAGGTTTCTATATACATTTCAGTACCATTGTGGGGTATGGGGCTGGCATTCTGGCAATAAAGACATTAAAAATAGGAAATTATTATTTACAATAGCCAACGTATCGAAGCAGCCCAAGTGTCCATCTATAGATGAACAGATAAAGGAAATGTGGTATACGCATACAATGGAATATTATTCGTCCACAAAAAAGAATGAAATCCTGCCATTTGTAACAACATGGATGGATCTAGAGAGTATAATGCTAAGTGAAATAAGCCAGAGAAAAACAAATACCATTTGAGTTCATTCATGTGGAATTTAAGAAACAAATGAACAAAGGAAATGGAGAGAGAAAGACAAACCAAAAACAGATTCTTAACTACAGAAAGCAAACTGATGGTTACCAGGGGGGAGGTGGGTGGGGTTGCGTTAAATAGGTGAAGGGGATTAGAAGCACACTTATTTTGATGAAGACTGAGTAATATATGGAATTGTTGAATCACTATATTGTATATTTGAAACTAATATAACACTGTATGTTAACTACACTGAAATTAAAATAAAATTTTTTAAAAACAGGAAATTCATCTAGAGTTAGTCCCTTCTTCCAGGTGTTAACTCTCCTTCAATTTCTGCTAGTTTTTGGTCACTCTCCAGTACCTCCATGTAATTGTTTGTTTTATATTTTTCCCAAAGTTCACAGTTGTTATATGTGGCTGAGTTACCTTCCCATTACCTGAAGCAGAATCTTCCCTCTTTCCCTGTTCATCAACAGAAAATACAGATAATTCTAGTATAAACAGCAGGTACTATGGAAAAATGGAGGTGGTCTGTGATTCACACTGATGCACTTTTTGCCTTCTGATTAAAGTTTAGAGCTACATAAAACTCTAGTTGCAATATTCAATAAAACTTAGGTAACTGAAATTTTTTTCTATGATATCTGATATGGTAGCCACTAAACACATAGGCTATTGAGCACTTAAAATGTGGTTATTGTGACTGGGGAATTGAATTGTTTACCTTAATGTTAATCAATTTAATTTAATGTAACTACTTGTGGCTACTACAGTGGACAATAAAACATCATCTGATCTGGTCTTCCTGTTTACAGACAGTGAGCCAGCAACAAGAGGGCTTCCAGAAGAGGTCTGCCCGTAATATATGGCTACTAGTAGCAAAACCAGGATTCAAATTTAGATTCCTCATTCCTAGTCTGAGGTTTCTTCTACTCTGTAGAAGGGACTGCACAAACACTATCACTGGAAGAGGACACCCAAAATATAATGGGTGAAATGATGATAAAGTAGAACTTGAAAAAATTAGTTGGAGAATGGAACAGCTAAGGGCAGAATGATTTGCAAACATATCAGACATCACACACACACGCACACATATTCACTGGGTGTGCAATTTCTTTTGAGGCAATAACTATTTTATCAGTATGAGAGAAAGAGCTTTTTTATAACTCATTACAGGCTCAAAAGCTCTGGCTCAGCTAATTTATAATACAAAGTACAACGAGCACAATCAAGAAACTGATGTCCTATCTCCATTCTTCACAAGTGTCTACTTTCCAACTCTTCAGTGATTTGAAGAGTTACAGCTTAAGAATCTTATTTGTTTCTTAAAAGCCTGTAAGATACACACCACTGAAAACTGCCAAGCATTCCCCTCCTGAACTTAATACTCCCTATGAGGATATGGTTCTCTGCTAAAATGGAATGCTTTTTACCTTTTAACCTACTCTCCTGTACTACTGGTAGTAGAATAATTATTTCACTCCATTCTTTGTCTCTGTGTGTGTGTTTGTCCCTCTCACCCCTCTCCACAAATCTTTGTGTGGACTTTATACTAATATACTAATGCATACAGTGTAGAAAATGCTGCAAAAGGGTCCAAGAAAAATAGCATTGTTTTCAGAGAAAGTGCTGTGGTCGGGATGATGTCATCAAAACACTGTCTAATTAATTTCCTATAGCTACGTCCTAAAGGAAATCTAGCAGGATCAATTTTCTCAAAAAGTCAAGCAGTCCTTGGGGGGCGGGGGTGACTGTTCCTGTGAACCCAGAGGTTCATAAATTGATAATGATTATAATTTACTTTAAATTTTCAAATCACAAAGAATGATATTTCATTTTTATTTATTATATTATATTATATTATATTATATTAGTCACCATACAGTACATCCCTAGTTTTTGATGTAAAGTTCCATGATTCATTACTTGCGTATAACACCCAGTGCACCATGCAATACGTGCCCTCCTGAAATTTCATTTTTAAAACATCTTTTATATGGTAGGTATTATCAGAATATAAAAAGTATCCTTCTGAATGTAAATCTTAGATTTTAGTTACCGACACAAAGTACCTGCAGAAAAGAAAAGTAAAATTAGTCGGTATTTACAACTGGGCTTCCATAAGTCTTCCTCTCCAGCTCTGAACAAAATGAAGACCACCATTCATAAGAACCAAGGAGATAAGAGGACTCTCTAGCTACTATAAGCCTCAGTGTTTTTCCTCCGGGCTGTAAGCATTTACTGACACTGGACTGGAACACTGCAGATGGTTTGCCAGAACATTTGAGCTCCTTGAGGGCAAGAACAATGGCATATTCACTTTTATACCCAAAGGCATTACAGCATCTGGGACACAGTAAGCACCGAGTAGTAAACATGTGTTGAATGAGGGAATGAATGAGATTATCGATATAAATAAGCTATTCTCCTTTCCCTCCAGAAGCTGCCAATTATACAATGGGGAGAAGACCACCATTACAAACAAATGGTAAGTACTATAACTGAGGTATCACCAGGGGCTACATACTGCCAATCAATTTGGAAAAAAAAAATAAAAAGATTAATATCAAGGGCTTGTGGGTTTAGAACAACATTTTTGGTGTGCAATTTGGGAAAATCTTTTAATTTCAAACGTGTATCATAGCTGTATACCCAGCAATTCCACTTGCCCGATACTACTCTACTCCTGAATGTATACAAAGTGACTTGTACAAGGTCTTTGTTATGGCGACCATGCTCATAAAAGGGAAAAAAAAATCTCCGGAACATTCCATCAGCAGATGAATGGTACAACCATAACTGCAATGGTACAACTATCACTACACAGAAGTTCAAAAAAATGTGGTTGACCTACACGTGCTAACATGAAAAGAGGTTTAAGATTATTGAGTGAAAAAACCATTTGGAAAACAGGATCATACTCCCACATATGAAAAACAAAACCATAAGAGAAAATGGGCTGGAGCCATGCTGCCTAATACAAATAATTTAAACTTTCTAGTACCACATAAAAATATAAAACAAGAAAAGTGGAATTAATAACATATTTTACTTAATCCAATGTATCCAAAATATTATTATTTTTTTTTTTATTAATAATGATTTTTTATTATATTATGTTAGTCACCATACAGTACATCCCCGGTTTTCGATGTAAGGCTCGATGATTCATTATATCAAAAATATTATAATATTGTAGTCAATATAAAAACTTAGTGAAGAGATATTTTGGGTTTTTTTTTTTTTTCATTCTAAGTCCTCAAAGTTCTGTGTGTATTTTACATTTACAGCACATCTCAATTCAAACTGTTCACATTTCAAATGCTCAACAGCCACACGCAGTAGAGGCTACCACAGTGGACAGTGTAGGTCTAGAAGGGAAATACTTCAAACCGGTAACAGGGGTTACTTCTGGAAAGGGTAATGTTTTAATCTTTTACATCAATAATTAACTCATATTACTTATATAATGGTAAAAATATAAGAATAAAAAACAAAGTAGTATGGGAATATGAATGGCTGTGCAAAGAAACCTATTCCAAGGGCTGAATATCTGGGTTGAGGAAGAAAAGCAGGAAAAAATAAAATTTTTAAATGTCGCTTACAATAGAGAACAAACTGCTGGTTACTAGAGGGACGGCGGGTGGGGGATGGGTGAAACTGATGAAGGGTATCAAGAGTACACTTACCGTGAGGAGCACTGAGTAATGTACAGAATTGCTGATTCACTATATTGTACACCTGTAGCTAATATCATACTGTATGTTAATTACACTAGAATTTAAAAATAAATAAAATACTACTGAATTAAAAGAAAAAATAATAAAATACCTTTTACAATAGCATGCACATATGCACACACACACACCTAAAACCTAAGGATAAAACTAGAGAAAGATACACAATAGTTCTACACTGAAAACTATCAAACATTGTTGAAATAGATTTTACAAGGCCTAAATAAATAAAGAAATATACCAAGCTCATGGACTATAAGATTCAAATATATTTATAGATTCAGTGCTATCCCAACCAAAATTCCAGCAGGATGTTTGAGTGAAGGATGGGGAAACCATGAGCTAATTCTAAAATATATACATTTACTTACATGTATATAGATATAAAGAACCTGGAATAGCCAAAACAATCTCAAAGAAAAACAAAGCTACCAGAATTACATGATCAGAATTCCAAACTCATCAAAACGTTGCAGTAATTAGACAATATGCTATTGGCATCAAGATAGACAAAGAGATCAACAATGCAGAAAAGACAGTCCCTTATATACCTTACACCTGACTTACGACAAAAGCAGCATACAGCGCAATCTTGTTGAAATACTCAGTACCGGATCAACTGGATATTCATATGAGGGAAAAAGCTGAACTTTGATCCCTACCCCAAACCAAACATAAATGTAAATTCCAAGTGGCAGAAGACCTAAATGCAAAAGGTAAAACAATAAAACCTCATAGAAGAATATTTTCATGACATTAGGATACACATTTTCTAAACAGAACATAAAAGGCACTAACCATTAAAAAAAGAGAGATTGGTAAATCGGACTTCACCAACATCTGTATGATAATGGGTAAAAAAGATAAAAATTGAAAAAGAGAGCTTTCACGATGCAGAGAAGATTTAATCACACCTGAATGCAGAAAACCTTGCTGCGGGGTCAAAGATGGGGTCTTCCGTGCAGAGGGCCTCAAACGAGTAAAGATATGAAGGGTACAATATAAAGCATGTTTAACAAAGTATAGCAAGTAGGCTTGTATGAACAGATGATAAGGTGTATACAGAGTAGCCAAAGTAATGGGAAAAGATTATGAAGGGGTTTGGACTTTATTCTGAAGGCAAGAGAAAGTTATCAAAGGCTTTTAAGCAGGAAAATTGTATGATCAGAGCTGAATTTTCTGGGGATAACTCAAAGATCTCTGTAGGTGATGAATCAAATCGAGAAGAAACTAGAATCGGGGCAGAGTTAAAACAGATTTCACAAATTACAGTATTTATATTCTCCAGGGTGACAAGAAGTATGCAAAGTTACCTAACAGATAAAGAACACTTCTTCCAAGCATGCTCAGTTTACTTGACTATCTGGGGGAAAACAATTTTACACTGAATTAAGCTCTGCTATTACATAGGCATATGCAACTGCATAGGAATCATTTAAATGATGGTGACAACAGTAATGCCAATAATAACAGCAGCACCGTGTTTGAATTCCTATCGTGTCTCAGGCACTGTGCTAAGGATACACTTTATATGAACTCATCTAATCTTTACAACAATAAGCAAAGTAGTTACTACCACAATCACTTACAGAATTATCTACTCAGATATTTGTGTTTCCATATTCTTTTTACTTTTTATTTAACTGCTATTAAGGCTTCACCATCCCTTACATTGCTGATGACATAACTTGGTGCAACTACTTTGGAAAGCTGGTAAAAATCTAGTAAATCTAAACATATACATGACCGAATGCTTAACAGGTTTAAGTGCTGATGTTTCCCAAAAGATATATGCAAGAATGTTTATCAGGAGCTTTTTCATAACAGCCAAAAATTGGAAACAACTCCCATGTCCATCACACTTAGAAGAGTCTGTATCATTCTCAGGATCATATGGTAATAAGTGGTGGAGCCAAAGTTCAAGTTTGTCTATTATTTAAGTTCACACTCTCAACCACACTACACTATACTTGAAAGAAATTACCTACTTACGGCAGAAACTTCAGGCTATGCTCTAGGTCCAAGTAGTAGACACTCTCCTCTTTACATGGAGGCGAGTACATGTTAGCAAGTGTGGGAAGTTCTGCAAGGGTCCAGGTAAAAGATGGCACAGCAGAAGGCGGGCGCCAGAAAAGAGACTGCCAGGAAAAAAGAGAACCTAGTAACAAGCTAAACATGAGATTTAGGCAGCTTGGATAACAGGACAAACAGCAAATGCAGACATGGGCACAGACTGAGGGCTAAGTTAGGCAGACAGAATTGAAGGTGGGTGTCCAGGAGGCAACTGGATAAAGAAATACGATGCTCAGGAGAGAAATCAGACTGATGAAAAAACTTCAGAGTCATCAGCATATTTGCATATCAGATTCCCTGAATAGAGAACAACATCGCTAATACAACATAATTTATGCACTCTTCTGACAATTAATATTGGCTCATAGGAAGGTCTCAGTGGGCACCTGAAATTAATTTTCAAACCATTAAAGCAGATAGAAGGTTAGTTAGAATGAAAAATTCCTGTGGAGAAGGTATCGCCCCTCCTATTAAGTATCTGAGAGTAACTATATAGAAGAAAAACCTATTGCTTTCTAAGGTAAGTGGATAAAGTGGTTCCAGGCTGCTATCTAACTATTTGGGAAAATATTAAAATGTACTATAGCTGAAGATGTAAAATACAGAAAGATGCAGCTTGTTATTCTTACAGTCACAGCATTCATGGTGGTTAGTTTTTGTTTCAAAAGGCAGTTTCCTATTATTTTATTTCAATATCAAAATAATGCAAAAGGGAAGCCAAGGTACAATTTGAGGTCACAGATACAATGTAAGAATAGGATAATCATAAAAAGTTCATTCTCTGAACTTTTCATACTTAAGAGGAAGAGTGATTCTTTTGGGGAGAGTTCTCAAAGTTCTAACCAGTGCAATAATTAAGAGGGAAAAAAAGAGATATAACATAAGGAAACAAATGCACAAAACTATCATTACTTGCAAAAAATTCCCATTATAAGAAAATTCATAAGAATCAACAAAAAAGGGATGCCTGGGTGGCTCAGTCATTAAGCGTCTGCCTTCAGCTCAGGGCATGATCCCAGGGTCCTGGGATTGAGCCCCGCATCGGGCTCCCTGCACCGCTGGGAGCCTGCTTCTTCCTCTCCCATTCCCCCTGCTTGTGTTCCCTCTCTCACTGGCTGTCTCTCTCTCTCTGTCAAATAAATAAATAAAATCTTAAAAAAAAAAAGAATCAACAAAAAAATTATGAGCTATGAGAGAATTTTCACATGGTCCAAACACACCAAACATGTAAAACAAACACCCTTCCTATATGCCATCAACAGTGTCCCTAAAAGTGTAGATGACTAAGGACCATAAGAAATAAAGTACAAGAACAGATCAGGCTCCTGAATAGAAGACTGACTATTGAAAAGACATCAATTTATCCATAATTAATATGTAAATTCCAACAAAAATACCAATGGAAGAATCTCCAAAATTTGACATGATTTTAAAGTTTATTTGGGGGTAGTCAGGGGAGACAAGGATATCCTAGACATTTTTTTAAAAGAATAATGTTATGAAACTTGTAGCAGATGTAAAAGGCATAATGAAGCAACAATAATTAAAATTGTGCATTAGAACACAAACTGTCCAACAGCTCACTGGGCTGATATCGCAAGGCCCAGGATCAAATCAATATAAAAGAACCAACATCAAAAATAAATACATAAAAAAATAAAATAACCAACATTACAACAGAAAAAAATAGGATGAGTATTAAAGCTCTTTATAAAAGGTATTTTTTAAAAATAGTCAGCCCTGGGGTGCCTGGGTGGCTCAGTTGGTTAAGCATCCAACTCTTGATTTCGGCTCAGGTCATGATCTCAGGGTCATGAGATTGAGCCCTGCATGGGGCTCTGCACTCAGTGTGGAGTCTGCTTGAGATTCTCTCTCTCCCTTTTCCTCTGCCCCTCCCCCCCACCTCTCTCTCTCTCTAACAAATAAATACATCTTAAAAAAACAATAGAGTAGGGGCGCCTGGGTGGCACAGTCGTTAACGTCTGCCTTCAGCTCAGGGCATGATCCCGGCGTTATGGGATCGAGCCCCACATCAGGCTCCTCCGCTATGAGCCTGCTTCTTCCTCTCTCACTCCCCCTGTTTGTGTTCCCTCTCTCGCTGGCTGTCTCTATCTCTGTTAAATAAAAAAATAAAATCTTTAAAAAAAAAAAAAGAAATGCAAAGTAAACAATAAGATATCACTTTTTTTTTTACTTATCAATTTTACTTTTTATTTTATTTATTACTTAGTAATGCCTAGTGTTGGCCAGTGCAGGCAAATGGAACATCTGATACATTGCTGGTAGGACTAAAAACAGACACAGCCTTTCTGAGAGCTATTTAGCAGTAAGTAACAGAAGCCTTAATATGTTTTTTCCAAGCAAGCCCACTTTTAATAATTTAGCCAAAGGAAATGATGGGAGATATGTTCAAATATTTATTTACAAAGATGTTTTTCCAGATATTATAATACCAAAACATTTTGAAACAAACTAAACGTATTACAGTAGGGGTATAGATGAAATAATTTGGGATCAAACCATAAGACTTTCAGTAGAACATCTAATGAAATACAGAAATGTGTAAAAATTAAGTGAAAAAATATTAATGAAAAAAGAAGTTATAAAAAGTATCACAATAGTATTTCAATTTTTGTTTGGATAGGTCTAAACAACCATTACGTACATACATGACCAAAAGATACCTAAAATATTAAAAGAATAGTAGGCTTATGGTTGGTTATTTTAATGAATTTTTTATATAATTGGATAAAATAAATACTACCTTTAAATAAAAACTAAGTCTGTGACCATAATGAATTAATTGGGAGGAAATAGTCCCTGATCTTTGCTAACAGTGAACTAACTCATCCCTCATGAATGATATAAGGGATCACATGACTGATACGCTAACCAGATTTTAGAAGGCTGCATGCCAATTTCTACATCTCACTCAGGAGCCAACTTGAGTTCCACCTGTTTCACAAAGCTCCCACAATTCTATACCAGTCTCTCTCTCTCTTCTGGAATTTGAGCATCTTGGTAATGATTAAAGAGAATGTTCGTTATTCATTGCTCAAGCACTGTTTTGATATTTTTGTTATATTAAAGTTCTGTCTCAAAGAGAACATAAGCCCCTCAAGGAGAGTGACCCACACCCACTGCCTAGGCCCCGAACCCTCAGCGCTATACACGTTAGGTGCTTTACAGGCAGACGTCACAGTTAACTGAATTACATCACAGAAGACTGGCCAACTAAAACTTTGAAACTGAATGAAATACATATCATTGCAATAGTTCTCGTTAGGCATTTTATATGTTCCTTTAAGTTCTGGACCAGTATTAACTCTAGTCTTAACAACTACTGGCTGGTTTCAGGGATGTGGGAATAAAGATTTCCAGCAAAATGCAGATAGACAAGCAGCAGCACTAAAATAGAACCTTAAAAATTAAGAGAAAAAGTAAGAAAATAACATTAAATTCTCAAGAAAATGAACAGTACCCTAGGATTCCAGAGGCAAATACAACAGAAGAAACACAGTGAGTGAAAGGAGAAATTCTACACAGGTCAGTCTAGAAATCAGATAAATGTGTCAACACAGGGCAGGAGCAGGGGCTAGAACATCCCGAAAGAAGTCTTCTGTGGTAGCCAACCTATGGCTAACCGGCTACCAGAATGGGCAACAGTGAAAGTGGAACAGCCATAAGAGGATTGTAAAAATTATTCAAGTTTTGATAATGAGAAACTTTGAAGAGAAAATTAAGGAAAAAAAAAAAAGAAAATTAATAGGATTTTCAACTTGGGAAAGGAGGGACCACAGGCCATTAATTGTGGTAGCTGAACATTCTCTATCTAGTCCCAGAGGGGTAAAAATCAGTCTTACTTATATAAGGAGGGTTTCCCAATAGGCAGGCTTGTGAACTACCGTAGTAGTGGTTAAGTAGACGCCAACAGAGGGAGAGACAGGGTGTCTGTGGCAGGAGGAAATTCCAAGAAGGGAAGATTTGGGGAGGGAACTGGTTCCAATATTATCTCAAGGTCCCTTCCATCCTTATAACCAACGATTTCTTAGCAACTTACTGTACAGCAAAGGTTTATAAAATCCAGAAAACACAGGCTAAAGAAAATTACACTATCAAGAATAGGGAAGGCAGAAAATTTTCACTTCTCTTTTTTAATACCTATGATGATCCTATGTCCTAATTACAAGTCTTTCTACCACATGAAGTAATTGGGCTAATAAATATGCATCCCAAAGGTCAGGAAAATAGATATAAATGCAGCTCTTGAAATATTTATAGCCATCTGAGCCCTCACTAAATAGCCCTATCTAGACAACTATGCTGTTTTAGTTCTTAAACCTGGCTCTCACTAAAAGGCATCAGTATATCTGTGTCCAAGTCCAACTCTTATCCTTCTCTTAACATCAAGAAGTCAGATCATCTGGCTTATAAGAATTGTTTGTAAATTAAGAGTAAATAGGCAAAGAGAAAAGTATTTAGGTAACTCTTTTGAAAATAAGGTCCCCTAAAGTCGATCTCCCTTGAATGATGTATTTGGCAGCTCTCAAAGGCTTTTTTCTGACACCCATGGATAAGAAAGACTTTATGTCTTTCCCCGTCCCAAGGGGCGATTCCAGCACACCATTAAAACAAAGGTTTTTTCTTCCCCAATTCCTTCCTAGTGACTGACCATGTTCTACTAGAGACTAGAGACTCACAGATGGTAGGTCGTTTAAATAATAAAATTAATCTCTATAATGTCCACGGTGAAATTCTAAGATGTAACTAAATATATCTCCCAATACATAAGATTGATTCATAAATCTGCTATTGCTTCTATTACCCTTCTCTTTCTTGTTAATAATATTATATTAGAAGCTACCATTGAGTTCCAAGTACCATTCTAGGCACATATGTATTATTTATAATTCTATCACAATTGTGTATGGAATAAATACAATCACTATTTTCTAAGTAAGAAAACAGAGGCAAAGAAGAGCTAAGTAATAATTTCCCTAAGATCCCAGAGCCAGAAAGTACTATAGCAGGGATTCCAATCTGGATCTTTTTCACCCCAAACTCCACCCTCTCTCCACTTTGCAAGCACTTTCTCATCAGGCTACAGCTATTGGATATCAATTCTCTGAGAACATTCCATTCCATTTTCTCTAATAAAGATAGGATGATATTCTTTATCATTATAATTCAGGTCTCTCAATCAGACTTAATATGCTTCTACCACCTGAGTTAAAAATCCACCAAAGAATATAACATGAAGAGTTTGCAATAATAATACCCCATCTCAAATAAAGCAAATGTGTGCTTCTTTAATTTAATGGATATATCATGAAGATATAATTTTTTGTTAATTTTACATGGGTCTCCTCCTTTCATATTTGAATAGAATAAGAGCCATGCATCTGAGCAATGCAAACTGTTAGATCCTGAGGTCAGGGACCAAGCTTATTCAATTCTATAGCCCCACGGTCTATACATGGTAGATGTTCAACACCTGATCGTTGATTAGAGATAGAGGCAATGATTATAACTTCTAAAAGCAACATTTTAGGGTACCTAAAACATTTTGAACAGCAAAAAAGACTCCATGTTTCAAAAAAAAATCTTTTTGTTCTACAGGTAAACTTCCTACCTCTCGATCCTTGAGTTTCATGGCGAGCACCAACTGATGCCTGTGGTTAGTGAGAGCCTCCCGATAATTTCCTTTGGAGAAGAATGCAGAGCCCAGATTCCCATCTCCTGTCTGGTCACCTGAGTTGGATTTTAAAAAAAGATAAAATTTCTCTAAGTTATAGTGTTATTTATAATTTATAATGCCCATCTTATTTTAAGAACCACAGCTTTATTAGCTAAGATTTCATTTGCCTTCTTTTAGAAAAGTATTTTCTTCTTCTACAAGACTCTGTGTAGTAAGTTATGGTCCAAGCTCTGGACAATAACTTGTTTTAACATAAACTACATCGAGGGACATAGGGATCCCGGAAATGAGAGGTTAAAGACCTTGACACTAACCAGCTGCTATGAGTCACCTCAATGCTCTGCTAACGACCTCTGGTTCTGAACAACCGTCAGCTTGTTGATTCAGTCACTTAACTAAACCCACTACAACATGCTGCTTCTTTACAAGTGCACTGATGATAGATTTACTGTATCTCTTCTCTTACTGCAATGCTGCAAATCACTGAATAATCACTGTAACAACCATCATAATCATAAGCCACACTTCTTTTACAAATGAGGCAATGGTAGCACCGAGAAGTGAGGCAACTTGCAGAACGTCATATGGCTAGTAAGTGGCAGAGCCAGGATTCTAAACTCGGCCATCTGGCTCCACAGGCCACACTCTTAACCACTGCACTGTACTGTTACCTCTGACAAAGTGCTCATGCATTCTAAGCTATGCAAAAATTAAAATTAAGATGAAAGATTCACCCATCAATACTACCATTTGGGATATTAAATCTGTGAGCCCAAATCTCTGAAGAGGGCAATGAATATGTTAAACCACATATCTTGGCCTTTTGGGAGTCTTGGTATCTTGTTATAAGAAAAGCCCTGAAGACCTAAGTACTCTAAAACACAGAACATTCTAGAGACACACTCACTTTTCATTGCATATGTTATTCCCATCCATGTCAGGCTAATCAGCCTTCCTTATTTCCTTTCTGTATTGAAATAAAACACAGAAGCAACCCTACCTAAGGTCTTGGCTACATCCAAGTCCTGCTGCATGTATCCGGTACTCTTCTCTGTGTTTCCAAGAGACCAGTAAGCACTGCTCAGGGCAGAGAAAACAGAACCTCTCAGTTTGAGGCTGCAGGTGCCAATCTTGAGAGCAGCTTCTAAGACAACCACAGAGGCCCCATGATGGCCAGCTGTCAGGAGTTCCTGCCCAACCACAGACACGACCACAAAGGGGCTCTTGTCCAGTTTCATTTTCTGAAGCTGCTGATAAGTGGGCTCGAGGGAGTCTGGGGGAAAAAAAAAGAAGGAAACAAGACAATGTAGGATGATATACAAAACAATCTTTTTTAATATGCTCTAGAAACAAAGGTGTATCATACCTCTTTATGGGCCATATCAAGTACAAACTCTTCAACCTTCAATCTAGCACCACCCCCAGTGTCCACTTATCCGCAGGACTCCATAACCCCAGCCTCAGTCCGGGAGGTAGTCCCCTTCTCCCCACTGCACATGCATAAGCCACACTCACCTTCTCTTCTGGTCTTTCTTTGAATATGACACGCCACTTTCCCTGAACAGTTCTCCCTCCGCCATCCTGCTGTCTTCTCAAAATCTTATAAACACACCCCTCAAGTTCAGACTCCACTGTACGGTATCCTCAGGCCCTCCCGCCCATCTGACTCTTTGTATCTAAACCTCGGTGCATTTTTATAGTAGGTATTGCCGTTTGACCCTTAACTATTTTAGAATTGTTCCATGTGTGTTCATTTTTAAGACATTTCCCCAGCTAAATGCGAAGACTGCTGCAGAGTGTTGAATGCTTTACAATAATTCCATAGCAATTGGCACGATGTGGGCACTAAATTGAAAACTTAGTGGCCGTTGCCACACAGGTGATAGTTCCTAACACATCTGGCGTTCAAAAGATGTTTGTGCAATCTGAATCTGAATGACTGATTAATAAAACTCCATCTACCTTTTCCCCAGAAGATGCAATAAAAGAAGCTCTCCCAACAAAATCCCCATCGTCCTCACTGCAACCCAGCGTCCACTGCTGCTTCTAAGACCAATATGACCAAATAAAAAAGTATTATCAGTTTTTGTTGGGGTGACAAATGAAACCATAAAAGAAAAAAATCATCTGAATTTACTAAGGCAAGACAGGAGACAAAATTAATGTTGATCTCATTTTATTTTCATGTGTGTCTGGAAAGAACACAGATTGGGGGTTAGAAAGCCACAGAGATTCTTTCCACCTGAAGCTAGGTTTGAATGTGGATGACCCCTAAGTGCTTTCTCCCCCTTCTCCCATTTTTTTAAAGACAATTGCAGAGCCAATGACAATGATGGGGTGTTTACAACACATTTGTTAGCTTACCTGAAAAACTATTTCACATTAGTTGTTCCACTGTGCATATGTATAAAAAAAAAAAACTATTAAAAGGCTGGTCTCTTTAAATCTTGAATATCTCAGCCAACGGTACTGCATTAAAATGTAATTTTTACAATTTATGACTTTGAATTTCAACTCTACACTGAGGAGCTCTCGTCTGAATCAACATTACCACAGAAACCTCAAAACCTACTGATGCCTAAAGCATTTTTCCCCTTCAATCAGATCACTAAACAGAGAACAAAGAACATTTTTACACCTGTCAAGATGCAAGGGTGCGTAGTACCAATAAACACTAGCTAACCAATAGGGTTAAATACAGGCACAAGAACCCAGGAATTACTAGAATAGAAAAGAACAGTACCATACTGAAATCAATGTGAGCAGAATTTGGTGGTACCCGCTGATGGGTTTGGCAGCCAATGATGATCCTATTAGCATCCCACCAGCCAATTAGCAGAAGCAAAAATAACAGAATTTTAGAGCTGAAAAGACCTTGAAAATACCCATTTTAGCAATGATGCATCTAAGTATTGAAGTGATTCACCCAAGGTCAGACAGCTTGGGACAGAGCCAAGACAAGAACCCACTGCAAGGCGCTCAGGCCAGGCTCTCTGCTGCCATACCAGGCAAAATTCTTAGTTGTTGACAAAAGAAACCAATCTTGGCTGGTTGTAAGAAATGCACTGAGGAGCTACTGCCAAGGGCGAAAAAGCAGGCCTCCAGACCCACAGTCAAAATCATGCCACAAAAGCTCCGTAGTGAAAGCAACAACCGTCGCAGCGAAACACAGGACATCACAGCTTCCAATGCTGCCTCCAGCACCACCGAAGGCCACCTTTAGAATAGAGATATCCCGACTGCCAACCAACACCAGCAGAACAAATTCTGTGCTAGCTTTTCTTCTTTGAGCCTGTAGCTCCTGACTCAAAGGTGGATCCTAGCTGCAAAGGAGGATGGGAACACTAGGACCTGATGATTTCAGTTTCGACAGTGGAAGGCAGGAGGCAGAAGTAGAACATGGGGGGGGGGGGGCCGGGGGGGCGCGGCCCCCCCCCAGGGGGGGGTGAGCCAGTCAGGCCATTGACTGTTGGCCTTGGCGGTCGGCATTCTTGCACGCGGAGTGTCAGGAGCCCAACTGCTGCATCCAGGCACCTGGCATGAAGCTGGCAGCTGGCCAGAGAGCCCAAAATGACTAACAGCCAACAAAGATACCATGCTTCAGCTGGTGATTTTTTTTAACCATAGCAACCACAGCCAAGTTCAAAAAAGGAGGCTTCTCATTGAACCTCTAAAATTACATAATGTTAGAAAGAAGAGAGAACATCGCCACAATCAGAGGACTGAGGGAAGTACCTGGAAGATGACCCCTAAAAAAAAAAGAGAGAGAGAAAAAGAAAGAAATCTTCAATCGTACCAATTTTCACTAAATAACAATGAAGTTGAAGGAACACGGTAAAAGAACAAATTTCCATTTGCAGTATAAAGAGACTATAAATACATTAACAGATAAATTAAATGCAAGCTCATATACATGTTATAAGAGTTTGGAAAAGGGAGTGACTGTTAAGGGTAATCAGAAAGCTTCATGGAAACATAACTTGATTTCTTGAAGAAAGGGTAGGTAGGACTTAGACAAGTCTTTGTTTTTTTTCTGAGAGTAGAGAGTATTTTAGGCAGAAGTTTTGTCCTAAACAAAGGTGCCAGAAGAAGAGAGGTACATGGGATGATAGACAATGAAGAACAGGCCAGCTTGAAGGGACCAGAGAATATTATAAGAAAGGAAGCAGATGTGGAATAATGGACAAAATATTTAGCTAAGGATAAAAAGACTTGGATTTCAAAGCCGCACACCTTCATTCTCCTCACTTGGTCAGATGTATAGATTGTGATTCTGGTGATGGTTACATAAATCTATAAATGTTATAGATATGCATGTGTCTGCATATACTTGCGTACATGCATGCATCAGCACACGCATACGTACACATGTACATACATGTGTGTACCTCTATGTGACATATATGTGCACTGATATGTACACAAAAGTCCATTTCACTTTTGTAAATTTGAATTTTAAATGTCAAAATTCTCTGCTTTGGGCTGTAATTATGTCTCTTTGGCCCACGCTCATTAGTCGGAGGCGCCGGTTAGCAGGTATCCGTGCTTTTGATAAATAAAAGCGGTAGGATATAGGCGAGATTAGGTATCTCTGAGATTCTTTCCAAATCTACTATTCTACTACTCTAATCCCTGTTCTAGAGTAAACTTGGACTACTAGCAAAGGGACTAATTTTGTGATTTTATCAGGCTAGGCAAAACAGATTATCAGCCTGTAGCTGTTAAGATGCTTTTCCTTCTAGAAACTATGCATGATATATGAAGTAGCCAATGTTAAACCAACTCCGTGAGAATGTGGAGGGCCTCTGCAACATTCACTGAATACCACTTACATGCTTTCAAAGTGTGTAGGCTTTAAGAATTTAAGATGAACAAAGTCACATTTCCTGACATTTGAAGAGCTTGTAGGAATGTAGCAGACTATTAATAAACAATCTCGGGGCGTCTGGGTGGCACAGCGGTTAAGCGTCTGCCTTCAGCTCAGGGCGTGATCCCAGCGTTATGGGATCGAGCCCCACATCCGGCTCCTCCGCTATGAGCCTGCCTCTTCCTCTCCCACTCCCCCTGCTTGTGTTCCCTCTCTCGCTGGCTATCTCTATCTCTGTCGAATAAATAAATAAAATCTTTTAAAAAAAAATAAAATAAACAATCTCACTCAGCTAAGAGATATACTATATTTTATCAGTTCTGAGATACACATTTATTCGCATATTAACATCCCTGGATTTGGGATTTAATATCTCTGAACACGATGGTGCCTCACAGTGATGTGTCACTTCTATGTCTGAATGGGTCCAACAGAACTCTTTCAGTTTATATAAAATAAAAAGTTAAAGGACAAGAAAGAACTGTGTCATCATTTAGACATCAGCACTTTAGCATTATATAATAATGATATAACTCTCAATTCAGCATTCTTAGCATTGGCAGGATATGCTACAGGCCCCCAAAGGAGCAAAGTGCTAACTCCACACACAGAGGTCTGGGAATGCCTTCCAGAGGAAGTGACATTTAAATAGAAATTGAAGATATAAAAAACCAGCATTTTCCAGGAACTGCAGGTTGTTTTAGTTGGAGATGAGAATGAAAGTGAGGAAAGATCTCTTATACTAGGAGGCTGGCCTCTATCCTGTAAACAGTGGAGGAAATAGAATTATGAATAAGAGAATGACCAATCAGACTTACATTTTAGAAAGCTCGTACTGGGAGGAAAACAAAGCATGGACCGGTTTAGGAGAGATAAAAGCCAGGAGAACCAGTTAAAAGCAAAGCCCTGAATTTTCAATGACGAAACAAAAGGAGAACAAAGGATAAATTTCAGACACAGAATTAAAAAATGTATAGAATTTGAGGAATAAATGCACTTAACAGACACAATGCCTTATTCCAAAGGAATAATACTCTACTGTCTCCTGTGGATCACGTTTGAGGTAATTAACATTTTCACAGATTTCAGTTTGTCTATGGCACTATGAAGACCTGGACTCTTCCAGTACCCTTATAACATTTCCATACATACATGATTTAAAAAGTTTCAATTTTCCTAAAAACCTGGTGATACCACTACCAATTATGCTTGGATACAGCACTAAAATATAGTACTGCACTGCAAATCCAGGAGCCTGACAGAAACAGTTCTGAAATGAATCTCCAACACAGTGATCCAAAGAGAGAACAGCAATTAACGAAAGGTAACAAAGTAAGCAAAGCATTATGAGGGTAAAGTACTCCCCCCCAAAAAAATTTAGAGTTGAGGTTCATAACATTCTCTTAATTTTAATGTTCACCTTTTCTTAGGGTGATTCCTTAAAGAGACAACTAAATTAAAAACCACTTAGCTTGTCACAAAAGGACAACTATTGTATGATTCCACTTATACGAGGTACCTAGGGTGGTTAAATTCACAGAGATAGAAAATAGCATGGTAGCTGCCATAAGCCAGGGGAGGGGGAATGGGGAGTTATTATTTAATGGGGACAGAGTATCAATTTGGGAAGATGAGAAAGTTCTGGAGATGGATGGTGGTGATGGTTGCACAACACTGTAGATGGACATAATGCCACTGAATTGTATAATTAAGAATGGTTAAAATGGTCAATTTTATGTTACCCATATTTTACCACAATTAGAAAACTTTTGGTTTATACAAAAAGTAAAACTTAACCCTCCTCAAAAAAAAAAAAAAAGAAAGAAAGAAAAGAAAAGTGAAACAACTGACATGTTTAGCACTTTGTCTAAGCCACTTCACATTTCCCCAGTTTTGTCTGTATATCGTCCCAAAAGGATTCAAAGGCCTTCCATAGAAATAAAGGTAGAAAATACAGAAGTCAGAACGAGTAGAAAGCAAGGATAAGACAAAAAAAACACAAACACCTCAGCATGTAGGCAGGCAGTCTGTAAGCCCACCCCCCCCTTGCCTAAAGGTGGCCAGGACATTTCAGGCTCTACACTTTACATAGAGGACAAAGCAAAAGGATAAAGATCACTTCTAAAATTCCCAGACCATTTAAATAAAAATACAGCAACCCTCGGGAGAAATGCAGCTTTTCCTGGCACTGGGGTCTGAGCCAAAGTTCTCCAGTGCGCACTCAGCAAGAGGACCGCGGGCGCGGTGCCGCGTTCATCCACACCCTCGCCACCGTGCCTGTCCTAAATACAAGAGCGGGACTGACTCGGCTGCTGCGCGCTCCTCCGTGACAAGTGCATCACACCGAAGGCAAGGCGGCCTGCAAGGGCCAGCTTATACCTTCTAGCGGAGGATTCTCCAAACAAGACTAGGAGGTATATATTGTCATTTTCCTCAGGTAGGGACTGAGGTGTAGAGAAAGGAAGCAACCTTGCTCAGTCGATGCAACAGCAAATGGCAGCACTGCGATTCGATTCTAATCTTCTTGTAAGAGAACATTTCAGAAACAGGCCTCCTGTGAAGTGACTGCCACCTAAAAGAAAATCTAAGGGAAAGAATTCTCCGAGGGTGGGTGGCAATTAGGCAAATAAAAGGTGAGTCCCAACTTGACCCTGAGAGAAAAGCTTATACATTCCACAGCCATTTTCCACCAGCACTCCACAAAATTAGCTTCCCTGGATCCTCTGGAGCTGGTAGAAATACCACGACAGGTGATAGCCCATAAATGTAATAGTCTTTAGATTACCGAATTAACGGGAGGAGAGAAAATATACACAAGAGAACACTCAGCAAGAAGCAGCCCTGGCGTCTTTAGAGGAACAAATAAAGGTAAACTCAATCTCACTTTGTAATTATATTATTGAATTTGGTTGGCAGTAGCACTATGCTCTACCATGCAAATTTGCATAAACATTTATAAGATACAATGAGCTGAAATTGCTGAAAGGCTACCTGAAAAGGAGAAACGGAAAACAGGACAAGGATAACGTGAGAGGTCAGGAAAAAGCGTATCATTTTATATTTAAACTTATTTTTATATTTTCATTAACGATTTAAGGAAATACAGTATCTATAAGGGTGTAAATATATCTACAGGAGAAGTAGTTTAACTGCTATCTTGGTTGGTGAACATGAGTGAAACCAT
Source organism: Ursus maritimus (assembly GCF_017311325.1). Taxonomy (NCBI): domain Eukaryota; kingdom Metazoa; phylum Chordata; class Mammalia; order Carnivora; family Ursidae; genus Ursus; species Ursus maritimus. The sequence goes on from NW_024425897.1 coordinate 8,572,673, forward strand.
AAAGTAATGATTACACAAAGTAAAAGAGACTTAATTCAGTTAGCAGTATAAGTAACAATATAAAAAAAAAACGAGTAAAAAAAATCAGTAAGTTTCAATATGGATAAATATGACATATTTATTTGGGAACAAGGACATGTTGATGTGGATTGGTCCTACCTTTAAAAAAAAAACGAAATCTTGAAACTTCCCCAAAAGGCCAAACCACAGGGATGCTGTGCAGATCACTGGAGCTTTGTTTCCTTATAGAAGCACCTGGACTAGGGAGCTTCCTCTGTTGCATTTAAGAATTACAGAACAAAAACAACTGATACAACAACAGGTCAAACCTCCGTGTACAGTGACCCAAACCGCACCGCTACACAACAGCACGAACTTAGAGAGCTGCGTGAGGCTAAAATAAACAGTGGGTAAAAAATGGGCCGCAATGATGACAGATTTTGAGAATTACAACCATATGACAAAAAGAGAGGTCATTAAGATGTGAGATGATGCCCAGAACAACACCGTGCAAAGCAACAGCCTCTATAAAATGTTGATAAAAGAAACCCACCTGGAATAGACACAGTGGTAAAAGCAATGCTAAAAATAGATGAGATAAATCAAATTGCCTTAAGGCAAGAGGAGAAAATATTGAAGTGCTCCAGGCACCTGTAAGATGCAGCTTTCTCCAGGGTCAGCCTTAGGTCACTCAGCATAAGATGGGAGAGAACATGGCACAGAAAACCCTAAGGGGGACGGCAGCACTGAGCGATTTCTCACAGTGCAGGGAAGATTTCCTTACATTTATCCAAACAAATTGCTTCAAAGGCAAAACGGTAAGTATGATTCTGCTGATCTCAACACATTCACTCCAGCATTCTAAGGCAGCAGCAGAAACACCTCAGAATAAAGAAGTGATATCTTCATGAACTAAATTAAAAAATGTTCCATGTAAATTACTTGCAGAAGGGTATAAGGAGAGAATGAGAAAATGCCAGAAAATGGCAAGGAGAGACAGATTGATTTTTTTTGTTGTTGTCCACTTCCCCCCACAAGCCCTGGAGCTCCAAAGCGCATCTGCTCTAAGTCAGAGTTTATTAACAGCAGGTCCCCCAGTGGGAGAAGCCATTAGGTTCCTACAAGCAAAGAGTCAGCTTTGTATGGGGTTATAAAATCACATGAGGAGAGATTTCCTTATCGCTTTTTTTCTAAAACATGCAACCTTCCACTTCCAGGAAGACATTTTTTTATAGCTATGAATCACCCAGAGACTATATGAATCCCATTTAGTTCATCAAACTTTTATTTAGCATTTATTTTGAGCCAAGTACTGTATTAGCCGATATATTAAAATATTTTCACAAAACAAAAAATATTTCACAAATATTTTCAAAAGTAGATAAAATGTCTAATGACACTGCCATCAAAATTTTTAGATTCATTCAAAAACATACCATTTCGGAGATAAAACAGAGTTCTGACTGACATAATCTAATTAATATGGAACATTATTAGCTGTCTACTATTTGACGTCAATCTGCCTTAGTGTCTCCATCACTGCAAAAATGGTAACTGGTGCATCCTTTCAGCCCAATCTGTCTAAGGGCTACTGCAAAAATCAATGTTCCTCAAAGTGAAGCCAATCGGTTTTGGGCTTTAGAACTCCTCCAACCTCCAGTACTATTTTCAATCCATTGTTCTTCCAGAATACCAATGGGTATAAAACAGAAGTAACAACAGGAGAAAACCATGTAAACCAGTGTCTGTCTTTTCTCTTTCCTTTTAATTCAACATAATCTTTTCATGTTCCTCTGAAAAATGTTAGACACAGCCTACAGTTAGATCCATATTTCCTTTTCTGAAATACTAGAATGTCTAGTATCTTCTCTTACTTGATTATTTCTAGATGGCATATTGGTCCCACTGAGTAAATCAATTTACTTCTAGAGGTGTTGTGATTTAGAGGTACAGAATCTTAGAGCTATTAAAAAAAAAAGTATTCTTTAGATAACCCTGAAATCCATTCTTTAGAAAACCCTGAAAGCAGAAGTTAATTCATTCACACACAGTCATATAGTTATTGAAAAATTAAAAAAATATAATCCAGGTCCATAAGCTTCTGGGCCAGTGGCCTTACCACCATCCCATTCCACCTCATTAACATCAGCTATGGACAGTGATTCTTGATCTTCCTTTGTGCAAAATATTCAATCTTGGCAAATTTGATAACCTATCAGTTTTCAGTGCCTGAGTCCAAAGTCTTCAAAGGCTAAGAAATGTCCTACTTTAAATTGCTGTCAGACCAAATACTTTCATCATATTTACCTCTCATGGGAGATTTCATGGCAGCTTCTACCATCCCCACCAGAAGCTGGAGACTCTTGGGGTCCTGAGCCAGTCCAGAGGCAAAGGCTGCCAGGGCATCGGCATGACGTCCGAGGTACTGGAGGGCAACACCCTGTCGGAAGTATGCCTGGAAATAAAGAAAAGATACTGCGTGTTTTACTTATACACTATGCTCCAAGAAGGCTGATGGTGATTCTTTATTACAACAACTGGTCAGCAGGTCTAAGATGGAGATTGTCTTGGTTCAAAAACCTAGTAAACAGTCTGAAATCAATTCTGATTTATTCCAACATCCTAAAACGTGAGCCTCCTTCTTTCAAGGAAATTATATTTAAAACTTTCACTCTTCTCACTTCTAGAACATTTATTAACTCTACAACATTCTTTGGCATTACAAATTGCTTTTTTTGGATGTTTTTTAAAATATTTTTTATCCTACCTTTAACCACACAAGCTCCTCAAAGACGGGTGTTTGTAGATTTTTCTATATCTCACCAAAGTATCTGGTACGGTGCAAGATACATGAGAGACACTCAAATTCCACTTACTTCAAATTTTCCCCTTTTATATAATTAAAGGGAAAAATCAATGTGTGATGGTTATTAAGATAATTTTAATAATGAGTAATATAACATGGCTATATTTAATGTGGTGTTTCAGACATAATATTTAAAAGTTGATATCTAAAATATGCATGCTTCGCTTGGAAACAAAATAAGATTATTGTCCTTTGTGTTCTTTAATTGGATTAGTTTAAAAACTAGTATTACAACTCTGATTTTAGAAAACATCTTTCCTTGCAGCTAATTGCAGAAAGGGCCAGAAAATTAATAAAATACTTAAATTTTAGAATAGTCTTAAGATACGCAGTTTGTTTTTAGGCACACAGAGTAAAAAGAAGTAAATGAACAAAATGTTACTAGCATATAACTACTGAAGGACATCGTGCCTGATTAAATGATACACAAAAATGACATTGATACACTCACTGCTTATATGACATCTACTTCTAAAATACCTGGCCTTCTGTTTCACTTAAATAATCTTATTATATGTTTATAACAAACATTTAACTTTTTCAGTCCAATATACTTTGAAATTGTCACAAATTATATTCATGGCATCTAAATGAAGTTTCAAACAACTCCTAAAACTGCCACTCAATAAACTTAATACAAAATTTTATATTTTTATATTATATACACTGAACAAGAGCACTTTTCATGTATACAAAACATATGTACTTACTTATCTTATTTCATTTTTATAACTCCCCGTTGAAGTAATTTAGGATAGGTAATATTATTAAGTGTTTCTATTAAGAAACAATCCATAAACAGAATGAATACTCAATTATGGGCTATTCAGACTTCTATTAGTTTAAACTACCAGCAGCTGTTAGAATTCAGACCCTAGTAAGACAATAACCTGTAAATGCACTTTCATTACTAATTCATAAGATCACTTCCTTTCAATGGACTCAGCCACGGTTTTAATCTTTAATGTGTTTATAGACATTTGTCACTACCCTTTTCATGTCACATTTTCGGTGATTTTTATAATCCAAGAGGCAATGTATACTACATTCCAACTAAAAAAAACTATAGTTTAGCTTTAATATAGCATTTCTAGAAAATGTAAACTAAAACAAAAAGTATACTTATTTATATATACACATATATATGCCAAATATCTGTAAATTATTATTATTATTTATGGAGAGAGACAAAAAATGTCTGTAGTTTTTTATTTCAGGTCTATATTTTAAGAAACACAAAAATCTACTGTGGTAATCATTTCAATTACAATTACAATATATATAAGGCAAATCTTACCATACACCTTCAACTAACACAGTTATTTCAATAAAACTGGGGGGGAAAACACACAAAAATCTTATAAGAGTCTCAATGAATTTTGATAATTTCTTGTATATTTAAAACAAAATATCATTCATTACTTCACTGAAAGAACTGCTTTCCCGGTCTGACAATGAGATCACTGAAAAGTATGATTTATCTATTCTGTCCAGGTAGGCAAAGTTCAGTATTAAATGCAAGTTAAGGTCTCAAGTTTACACGGCAGTTACACAAGAAGAGTGTGCATGTTTTGTCGTTTTCTTAGGGCACTCAGAAATGAGATAAGAAAAGGTACAACTTGGCCATGCTTCCAAGGAAAAGAATCCTGGTTTCCTTTCTTCAGAAGATTTTGAAAAGAGGTACAAGAGAGAAGGCTCAAAGGTCTCCTTGGTCCTCCCTTAGGCCCCTCCAGAGCCCCCAACTCAACTTTATATGATCTCCTCACTTAAAAGCTTAAGAGTTGTATCCCATCTGATTACCCCCCCTTTCTTTATCCCAAAAGGGGGAATGAAGCATGAGAGACTATGGACTCTGAGAAACAAACTGAGGGCTTCGGAGGGGAGGGGGGTAGGGGAATGGGATAGACTGGTGATGGGTAGTAAGGAGGGCACGTATTGCATGGTGCATTGGGTGTCATACGCAACTAATGAATCATCGAACTTTACATCAGAAACCAGGGATGTACTGTATGGGGACTAACATAATATAATAAGAAAACATTAAAAAAAAAAAAAGAGTTGTATCCCAGTCAAGACATAAAGCATAATTGGATCAAACTCTGACAAACCCCTGTTCTAAACTCATAGATTGGGACTCCCCCAACTTTTTCCATACAATACTCATTGCACATACAAATAGCTGTTGAATAAAAATTAGTTATCTGTATTAGTTATCTACACTTTTGTGAGAGAAATGCCACTATGGAGTTCAACTGATTATGATAAAACATAGACCGCAGGTTACTGTGATAGAATAAAAAGAATTTAGCACAGTGTGCCTGACACAGAGTAAATACACAATAAAATTAGCTGTTTTGATTAATGAGAAGAGAATCATAATACATAATTACAGACCAACAGAATATAAGGGGAATCTAAGAAATATTTCAAATATTCTATTATTCAATATAATATGATTCAATTCCTATCATTGCTTCATTCACTCCTCCCCTTGCTCCCTAAAAGACTGTTTAAAACTGGGAACTCACAGCTTTAAGGCTCCCAGACAAAATTTGATCCACCCAACTAAAACGAATTAGTATTGTCAAGTCTTGAGAGATTCAGCAGCCACTCACAGGATCTTCTGCCAGCCTTTTCCAAGGCAAAGGTCAAGATGTGCTGAAATTCATAGCTGTTTACCGTGGCTTCGAGAGAACTGATGTGATCTGCTGTAGCCTATCTGCTTCTCCCCTACCGATTCCTGCTACTAGTTTTACTCCTACCATCATAGGTTTCACAGGAAGCTAATTCATCTAGGAAAGGGGCAAATTTTGATCATCAAGGATTGAGCAGAAGCAGTAGATGCCCAGCACAGCAAGGAACGGGGTGCCCTTGGAGCAATGTTGAACACTTGGTGCCCAGCCAACCTCAGCAACCCCCTCATGTACACCACATTCTAGCCACAGATTATGCAGCAGATGGAGAAGGAAGAGCAACATGGACTCACTACTCAGAGCACCTATACCCTGAGAATAATGGTTTTAACCTAAAGCTTTAGCCAAGAAGAGAAACTTAAAGGGTGTCAGTGAATACGCTGGACTAAAGGTGGAAAGCCGAGAGTTTGAAGTGTTGCAGAGTCATTCACCACAAAGAACCCTCAATGATTATTCCACACATGCTACTCAATAACCTCACAAATAATACAAATACAACTGGTTACAAGAATAAGTTTCCATGCTTCCTTCCTTCCATTAATATTCCCGAAAAATCTACAGCACCAGGCACTGTGATGTGTACCACAAATAAAAAGAAACAGGCAGGACTCTTAGCCTCAAGCTACTCGCAGTCCAGAGGAGAAGAATATAAAAAGCTCTAAATGTCTTGACTGCTACCTGCAGTAGCCACTTACTAATAGTAAGGGCTTGTAATATTTCAGCAGTAATAAAAATGTAACTAACAACCAAAGTATTCATGCCTATTGTTGAAATTGTTAGCATTTGCTTTTGATTATGTGGCCATTCCTCTCATCTCAGAGAGTCTGCAATGGACTGAACGTTTGTATCCCTCCAAATCAGTATGTTGAAACCTAATCCCCACCGTGATGATATCTGGAGGTGGAGTTCTAGGAAGGTGATTAGGTCTAGAGTGGAGCCCCCATGAATGAGATCAGTGCTCTTATAAAAGAGACCCAAAATCTCCCTCTCCCCTTCTGCCACATGAGGACACAGCAAGGAACAGACACGGCCTGTCTATTCACTAGGAAATGGGCCCTTACCAGACACTAAATCGGTCACCTTGATCTTGGACTTCCCAATGAGAAATAAATGTTTGTTGTTTAAGCCAACCGGTCTATGGTATTTTGTTACAGCAGTCCAGATGGGCTAAAACAGGGTTAAAGTACAAACACTCAAAGACTAAATGGGGGAAACAGCAAGCTCTTCACCCTTCAAGCACTCCTGGAAGCAGTGACGGACCTGGAAGCCTTTACTTTGAACATCCCATTTCTGGTTTCCAGTTCTAAAACATCACTGAACTCGGTCATAACATAACATGGTACTCTCCCACAGCTCAAGTGAGTGATGAGGTAAATTACTATGCTCATGGGCACATATATATACTTAGGACATAAAATATAGAACAAATACATGTAATATGTAATGCTACATAAAATTACACGTGTTTGCTTATATGTACAATCTGTTACCTAGTTCAAGCACTCACAAATATTCTGCTTTCAATTAATCTTTACTTTCTCATGTTATACTTCAATATTGCTAATCTTTCACTGTTTGAACATTTTTACATTTTCTAAAGAATAAATATGTCTATAACATGGTGATATGCTTGCTAGCCAATCATACCACCTGCTACCACATCATCGCCACCTTTTTCAACAATGTTTATAAACTGCCTAACTACTTTGCTGAATTTTCCCTTATTATTTTATTTAAAAATGAGTAGAAATGGGGAAAATAGAAATGCCAATTCTCGTTTCTAAAAAGCAACAGTATTAATCTATAATTTAACACAACTGGGTCAAAACGAAAATGATTACCGGGTGCCAAAGGCAGAAAAACTTTAATATCACTGGATGTACACAGAACAACTAACTATGCTCAGTTGTGATGGAAAAGAATAAAATTAGAGAACATGAAAAAATGATTCTTAAAAGGGAAAGGCATGATTTGAGATTTTATTTTTTAGTTATCTAGGAAGTAACACTTTCCACTCACTGAACATGTCAATCTCTGGTTTAATATTTTCCTTCTTAATATTTTATATATTTGACTTTCAGGAATGCTTTGTATGGGAAAATAAAAGACTATTAGTACTTAAAATAGATATAAGACATATGAGAAAAATGTAAATATATACAAATTACCTACTATCACATTTATTATACATTATAAATTACACATTATATCACATAAAAATGTATACATAAAAATGAAGGCATAGAATCCACGTCCTCAATAAGTTGTTTAAAAAAATAATAAAAAAAGATTTTATCTGTACCTGAAAGAGAGAGAGCACAAGGAGTGAGAGGAGCAGAGTGGGAGGGAAAGGGACAAGCAGACTGTGTTGAGCCCAGAGCCCAACACAGGGCTAAATCCCAGGACCCTGAGATCATGACCCAAGCTGAAACCAAGAGTTGGACGCTTAACTGAATGAGCCACCCAGGTGCCCCCTCAATAAGTTGTCACCCTCTCATATCAAATAGGCACCTGTATGGATACATACATGCTACTTACTTTTTTTCTTTCCTTACATGCAAATTATTTTTGTTATATATTTTGTTACATATGTTTCACTTAGAAAAAGGGATAAATTAATAGAACTTTCTACAATGATAGAACTGTTCTCGGTATTCTCTAATGATGGCAGCCTCTAGCCAGTCACACTTGGCCACCGAGCACTTGAAATGTGGCTAAAGTGACTAAGAAACTAAATTTGAAATTTTATTTCATTTTAATTACTTCAAATTTAAATAGCCAGGAGTGGCTGGTAGCTACTAGAATGGACAATGCAGTTCTAAAATTTGGTCTGCCTCTAACAACAAACCTCCAAACACAAATCTAAACTGGAAATTGAAAGGGGATATATTAAATGAGAGAAATAACTACTACCAAGCTCTGAACTAAAGCTATGTGCCTTACTCCCAACGCAGCTGTGGTGAAAAGAGAAAGGACTCAGAAGGCTGACGTCGGAATCCTGTCCTGATTTACTTTCTAGCTGTGTGCCTTTGGCCAAGATACTTAACTTCACCAAACTTCATGCTCCATTTCCACTTTTTTTTTTTTTAAGATTTTTATTTATTTATTTGACAGAGAGAGACAGCCAGCGAGAGAGGGAACACAAGCAGGGGGAGTGGGAGAGGAAGAAGCAGGCTCCCAGCGGAGGAGCCTGATGTCGGGCTCGATCCCAGAACGCCGGGATCATGCCCTGAGCCGAAGGCAGACGCTTAACGACTGAGCCATCCAGGCACCCCTCCATTTCCACTTATAGAGAGAATAATGATGACCTCAAAGGGTTGTAACAATGATTGCTGACTGATTTCACGTATGAAATACAAAACACAGAGTAGCCACTTTTTAAAAAGCTGAACAGAACTGATTGTTTCACTGTTACTCTTATTTGGTATTTGCTATTTAATCAAGTGGCTCATCTGCTTCACCAGCCTGCAGATCAGAAATCACCTTTGGTGAAGTGGGCCAGGGACTGACAAAAACTAGACACAAAACAAAAATTAATGATCATATGATTACCTTGAGTCACTAGGGAAAGAGTTAATTTACATTTGGCACCTTCTGTTTAAGAAGCCTGTAAAGTAGGAGTGCCTGGGTGGCTCGCTTGAGCGGCTGACTCTTGATTTCCGCTCAGGTCGTGATCTCAGGGCTGTGAGATCGAGCCCTGCAATGGGGTGTGGAGTCTGCTTAGGATTCCCTCTCTGCCCCCTCCCCCTGCTCCCCTCTTCCTCTCTTTAAAAAAAAATTAAAAATATTTACACTTTGGCAATTGATTGGGTAGGCTTCAATTATCTAGTAAATTCATTATCTGGGAAAAACATCATATGTAGTTTAAATAAGGTTCACTGGCCCAGGTGAAAAAGAAGATGGAGGTGGCAGAAAATAGATGACCAAAAATACAGTAAAAAAAAAAAAAAAAAAAATCAAAAATCTGTGTGTAGAAACATGAAACAGTCTTTCCTCCCAGAGGCTCTATACTGACACACCGATTATGAAAATTACAAGGTTTACAAGGTTGTAAGGCCCAAGCCTGACACCTATTTTTTTAATTATTTATTTATTTATTTTATAGGTTTTATTTATTTATTTGGCAGAGAGAGAGAGAGAGAGAGCACTCCTTCCATTAGGAGCCCGATGTGGGGCTTGATCACCAGGACCTTGGGATCATGACCTGAGCCAAAGGCAGACGTTTAACCGACTGAGCCACCCAGGCATCCCAATGACACCTATTTTAGAATCAACAAGAGCCCCATCTTACCATAGCAGTCCTGCCACTATAAATCATCACTAAGTTCTACCGCATATATGTAGGTGTTTTATTTTCTAAAAACTTTTCTGGCTATCATTCCTTCAGCTGCTAACTCTGTGCCCCACACAGTGCTAGGTGCTTTCCATAGCTTATCACTAACCCTCACAATGTCTTGCGAGACGGTCCTATAATGCCTATGACACAAAAGAAGTGGTTATGAAACTTGCCCCAAATCATACAGCTACAAAGTGAGACAAACCCGCTGCCAAACTCTTTCTCTTTCCACTATTCCACACTACCTCTTTGATAAAAGAATTAATGGTGTGCAATTAACCTCTAAATCAAGGTTTTTGTCTGCGAACTCTTGTACTCGCAAAATTCAACCTATGGAGGCAGAAATGAAGGAAAATCAGAATTGACACAGAAAATTTATGAACATGAATATTTAATCTCTATTCCATTAGCAACCGTTGATTGTAGAACAATTTTTAATGAATTGAATGGAGGAAAAATTCATTTCATTAACCTTTCATATAAATGTATTATTATTGAACCAAACAGGCCACTGTACTTGCAACTCAGTTCGATGTTAATTAGATTACAGGCATGAGGCTTTAAATCAAAAAGAAACAAAAGAAGCCATCAGCAAGCTTCTCAGCCACTGCTTGTTTGTTTGCTGGCTAAAATGGATTTTTACCTGCAATACAAATTGCTATGCTTCTTTTATTTTCCGACATTTTCAAGTGAATTTTCTCTCGCTTCTGTATGCCGACACTTTATATTAAAAATAAAAATAAAAATAAATAAAACCTTGAGAATCAGCAAAGAGCACATTCTTCATGTAGCAATATGTTTTACCTGCTCAGCTGGGAGTAATCATTCCTATCTCTCCAGAAAACTACACTTGTATTTTTTACTAGTCTGCCTTATTGTATGCTGAAAGCACATGCAAGATATTGGAAGCTATTTTAGAAAACACCATTATTGAGTTTGCAACCCGGAGACAGAGGCCCAAATGGCCTAAACATAATGTTCTAACCAAATCTGCAGCTGTGAGTTGTTTTTCTCCCCAACATAGGCTTTTCGTCCATTTAATCTGCTCTCAGTCCTAATTGTTTCATATCATATCAGTTATTCCTTTTCCCAAAATTAATTTTTAGCTACTTGTAGCAAAAGTGTCAAGATAAAAAAAATTTATGGGAAAATCATATTTTAAAAAGAAATTAGAAATCTGATAAGAAGTTAAAGAAAAGATAAAATGACAACCAGGAGTTAACTAAGTAGGTGTCATTTTCTAGAGCTGGAGTGATTCCCAATGTTAATGTTTATGTCAGATTATAAAATGTGTGTACCATCATCTGGAGTTTCTCTTCTGAGCTTTAAAAATAAACAGTGAAGGAAGTTTGAAGTCCCCTAGAGCAATGGTTCTGAAGTTACCATATCTTGTGCCTTCGCTCTATGGGTGTGGCATAGGAAGAGTATAAAATCATGCCAAGAAGAAAAGCAGAGAATTTCCTGAACATTCTCCAAGAAATCATCTGGCTTTAGCAAGAGTTCTATGCCCCTGCCCTACCAATCTTTCCCCAATCCTGGAACACAGAGCTTCTGTGCCTTCACACACACAGCCTGGTCCTGGGGAATGTGGTAAGACTAGAAGCAAAGTGGAAAAAAATAATGGTGGGCAGAGAGAATGGTGGATGTGGGAAAACAGTAAAACCAACAGTATGGGAATGAAAAGAGACTGTATCTCACTAGCTACTGAAAAAAACAATTGGCATCTCACCTACCATAATGTAGTTACACCGAAACCATGCCACATTAATGGGAATCCATTCCTTCCAGAAAGCAGTTTATCAGAAATTATTACAGGGCACCTAGGTGGTTCAGTTGGTTAAGCATCTGCCTTCAGCTCAGGTCATGATCTCAGAGTCCTGGGATTGACCCCCAGGTCCAGGGCTACCTGCTCAGCGGGGTGTCCGCTTCTCCCTCTCCCTCTTCCCCTCCCCTCCTGCTCATTCTCTCTCTCTCTCTCAAATAGATAAAATCTTTAAAAAAAAAATATTGCCGTAAGTGCTATATATTGGGATAGGGGAGTTCTACATAAGGTTTCCTTGAGCAGATGAAGTTCTACCATTAGTAACTCACTTCATGATCTTGCTGATCTATCAACTCTTTTTCTCATAAAATTGTAACTTAAATGGGAGTCCATAGCATTGTACCATGGAGAAGAGCAAAGCTATACAATGACATAACACATCTCCTGAAAAACCAAATTTATTTGAAGCTTCTGGGAGGGAATTTTTTTTAAATAATGAACTTTATTTTTAGAGCAGTTTTAGATTCACTGTAAAACTGAATGAAAAGTACGAAGAATTCCCATTATAACCATTGTTCTGACATACTCAGGACTTCCCCCACGATCAACATCCCGCACCACGGTGGTACTTGCTTACAATCAATGGGGAATTATTTTTATAAGGAAAATTACAGAAGAAAATGAAGAGCTCACACTTTTTTTAAAAAGAACATAAGGAAATGCCCGTCTCCACTCTGCCTATGGTCCCAATAGGAAGAGTCCCTGTCTTCTGACTTTAGGTGTTTGGCAAAGCAAAATTTGAGAAGCACCGCCTAAACCACCGACAACTAACCTTTGTCAAAGGCTTCAGTGGCAAGTTAGCAGAGTCTCCAGAAAAGAGGAGGGGAGAGGGACATGAAGAGGGTGACATGAGCAAGTGGTGAGAGCAGGGTTGAAAGGTAAGAATATATGCCCCCAAAAGCTTGCACAAACATTTCACTCGTGTTTTTCTACATGATAAACTTCACTGCCTATATCTCTCCCTTTCCTACGTTATGTAATCTTTCCACATTGGCACCTGTGTGTTAGGGTGCCACATACCACACCGAAAAACGAGAACAAGGAAAATGTCAGCCTCTCAATACTTACCAGCACAAAAATGTAACAATACACGTTGTATCTTTTCAAAAGAGAAGGGGTTCCATCTCTAGGCAAGATGGAGTATCTAGTATTTCCCACTGAATACAACTACGCCCTAGAAAGACTTAATGGAACAGCTCTCTGAAGATTCTAAAGAGTAAATGGTAGCAGATGAATTGAGGAAGGAGAACAGAATTCAAAGTAGTATCAAACCAGCAATGGTTTTCCTGTTTTATTTATCCTTTCCATCTGGTATTACCGAGCTCGGATTCAAAAGCAGCTCAAAATAAGGAAGTACTCATTGGATTCAAACAGAAAACACTCCAAGAAAAGTCTCCTCCCTCTGGTCAAAGGAGCAAAAAGGAGGACTCCTGAGGGTAAGAGTGGAGAAAATCCTGTATTTTAAGTCCTCTTTCCATTCTTTCCCAGTCTAACACCCCAGACAAGTAACAGGAACAGCAAAAGCAGTGGTTGCTGGACAGGCATCCCAAATTCTGAGGGACCATTTTCTCTGGTCCCAAGAGTACAGGATGAGTCCCAATGCTTTTTTCTTTCTCTCTGCCCTCTCACTGTTTGATGCCTCATATAAAGGTAATTGTGGGATATGCATGGCAAAACAGAGAGACTCAAGTCCCACTTTCGGCTAGAGAATGGGAAGGGAAGGGGGCAGCCAGGGAGTTGGAAAGTATCAGGGAGATCAGATACAGAAGGGGACTTTTGAGAATAATCCCATAAAGAGCTGTTCTAGATCTGACCCTAAATAGCATATCAAAGGCTTTGAGAACTAAACTACCACCCAGTTCTCAGACTGGCCAATGCAATGGGTGATACACACAAAAGAAAAGTCCTAGTAGAACGACAAAGGCTCTGAAAACTTAACTGGCATTGGAACCAAAGTCCACAAAACGTGGGATGGGGCTTATACCCTGAACCTCACCAGGTAAACTGTTCATTAAAACAAACCAAACAGCAATTTAAAAAAACAAAAAACAGAACAAAAAAACCTACATGACCTAATCCCCTTAGCTCTCCCCTTAGAAAAGAAAACGGCTTTTATTTTATAGTTGGAAAACCTAGGTAAAGAGGTTAAAGTTCACAGTGCCTTCCCCTTAGCACAGTATAGCTGTAAACAGGCAGTTCTGTTTTGCACGTCCTATTTACAAAGACTTTAATCCTGAAAGGGTTTATGCCAGGGATTCAGGTTTCCCGTTTTCTTTCTTTGTTTTTGTTTTCTTAGGTAGTTATTTATGTGACTGTCCTCCTAACTAAATGGACCAATCTGGGCATAAACCATTTTCTCATTTTCTCTGCTTATAGAAAGGAATGGTTTATTTCAGCACTACAGATAACATCTTGAGGTCTCAGGAGGATGACAAATTGAAACAGTCTCTTTCTTGCCTAACATTTCTTACCCAAGAGTCAAGTGATGATGTTAAGGAATAAACCTCTCTTCTCCTGACAATTTGCACTTACTTTCTTAATAGCCCTGCTAAGATTCAATGAATTTCAGTTCGCTTAGAGCCTACTTAGTGCCTGCCAACAGGCACAGGAAGCTTTCATTCATCAGCATAATAGTCCTTTTGGTGAAGCCTTCCTATTGAAATTATGGCAGCAATTCCAAAAAAGAAACAGCAGAGATGGGACAAATGAATTCCCTTTCAAAAAGAGCCATCAGAATAGCATAGTAGTTCCTACATAACTAGAAACTTAAAAAATTATTTTGATTGAGAAATGTTTGGAAATTTTATTCAGGATATTTATTTGAATATATGTATTCAAATATAATCAATGTAAAATCACATACCTAGTCACTGGGATTATCTATACTTTGCAAAATCATTTGAAAACAAGCACAACCACCAAAAGCAACTATTGGTAATCGTGCACAAATAGCAACATTCACAGACAAGTGGTGCCTCACTGGCTAAACGGTTCCAGATTCGTGCTCTTCTTTGACCTGGTAAGGTCTCTTGCACCACATAATTCTAGTGTGCTACTTGACAGGTACCTTTTGCTGCAACAATGATGTGGTAATGCATCTGTCCCAAAGATCGCAAATTGCTAACATTGTTCCCTCTATCACTTAAGCTCTCTATAAAACTTTTAGACTGAAACATTGTCTAGTATTATTTGTTGATGAGTTTTAAACTGTAGAATCAAAATGATTTCATATTTTTAATTAAATTAATCTTTGGCGGGTTTTTTTTTCCTTTAACTGCATCGCCTTTTATCAAAAATGTGTTCTCTACCTATTGTGTATAAATGAATTCAGTGCTGTAGGGATATAGAAGAAGAGATCATTAATCTCAGCTTTCAGAAAGCATATAGTCAACGTGGGGAAATATATAAAAAAAATGCACAATGAATAATTAAAGAATTGTTTCAGGGGCGCCTGGGTGGCTCAGTTGGTTGAGTGTCCGACTTTTGATTTCAGCTCGGGTCCTGAGATCAAGCCCCATGTTGGGCTCTGTGCTCAGTGGGGAGTCTGCTTGAGATTCTCTCTCCCCCTCTCCCTCCACCCCTCCCCCGACTTGCACATGTTCTCTATAATAAATAAATAAATAAAATCTTAAAAAAAGAATTATTCCCAAGCAACATATAAATAAGTGCATGTAAAAATTGAATATGGGTCTTCCTCAATGTACAAAGGAATTGTTTTCTGAAAGTTCACTTTCAAGTCAGTTGCTCAGAATGCCTTAAGCATTTTTACCATAAACAAATTATGCTGTAAAGTATGGTTATATTATCCAGCCAGTTCACAATGACCTGGTTCATATAAAATGTCCGCAGATCACAGGACTATCAATATTACAGGAAGGATCAGAAATGGAACTGATGTTTGTTAGTATGTGGCAAGCACTTTCACATAAGTAATGTTATTTAGTCTTAATAATCCTGTAAAGTAGATTATTATGCCTTTCTTTAAAGATAAGGATCCTGAAACTGATAAAGGTTAAGTCACTTGCCCAAGGTAATAGGTTGTAAGTGACAGAACACAGATTTAAACCCAGAACTGTCTAACTCTGAAGCCAGATCTCCACTCCTATAGCATGTAGCTACCCTCTAAAACAACATTGATCAGGGAGCACTTTTTCAGTGCCCAAAAGGGAACGTCAGGAATATGTCCCACAGACTGAAAGCTCTTGAAGTGCAGAGAAATGCCTTTTCATCTTGGTATCTCCAGTGTGGCTGTCTGACACCGAGTAGGTACCCAAAGATTACTGAATGAACAAACAAAAGAACAAATGAACAAATTAATGGAAAATGAGTTCTTAAAAGGAGGGGTTATTTTTTATTCATATCTATATACATACAACCTACCATAGAGATATAATCTATCAATAAATATTTATTAACTAAAGAATTCCATTCCACTAGCACACCTTCTCTCGTTCTGCTTTTCCTAAATTTGCAATCCCGACCACTTCCAAATTCATGCTGAACTTAATGTTTTTCAAAATCTCAGTTCTCTCCTTCCTTTGCTTAGATGCTGAAATCCAGAAAGACTAAATCCATATTTACATCTTTTATGCGGCTCAGCATGCTCCCCAGTCAGGACAGATATGAATTTAACCTAGCAAGCTTTACCCATAAAGCTCTTGGATCTCTGAATTTGAAAAAGATGCACAGCCCCTTGGGGAAAAATTATCCAAACTGATATCAATGAAGTGGATTTATCCTGTCCAGAGGAAATGCAAATGCACTTGGTTGCATCAACTTTCTGAAACTACACTTCTAAAGCAAATTAAGAAACCCATTTCAAGTTGTTTGAAAGGAATGTTGGCTGACACTTGCAAATTAGTCTTCTATAGAGAAGTAGCTCTAATTCTGCAGCTTATCATTTCAAATGATTTTAGAGATGAATATTCACATCCCATATCAATTTTTAATGTAATGGATAGAATCCCAAAAGCTTAAAAACTAGGTTCTACTTCATAATCTGTCATTCTCTCTACCTTCTTTCAGGATACATTAATTTTTTAGTAAGTTCTTTTAAGTAGCTCCTAAGATACATTTTTAACCACTACAAGTTCAAAAGCGATATGCAGAGCCCCTAATTTAGTTGATATCTTATGTAAAGAATCCTTATTCATTATAAAATGGTGACCATAATTAAATAAAAATATAGAAGTGATGGGAACACAGGTTCTGAAACTCTCACACTAAAAGTCCTTGAAAAAAAGACAAATCATTTTCTTAAGCTCCCAGATGAACACATTTAATATCCTATACTAACCATGTTGATTATTTTCAAAATTACCCTGAATATTATTAATGGCAAATGTTAAACTACCAAATATCCTGTAATATTGATAAGTACTCTCTAAAGACATGGCTCAGCAATTTCAGGGTATACACTTTGTGAAACAAGAGAACCAGCAGTACTTTAAGAAGGAACAACAACAAAATCTTCAGTCCCTTCAGCACAATTGGCTCAGAGCAATGAAAGAGAAATACTTGTTTTTAAAACATACTTTATATCTACATTTAAATGCCTAATTAATCCTAATAATTAAATGCAACCACTGACCACTTTCTGCGCAAGATCTCTTTTTTATTTCCATAAACTCTGGAATTTAATGGAAATCATTGTGTCATTATGTCCAGGGTAATAAATGCCTATTGGTCAATAAGCTCTGAACCTTAACAGGCAGTTAACTAATTCAGTTGGAAATAAGACCAATAGTTCTAATGGCCTCTAATTTCACTGCAAGAGTCCAGCCTTATGAACTATAGATGGTTTTCATGAGCTCTTCCTATAGCAGAGGACAGCAATTTAAATGTAAAAAACACGCATTTGAAATTCAAGAGCTTACACTGATCTCATTTGCCAGGGAGACCACAGATCAGAAGAGGTCCTTCCTGAAGAAATATTTCAGCGCCATAAGCAGAGCCAACGCAAACAAAAATAGAACAATTTTAAATTACAAGAGCTCAATTTAGTCTATTTGAAAATTATTCAAATTTTCTTATGGTTATTTCAAACAATCTGAATAGTTTGCTTTAAAACTGGACAAAAGTAACAACTGTAAAAACACCTTGTAATAAAAACAAAAAGGGAGGCTTAGAAAGTTGATCTCTTCCTGCTGTCTCACTCACCCTCCCCTGAGAGTGAAGGCCTCTAGATTTCAACATAAATAGATACACTTTAGTATACAGATATCAGTGCACTTGAAATCAAAATAGTCTGGAGACATCAGTATCCACTCAAAACCCAATCCTTTCAAGCTTTTGTGTCACATTGCAACAGCAGAGAAAGCACTTCAAGCGATGAGGTAAGAATGTCCCTTTGCCCTATGATGCCAGGGGGTGACTTCTACATGAAAATGAAAAGAGGTTATGTTCATTGTTCTGCCAACGTTCAATTCTGACCTGACCATTCCAGGCCTCTATCCACCCTTCTACAGTAGCTACACCTACTTCCAGGAAAATCTCTTAAATTACATATTTGGGCTCCTTTATTTGAAATGACATTTCATTTAAAAAACATTTACGTGCCAAAACTCAAACGCCTTTTACTTATTCATCACTTACTTTGTTTAATTACGGTGAAAGAAGTTAAAGTTCTCTGGCATAATTTTGTACCAAATTTTTTGACAAACCTAAAGAAAATAAATTGCTATATTTTCTAGCCTCTAGTTCAATCATAATCACATTTCCTGCAAAACATTTAGACTAGATTAATCTTCCTGAGAGCACAGTAATTAAGACCATAACAATATATGGTAGTAAACTGGAACACTGTTCAAGAAGTAAAGAAACCTTGGGCTGGTTTAACCCTTGTTACTGACCAGCTATGTTAATTTCAATTATTTGCCTTCTCTGGGCCTCAATTCCATCATTACTAAAGTGAGGGGTTAGGTTTAGTGGTCTCTTAAGGTTCTTTAAAACTGTAACATTCTAAAATCCTATTCTATGAAATGAAATCTTCTTTATTTATAGAGTGGCTAACTGCTGAGGCAT
Organism: Ursus maritimus; assembly: GCF_017311325.1. Taxonomy (NCBI): domain Eukaryota; kingdom Metazoa; phylum Chordata; class Mammalia; order Carnivora; family Ursidae; genus Ursus; species Ursus maritimus. Next base: position 8,591,413 of record NW_024425897.1, read on the forward strand.
TCCAAATTTCTCCTTAATAGTTCCACATTCGGGGTGCCTGGGAGGCTCAGTCAGATAAGCTGTTGACTCTTGATTTCAGCTCAGGTTAGGATCTGGGTTCAGGTAGTGATCTCAGGGTCCTGAGATGAGCCCCACATAGGGCTCTGTGCTCAGCAGGGAATCCACTTCTCTCCTTCTCCCTCTACCCTTCCTCTCTCTCTCCTTCTCTCCACCCAAATAAAAAATCTTTAAAAAAAAAAAAATACTTTCACATTCACTATCATTTAGAGCCTTATGATTATAACACTTGGTTTCATTTTAATGTCTCCTTTTCAAACACCTTCTTCCTAAAGAGAAAACCTAATATAAGAGTTTTGTGTAAGAAATCTGCCACAACCATCCCCCACAAAGCAAGGCAAGCTTTTCCTTTTAACAAAACATTTGCAATTGGCAAAGAAGGGTGTGAGCCAGTCTATTTCTTTCCATGTGTTAATGAACCACCTATTGCCAAATGGAACTCTCTTCTAATTCCAGACCAGCAAACACCATTTTCTGATGAAGTAAAATGACAAAGTACTAATTAGAAGGAACCTAATCTGAAGTCACAATTCTCATTAATTGGAAGTTACTACAGTAATTATTAACAAGTCACATTATCATTAGACCAAAGAAAACGTCAAAATTGATTTATGCATTCAGGGGTCTCTAATAAATAGGGTCTGAATCCAAGGTCCTCTCTAAAATGACCAGAGTAAAGAAAATAATATTTTACAGGTTAATGAATACTTTGAAAATACCACATTTTTCATCACTCAGATGACTTTTTCCAGTATTAAACATACCCTGAAATATTGAATCAAACTAGATGACCAAAAAGACCAAATACTTCAATGTCTCCAAAGAGTACAACGCGCAGCATCTTCAAGAAGCCTACAACAATCCCAACGAAAACTAATGCCCTGATGATCCTAAAATACATCTATCTCCAAGGTCAAAGGAGTACTGCCTTAATTCAACTGGCTAACTAAGATGAGTTGAAGATAAATGAAAACAAGAATTGTGGGCATTTGGAGACCAATACATCAAAACAACAGAGCAAGGGAAAAAGCTGCTCAATTAATTGGAAAGTCATAATAACATGGGTAAACTTCATGTTTCTTTTGAAATTTGTCAGACTTCCTGATTCTTACGGGTTTTTTTCCCCAATATTTGAACTAGCTCAGCCTATATCATAGAGACATTTTCATGTTAGCAAATTTTCATATGTATTTGTACTCTGGACATAACTTAAAAATTGTTGTTTTTTGTGTTAAACTTCCTAATTGCTACATATGGTCTAGGTTAGAAAAATGTGTTCTCAGAGCTTAATTAACATGTTAATGTGATGGTGACATAAAAAGGTAATATTACTTAACTATTTTACAGTTAAGTTTGCAATTTGAACTCACGTACTTTATGCTAATGCATTTATCATATTATTAATCAGATATAAACATGTATTTCTCAGCTAAAAGGTAGAATAAGCTAAAGATTTTTTTCAATGAGATTTAAACTACACTTACTTTATTTTAAAGTATTTGTATTTTTCTCATTAAAGAATATGGGTTCATTCTAAAAAATTTGGGAAAAATATAAAAGCACAAGAAAAGTAGACTCATCTTTTAATCCTATCACACAGAGATCATTTTGATTCTAACTTACATACTGCCAATATTTTTCTATGCAGACATCAAACATACATTGTTTTATAAAACTTGCAATTACTCTAACCTTTTGTTTTGGCTTAAACTGGTTTAAAATAGGCATTTGGTCATATAATCTCCACAGACAAAAGTGGACAAAAAGCAAGATGAAGTTAATTTATAAGACCCATGATTTTATGTGTATATGTATGATACACACAAAAATTACATACATATGCATGTATGTAAAATCATGTGCTAAAAACTCATCTTTCATACAGATCCAATCAAATTTATATTTCAGAGCTGAAGTCATACCATTATTTGGTCAAAAAAATGTATCCACGCAGCATGTCTAATTTGTATAGCAAACTATTGATTATGTTATAACTATATAACAGAGGCTAAGAGATAAGAGAAACTAAAACAGGTTAAACTATAAAGCACTTTTCAGACAAGTGTGACAAATTAACATACACACATTCAGACCTAGACTAAAACTTTTATTAGACCCACAAGAGGAAATTCCAAACACCTTTTAATTCACATCAGCCTCTGCTACCAGAGAACCAGGCTATTCTCACAAAGAAAAAAAAAAGTTAAATGAAAAGAAATGCTTTCACTCTGACAACTTCTAGTTGGTGGCAGAAGGGAACATACATACACATGTACACATAATGAAAAAAGACAACACCTTACACATGATGTATACAAAATTTATAAATTTACCTCACAGTCAACTATCTCCCAAATACCCAATCCACAAAGTTGTTTAAATTAAGAATAAAATACGATAGAGTTAGACAGAAAAACCTGGATGGGAAACTCATGTACGTCTTTAAAAGTTTCTTATACAAAGGAGCAGCAAGGCCCTCAGTCTAATTCAAGAATTCCAAAGGGTTACTTTTATGGAGCACAGGTAAGTCTTTTTTGTGAGATCTGTAGAATGTGGCACCGGAGATGAATATAATTTAATTTGGAACATGTGCAAACATCTATAAACATCTACTGGAGCCCAGTCTGTTTGCAGCAACATTTTCACTGAGTTATGTATTCTGCACACCAGTACGGCTGGCTGTTCCACAGCTTTCAAATGCTGATATAAAACTAGTTTCTACCTATTTAAAAAATTACACGAACACTAAAAACTTGGATTAACCCAGTGTTCTGGTATTTTTAATTTCCTTGGGAGCTTACAGAGAGGACGAAGAAAAGGATTCTTTACTTCAACATTAAATATACGCTATTGTTTATATATGAACACAACCATATACATATCACTATTAGTTTTTAGCAATATTATAAAATTCAATAGAAACAAACAACATTATTTTAAACAGCCTTAGTGGCTCTACAAGTCATTTGGCATCTGGTCTATGCCTGTGAAAGAATGTGCTAACCACACACATGCCTGTCCAGAGATCACTGGTCCAGCAATCTAGTGCGGTGTCTCACAACTCAGAAATTAGACCATGTTCAAAACAAGGACCTTTGGGGCGCCTGGGTGGCACAGCGGTTAAGCGTCTGCCTTCGGCTCAGGGCATGATCCTGGAGTTCTGGGATCGAGCCCCACATCAGGCTCTTCCACTATGAGCCTGCTTCTTCCTCTCCCACTCCCCCTGCTTGTGTTCCCTCTCTCGCTGGCTGTCTCTATCTCTGTCGAATAAATAAATAAAATCTTTAAAAAAAAAAAAAAACAAAAAAACAAGGACCTTTAAGCTGCATCTTGAAGAACCACTAACCAGAGAGAATGAAACACATACCCCCTAAAGCAGTATTACCAAGAAAATAACAGCAAATTCAACCGTGTTGTCTCTAAAATAATCTCAACTCAAAATTTCTTTGGCTTTCCTTCTTGATACAAAGAATCTGGTATCAAGATATTTTTGAACTGTGTAAAAATTAACACATGACAAATACCTTGTTGCTAGTATTGGACCATGATACCACCTGCCAAACCAAAAGTCTGGCAGCATTAAGAAAGTTGTAGGACTGAGTCTCTCACTTGCTAGAAAATATGGTAGTTTAAAAGAAATATAACTGAGAATAATAAATCCATTCTTCTGATTGGAATTATTATAATTACTAACCACACAGACACTCCATTTATGCTCCAATCAAAGCTATTTTATAATCATTCTAATTCTATAATCTGCATGAAATAAGATACAGCCCACCACTGGGATAAGGAAGTTTCCCAAAGGGGTGAGAAAATGAGTCTCCCCGACCTTAATTAGGAGGAAGAAGGCAGGGTTTTTCTCTCCCTTCATCTCCAGAGGATCTGGTAAGGCTCTAGCTCTATGAAAATCAGAGGTTGGATTCTTTTATGAATAAGGCGTGGAAGAGGAAGTGTAAGAAAGAAAAGTACTAACATGGGTAGACCTTTACACGTAGGACACGTTACATAAATTAATGCTCTCAACCACCCTGAAACATAAGAATTGGTCATTTATTTTTTCAAGTGAGGGATAGGAGTCTCTGAGAGGCTGGGCACCTTGCCCTACATCACACACTCTATTACCAATTGAGTTGGGACTCAAACTCAGATCTAACTTTCAAAGCCTCTGCTCTTTCCCATTATAGTATGCCGCCTCCCTGACTGAAGTTTTATTTAGCACAGTTTAGTCATAATACCTTTCTGTATCAAAATAAATAACTTTAACCAGCTGGTCTTAATATTACAGGAACTGAAATTAAAAAGAAAAACCCACAACAGCCACAAACATTTGGAACCACAAAGGAATATGTCATACTACAGCCAATGAAGTGCTAGTTAACAGAACTTCCAAAGCTAGACCCCCAAAATAAAAGCTCACAGGGAAGAAAGAAAAATAACTGTTGCCACAATGCTAATAATCACCCCCTAAAACTTCTTATACAGTGCATGGGACTATTGAATCCTCAGGTCCAGAACCGTCTCCTTCCCCAGGCCTCCTGTTCTGTTTCCCCGCAAGCCCCCCTCTCCTTAGAGAGTTAAGGACACTGAGTTAGCTGAGGGGCCTGCAGTGACCTTTTATGGATCTGCCCAAGCTTGCTCACAGAGCCCAAGGCAAAACCACTTTGAGAGTTTGGCAAAGGAATTCATTTTTAGTTGTTTTTATTTTTAAAAGAAAACATCATCACAAAAACATGAATGCTCCGGTTACATAAACAAGAAAAATTTCTTATGAAGCTCCCTCTTTTTTCAAAGACTTTTACTGCATAGAAATCAGAACTTAAAACCCAGAAAGGCATATTATATTGGTTTTTCAAAAACTACAAAGAATCATAAAACTCCAGGGCTTGAAGGGATCTTAAATAGTTACACAGTCCATCATTTCACTTCAAACAAAATTATATTAAAGTATTTAAAATAATTGAGAATTCATTCAACGTTAAAACCTTCTCTCAGAAAAAAAGTCAGCATTCACAGGCAAGAAATTATTTCCTATATAACTAAACGGAATCACTCATTTTGTCTTATAAACCTGTAAGTCCTTATTAAATCTTCAGGGTGGGAGTTGGTGGTAGGGATGGTTTGTGTGGAAGAAAGGAAAACAAACACTGAATGTCAGGCACTCACCACCCTGGATGTTTTTTATATATGTTATCATTTCATCTCTACAACAATCTGTAAAATAGGTACAATTGGCCCATCTTCAGAGCAGAAGTTAAGGTTCAGAAAGGCAAATAAATCACCCAAGGGCATAAGGTAATAGGTGGCAGATGTGGGACAGGAACTCAGGTCTGTCTAACTCTTCCCATGGCGGTGCAGGGCTTATCATCCTTTACACCAGGCATACCAACCTTGTCCAAATGGGGCGCTCAAGTTTCACACTGCTTTCATTCTAATGTGTCACACTGGATTAGGGACAGCAATTTGAATAGCTGGGGTTGAAGACATATGCCAGCCAACAGCTCTTATTTGAAACACTGGGTCTACTTTATGCTCACTGGAAACATCTAAAAGCCTGGAGGGGTGACACCAGCCCCAAACTCTCACCAGAGTTTGAGAATGGCACCCAAGCTGGTAGACGATGGGGCACAGTATATCAGGGAAAGATCCAAAAGCTACCACCTGTTAGGGTAGGTGGCTGACAAAAGTCTGTGCAGGTGATGAGGCGTGGGACTTGTGGATATAACCTTCTTGAGTAGTCATGAAAATTGCCTAACAGCCGTCCTTGGTACATACTTCATAGACGGCCACTCTGTAACATACATTTTCTATGTACAGACGATGCAGATAATTTAGAGGAAGGGGAGGAGGGAGAGAATACAGTGAAAGTAAGATGCCCAATCCACCAAGGAAATGGGGGTAGGAGTGAGGGAGAACATTGGGTAAGCACCCTGCATAGCACAGCAACAAAGAAACCAACTTAAACCAAATGGAAATAACAACAACAATAAATAAATACAAAAAATGGGAAAATCAAGAAACAAGCAAGCAAAAAACCCAAAAAATATTCAGTGAGGTAATCAGGATGGAAACAAACTAAAGATTTTTAACCGAAAAGCTCTTGAAAGTTGCTGCCCTTTCTCAGTTCATGCTCTTTCAGTTCCTTTTACTCACCACTGTCCTCCATTTACAGCACACTCCATTCAATTTCATATTTCATCCCTAGGGTTTCACTAATAGAGTTTCACCACAGGTAGCCTGAGATACAACGATCAATATATTACTCAGCAACAATGTACATGCATAAAGCACCCAACACCCCAGATCAACACATTTACTCCTAACCCATTCGGGGCAGGTGAGGCCCATGGAGAAGGGCAGCAGGGAGAACAGCGCCCACACCATCCACACATTTGGAGAAAGGGACTTAAAGCAATGGAGTTTTGACATCTCACTTCAGAACTATGAGACTGGTATCAACCAATCAAAACCAAAAGCAGGCTTGCCACTCAAGTACGAAGCCAGCAGGAAAGAGCCAGGCACATGCCGTACCAGTGTTCCAAGTTAGTCTAGAACCTGTACTTTGGTTTCAGACAGTCCACCTAGTGCTTGAGGGCTGTGATAGGAGAAAAATCCCCCCTTGGGTAAAAGTCACAGAAGAAAATAGCCATGACTCTCCTAGATACCATGGACAACTGCATAACCCACAGATGTCTCAGTTTGTCAAAAAAAAACAAAACAAAAACGAAAGCAGTAGATGCACCCCCAGCCTCTGCCCACATGCATGGTGGCCCTCAAGTCCTGTCTCATGTGCCTCCCATCCTCGAAAGGGGGAAGGTAGGGCCAAGGGAAAGGCATGATATTCAGGATTCACTGGGGCTCCCAGAAGATACTAGGTATAGACCTAGCCTAGCAGGTCTCCTGGGGTTATCTGAGGGCAAGATAAAGCACACAGATTTCCTTAAGTTCTTGAAATTTGCTTTCACCTGAGAGGAGGTGAGGCTTCAGTAAAGCCTAGAAGAACTAGACTGACTTTCCCATATTTGAACCAACACAGGACAGAAGTCCACAGGCTGAAGATACACCCAGTTATTGGGGGGCTGACTTTCAAACATGTGGAGTTTTCATTCATGATCGAATGCTATTTAAGCGTTATAGACTACTGCTACCCAATCGATAGCTTCTGATCCCATACTCCCTGCTCAAGTGAACATGGAGAAACGAAATGTCAGGCTCTTTAAACATGCCAACTGGAAATCAAAGTGAAACGCTGAAGGAGAAGTGACAGCCCAGTGTTTCTCTCTGGTATAAATTCCCTGATGTTCACTCTTAAAAGAATCGTCCCAGCCCTTTCCTGTTTGACATTTCCTTCCCAGCTCAAGCTAAAGTGGGCCCTGTGCATAATCACTGATGAACTAAATGCCCACAAGACCATCTCAAGTGACACACACAGTGCCCTGACACAAAAAACAAAATCAATAATCTGCTGCTCTATGTCACGTGGAAATCCTGACTGCTGTCAGCAGACAGGAGGAAGAGGCTTGGGGGTTGCAGTAGAGGCAATTAGAGCCCTTGGAAAAGCAGAGCAGAAAGTAATGAAACCTCCCCAAGTTCATCCGTTACACACACACACACACACACACACACACACACACACACATATATATTCATGAAGTAAAAAGGCCACATAGCCAGAGGTCATATTTTTCTAGTCTGCTAAATTAAAGTGACTGAAAACCTCTGTAATTGCATAGAAACAGATGAAATTGTTATCTTAACTAAATTGTAAATGCACTTTAAATGTCATAAGTTTTGATGCAATTTAATATTTTAAATGGACATTGCTCAGTATAGTGACTGATTTTCTACCAAGCAGATGGGGACATAATACACGTCCATTACCAAGACTGAACAAACGCCCACCCATCTGCCTGAGCAGTGCAAAAAGATACTGCAGAGAAAGCAAAGACAAAACTTTCTCGGCCTGGAGTTACAGAAAAGAGCACTAGAAAGGAACCAAGAGGGCCTGAGTTCCCATCTCAGCTCTACCATTTACTTACTCTGTGACCTTAGGTAAGTCACAGCCTCTCTTGGCCTCAATTTCCTCTTCTATGAAACAGAGATAAATAATCCCTGACATACCTGTGTCACAAGTTACTGTGAGGACAAAATGGGATCAAATAAGTAAAAATGTTCTGTAAACAGTTAGATACAAATGTATGCAATTATTATAATTCATGACATTATGTATTTGGGGCAAAATATGAAAATAAATCATTTCCTACTGTAACCCAGAAAAGATCTGAATTAACTTTCCACTAACAAGCTGGTTTAAAAAAAAAAAAAGTGGATGAATGACATGATCCCAGTGCATTTCCCTTAATCCCCCAGACAACGTGACACTTCTAAAAATTAACCCAGCATTACATTACAGTGAAGTTGAGACAGTAATGTTATCTTCATGTACAAAACCAGCATACCTGTCCAGTATGTACCCAGAACGTTGAAAGAGTAAGTAAATGTACTTTTTTTCATATCTAATTCATTAGCAGAGAGCGACATAAGCACTGAAGAGAAACAGATCCATTATCTCTCACCTTTCTTTGTCCCTTCCTACACACATTGTATATAAAAGAGCAACTAAAGAGAGCTATAAGAGCAGTGCTTAAGTGGCAAGTTTAAACATTAACCACATCCCAGATAAAGCACAATTTTCTCATAGCTATTTTAACTTATTTTCCTATTATACCTTCTGTGTATCTAGCAGATTTACTAGCAATTTTAGGAATTGAATGGATTGTGTATATGAATTAATATTGTTAAGAAAATCTGGGTCTTTATTCTTAGTTTCTAGGCTTTTTGAAGTACTAATAGTATTAGTTATCTGTTCATCAAAAAAAAAAAGTTGTTTTTTTCATGGTTTAATGTGTTTTGCTCAGACTCCAAAAATTTGCTTTGGGGTTAATCATAAGAATGGAAAGTTTTAGCTTCGATGAAATATTTTTTGAGGTCTGGATTAGGTTAAACTAGAATATATTTCACACTTTGAGCTGTACAGGACTCCATGGATGAAGCTGTATTTCTATAATCAGTCTTTTTTGTAATCAGGGGCTCCACCAGACTACTAAAGGGGTCCGACCCTCCCCCCTACACACACACATGCACACACACTTAAGAACCCCTGAGTTAGTGGGAAGCCATCACAACAATGCCATCCGAAACAAAGAGGGCCAGAGTTAATGTACCGATAGTGGAGAAACAAAAAATGATTCAAGGGGCATTTAAGAGACACCCCCCCCACCGCCCTTGCTCAACTTTGGATTTTAAAGCACCACTCTATGCGCATATAGGAAACATAATTTTTTTATAGTAAATAAAGTTTGAGAATTATAATCTTCAAGAAACATTGCTCCAAAGCTGTTAAGAAAGGACTGGTAGCACTGCACAGTGTGTCCTAACAACCTGTGCTCTGCAAACAAAAGAACTCACTCTCATAACAAACAGATCTCAATTTTATATGTGTACAAAAGGGGTTGTTTAGTCCACCTAAAAAGAAAAATACTACCAAAACAAAAAGGAGAACATCATGTCTTAATACAGTCTTCCATCGTTTCAGCCTTGGGCTCACTTGATCTGAAGAATTCCATATATGCTCTGAGAGGTGAAAAGCCTTTGTGAATAATTGAAGACAAAATAATGAAACCCTAGAATGTCAGAGACATAATATAGTTTTGTAGAATTCATCATGGAGCTTTTAAATTCCCAAATACTACATGCTGAATAATTTATTCCTGTGTCAATATGGGGCCAGCAGATGTTCATTCAAAGCCAATATTAACCCTCCTCGAGCTGAAGAGCAGAAAATAGGCTCTGCCTGAGATGCAAGGAGGCACTTAGTTTAAGTGAGATTATCTTGGTATTTATGAGAAAATTAAAGCAGCTTTGGAAGTCAAGAAAAAACACACTACTTAGCCGGCAATCTTTTATCAAAGTCTGCCTATAAAGATAAGGAGGTGAATTTCATGAAAAAACACAAATGGTTGGTACAGGGGGAGCTGATAACACTGCTCTTTCCTTTCAGAAGGGTCCCTGGGGGCTTTTCACTGATTCTGTCTAAGAATATCTTTTAGTGGCTTATTGATATTTACCTCCCTCTTTGGATCACTAATTCCTGATGCAGTTTTGAACTCTCTACTGTGTTTTGGTTCTGGGTATTCTCCCCTCCACAACCCGCCCTCTAATTCAGTTCACTTGAACTAACATAGGTTATGTAGTTGATTTAAAGAGAGAATAAAGCAGAAAAAAAACCTGAAAAAACTAAGCAATGATGAAGTTTAAAGTTTCCCCAGTGGTCTATTATATTTCAAAACTGGAACGGAAACCAATGTCTTAGATCTCATTTATTCATTCACTCATTCAACAGCTAGTTACTGAGTACCAACTCGATAAAGTTTACACCAGGGATGAAAAGGGGGAAATGTTTAATCAAAGATTCTAAAGACTTATTAGGGAAATACACATGTACACATCTAGATATCTGCAGAGGCTTCCAACCTGGCAAAAATGGTATACTGGGCTCCTGTGGAAAGATAGCTGTCAACCTGAAAACACAGAATGGGTAGAATATATGAAAATAATTTTAGGCTACATGTCCAAGCTTATATCCAAGGAACTCCCCCCTGAATGCTAAAAACAGATGAAATAAAGACAGAGTGGTAAGCAGGAGCTAAAGCCAATAAAGCTCCCAGGAAGAGTGAGTACTGGAATCAGTCATAGGCTTCTGCCACTAGAGGGGTGCGCTGATGACACCTTGGTGAGAGATGCCCGGGTGGCACTTCTCATGAATGCTGCTCAGTGGATATGAACTACCTGAATAAAACCAAGAATTGCCAAGGTCTGCCCATGCAGACTGGAAAAACCTCACCCACCACCCAAGGCAGTGACACAGATGACAGAATTTGCACCACAAGAGTTAAGCATCATTCAACAGACTAAAAGAAACTTTAAGATAACTATGTTAAAAATGTTGAAGATAAATAAGAGAAGTAATTAGGTAAAAATGGACAGTATGAAAAATGACCAGGCATATTTGAAAAAGAATCAAATAGAAACTCTAGAAATAAAAGGAGGAAGGGACCTTATTTAGGGGAGAGGACCTCAATAGGTAGCCTGAACAATACACAGATGATAATTAGCGACTAGAACGATTAACCCAAGGAAATCACCCCAAATGCAGGACAGACAACGAGATAAATGCAGGAAAAATAAGTTGAGGCAAAGAAGACAGAATAAGATGATAGGTCAGAATATATCTAACAAGAGTTCTGGAAAAGAATACAGAGAAAAATAAAAGAAAGACAACTGAAGAGTTATAGCTGAAAGAGACCTTATTTTACAAAACTCCAGCCCAGAATCATCTTCAATCATACAAGCCTGTTAGAGGCAAAGCTGGCAGAACACAGATCATCAGCTGCCCACTCTTCCATTATCGAACATCTACCCAAAAGGATAACCCCATTAAAAAGAAACCACATAAGCCTAAATTTCTTTTTAGCTATCTTACTATTTGAGGATTAAAGTGTATCTGACTTTGCACTACAAATCCTTGTATGTTATTACACTGAATTTTTATAACAACCCTATTATTATTTTCATTTTACAGCTGAGATAACTGAGGCTCAAAGAGAAGTCCCTTGCCCAGGCATACTAGTGAGTGCCGGAGCCTGGATTCAAACAAAGCTATGTCTGATTCCATACTCTTAACCACTGTATAACAATGCCTTTACAGTGATACAGCTTTAAAATAATAAGGCATCTCTTAAAGTTGCAAAGATCAAATTCATTATGCAACAGTCTCACTGTACACTTGGAGTATGATTTTTTAAATATCTAGATCAATTTAGTATATTTTGTATCGCCTTATATGTTGGCAACTACAGGAAGCCTAAAGGATTTTATTTTCTGGCGTACTCACAAGTTTTTTCAATCTGCTGTTTTTAAAATGTAAATGAGCGAATATATTAAAAGCAGATAGAACAAAAACCTGTCCTAAAATTCATACATAATCTCAAGGGTTCCCAAATAACCAAAATAATCTTGAAAAAGAACAAAGTTGGAGGACTCATACTTTGACTTCAAAACTTACTACCAAGCTACAGTAATCACAACAGTGTTATACCAACATAAACAGAGGCACAGACCAATGGAATACAATACAAAGCCCAGAATAAACACCCACATATAAGGTCAACTGACTTTCAGTACAGGTGCAAAGACCATTTGATGCAGAAAGGACAGTCTTTTCAACAAATGGTGCCAGGAAAACTGTATATCCATATGCAAAAGGGTAAAACTGGACCCTTACCTTATACCACATACAAAAATTAACTCAAATGGATCAAAGACCTAAACATAAAGGCATACAATTCTTAAAAGAAAATATAGGGGTTACCAAACATCATATTTGGTAATGGTTTTGTGGTTATAACACTAAAAGGACAGGCAACAAAAGAAAAAAACTGCAAATTGAACATTATAAAACTCTCATGTGGCATTTCAAGAGCGAAATGCCAACCTACAGAATGGGAGAAAATATTTGCAAATCAAATATCTGATAAAGGATTAATATCTAGAATATATAAAGAACTCATAATGAACAATAACAAAAACTAACAACCCAATATAAAAATGGGCCAAAAACTTGAATAGGCATTTCTCCAAAGAAGATATAAAAATGGCCAACAAGCACATGAGAAGAGGCTCAATGTCATTAATTATTAGGAAAATCAAAACCACAATAAGATACCACTCCCACTCAGTGTGGCTAGTATCAAAAAATGGGAGGAAAAAAGTGTTAGTGAAAATGTGAAGAAAGTGGAATCTGGTGAATTACAGGTGGAAATGTAAAATGGTGCAGCTACTATAGAAAACAGTTGGGCAGCACTTCAAAAAGTTAAACATGGAGTTACCATATGATCCAGCAATTCCAATTCTAGGCATATACTCGCCAAAAAATAGAAAGCAGGGACTCAAACAGGTAATGTATGCCAATGCGCATAGCAGAATTATTCACAGTAATATACAATGGGTAGAAACATCCCAAGTGTCCACCCACAGATGAATGGATAAACAAAATGTGGTATACACATGCAACAGAATATTATTCAGCCATACAAGAAAATGAAATTCTGATACATGCTACATCGTGGCTTAAGCTTGAAAACATTATGCTAAATAGAGAAAAAAAATTTTAATTACACTAAATGAAATAAGCTAGACATAAAAGGACAAATATTGCATGATCTCAATTACATGATGCACCTGAAATAGGTAAATTCATAAAGACAGAAAGTAAAAGAGGCAAGGGGAAGGAGGAATGGGCAATTTAGTGTTTAATGGGTACAAATTTTCTGTTTGGGGTGATGAAAACATTCTGCAACTGGACAGTGGTAATGTTTGCACAACTGTGAATGTACTAATGCCACTGAATTATACACTTGAAAGTGGTTAAAATGATAAATTTTATGGTATGTATATTTTATCACAAAAAATAAATAGAACTGGTACATGACTCACAGTGTGCCTCTTCCCAACATTACTGACAAAAATATAATAACATATCTTAAACATCTTTAAGAATAAAGAAAAATACTGCTTTCCTATCACAAATATGGGTACAAGTATTTAAAAACAGAATCCTTAAATAATCTCAAAATAATAATTATTGCTAATATTTATTAAACATTTACATTATGCCAGCCACCATGCTCAAACTTCATGACAACGCCACGTTACATATTAATATTACCCTAACTTTACAAATAAGGGAGATTCATAGAGGTTATAATCTACTTGCCTTAACTTGCATAAATGTTATAAAGGAAAATATTTTTTAAAATATTTTATTTATTTATTTGTCAGACAGAGAGACAGCACAAGCAGGGGGAGTGGCAGGCAGAGGGAGAAGCAAGAAGCCTGATGTGGGGACTTGATCTCAGGACCCTGAGATCATGACCTGAGCCAAAGGTAGACACTTAACCAACTGAGCCACCCAGGTGTCCCAAGGAAAATAGTTTTTAAAAATAAACTGGAGAGGGATGCCTGGGTGGCTAAGTCAGTTAAGTGACCAACTCTTGATTTCGGCTCAGGTCATGATCTCAGGGTGAGATTGAGCCCCAGGTCAGGCTCTGCACGGGAGTTCAAGCCTGCTTAAGATTCTCTCTCTCCCTCACCCTCTGCCCCTCCCCCCCAAGCCGGCTCGCACATGCACTCTCTAAACAAACCAACCAACCAACCAAAGATATTTTTCTTTGCAAAAGTCTTTTTTCCTCTTTGGAAAATGAATTATCCCAGAAAGCTTTCTTGCGATGGAAATTTCATCCAACATAATCTAAAATTTTAAACTGATTTTGCACATAATTTTTGTGACCATATCTATTGCATCAAGAAAGGCATATCCCGGGGCGCCTGGGTAGCGCAGTCGTTAAGCGTCTGCCTTCGGCTCAGGGCATGATCCTGGCGTTATGGAATCGAGCCCCACATCAGGCTCCTCCGCTGTGAGCCTGCTTCTTCCTCTCCCACTCCCCCTGCTTGTGTTCCCTCTCTCGCTGGCTGTCTCTGTCAAATAAATAAATAAAATCTTTAAAAAACCCAACACTTAATTAAAAAAAAAAAAAAAGAGGAACCAGAAAAGAAAGTACTATTTGTCAAGCATCAAATCATGAGCCAGACACTGTACTAAGCATTTTACGTATTTTATCTCATTTAATCCTCTCAATTTGGGTGGTAGAATTGTTTAACATTTTACAGATCAATAAACAAAAATATAGTAATCCGCAATACTCTTATTCACTACTTTTAAAATCTGATAAATATTCTATTCAAGTAGGAGCCAATTAATTCCAATTGCCTAGGGAATCAAAGAATAGTAGTCACTGCCAAAAGCTATCCCAGATACCTGAAGGAGCCAATATGACAGCTGCCCCCAGCATGTTGCATGGCTGAGTATTCAAAAGCCCAACAGATCTCACACCCAAACACCGTGTGCAAGGGCAGAAGATCATCCTGCTGTACTGTTGAGTCAAGAAGAACGGATTGTGTGGCCTTCTGCTCCAGCACCAGCCCATGACAGCTGAAAAGACAGCCAAATATGGATGGCCCTGAGCCACAGGAAGGGGGTTCACACTGCCCTCCCGGTTTGGGGTATAAAGACTAAAGTCTAAAGCATCTTCTGGTGCTTTGAAAAATGAAAACTTTTAAGCCTCAGTTCAAGAACGTACAGCAAAAACCATGTAATACATTTCCAGTAAATATTTGGAAATGATTACATTTAACTTTTCCCTCTTAATTATCTTATTAACATCTTAATATGTTCAATTCTCTATTAAAAAAAAAAAGCAAAACAAAACAAACAAAAAAAAAAACAAGCAACTCTTGCCTCTATTTTATCTTCCACTCCTCCCTATTCTTCCAGGCCAATCTTTTGAACAAGTTTGTTTCAATTGCTGTCTACAAAATACATTTTTCACTCACTCCTACATACGCTCCTATCTGGCTACTCCCTACTCCACCCTTACCAAACTGCCCTTGTCAAAGTCTATATTACCTATCCCCACGAGGGCCTTGAAGGGGCTCAGTGAAATCCGTAGGGCCCCAAAGGGCAGAGCTGGAAAATTACCGTGCTTAGGCCTGGTTACATATTTTGTGGGGCAGCCACCTCATTTGTGGAGGCCAGTACAAAGTGAAAATGTGGGGCCTCTTGTTTAAAAGCTGGAAAAAGAGCTTTTCCCTTTTTTCTATTACCTCTCTCTAGACAAGTTAGGGTGTTTTTTCAATTTCCTACTTAATATTGTGGCATGAGGATGTTCACGGGACAATGCAGATTCTCACGGGCACCTAGGAACCACCCACGACTCGGTATGTAGGGTACACACTAAATCTACTCCTATGCCCATACCCAAGTTCTTGCCAGGAATGGAGGGGGGCAACAGTCTCTGGCCAGGGGCAAAAGTGGGCAGCCAAGAATTTACAGGGGAGCTGAGAAGTGGCCAAACACTGGCTCATAGAGGCACCATGCCCGTAGCACATGTTCCACTGGCCCATCTGACTTCACATCAAAATACAACTTCAAAGACACAATTATTCAGAATTTCAGGATGATGACCACAGCACATTAAATTCCATGCACAGGACCCACTTCTGAGCATGAGATCTTAGGTAACTACCCTGGCTGCAGGCCCACAAAGCTGGTCCTCGCTATGCTACATGATAAACATAATACCACTTAACATCTGCATAAAACATCATAGTCCACGAAATAGTTCCAATCTCATTTTTGTCTCACAATAAACCTACAAATAGAGATGAATAGTTATTCTCACTTTACAGATAAAAAACTGACTCAGAGGTGAAATGCATTGCCGAAGGTATGGAAAAGCAGGTGTTAAACTCACGCCTTCCGACTCTTAAGTTCTTTTCAGTGTAATGTGCTTCTTAAGCAAAGGGCAGATGGGAGGGGATGAGAACAGTGACCATTCCTCTACATGAGCCACTCGTTTAATCATTAGTTGGAAATTATTTCTGTCAAATTTCTGTCAATTCCAGTCAGATTTGAAAACTCAATTGATTTTTTAACATTCTAGAATTCAATGGCTTTATATAAACATGTAGTCTAAAAAAAGATAAAGCAACACCTGCAAAGTTAGTTTTTTTCCACAATGTACCCCCTATCCAATATGCACCTTGCCTCACCAATTTTGGACCCCCTACACATACATCAGTCACCGGCAGCCAGTCACAAAGGACTACAGAGCCAGCATATGAGACTGTGCTATCCTGGGATACAATATAGTTTCACGACAGGAGAGCTGATTCCTTGATTTCGTTGGGAGAAAGTTCATCAAAATGCCAGACAGATAGTAACAAAAGGGATGACAGGAAGTACTTAGCTAGGAGATACCAAAATCAAGGAGGGAGCTGTTTACTTCAACCTGACCCTCCCCTACCATCATTTCATATATTTCATAGAATTCAATCTCTCCAGATAGTGAAATTGATGCTAAACTCCTCATGTTAACATAAAGTACTTTATTTTGAGACTTGAACTCTCAACTCATTCGTTACCTAATTCAGTTACTCAAAAGTCTCCCCTGAAAGCAAGAAGAGAGCATTTTTTGGTTGAACTAATATGCATTTGTTACAACCATTCGCACTGGTGACCCTTCACACTGGCTGATCACCCAGAAAATATCCAAGGAAAAAGAAGTGCAACCGAATGTTAGATCCAAATAGCACAATCTCTCAGCTCACTAGAGCAGAATCTCTCTCTAATACACTGGTCACAGGCTATATTACCAGCTCTTTTTATCCTATCTCTAGGTAGAAAAGCTATAATTTAAACTGACAGCATTACTTGTCATGAAGTCTGAAGGTTTACAATTTCTAAATGTCAGTTTGAACTTCTGACTAGTTCCTTAGAGCACTACTGTTTGTTTCTAAATGAGGCAACTTGTCAGCTCTGCATACATAAAAGCAGTTAATCAGCAATTTGCAGTGCAACACAAGAGGAATCAGCTGGTATGCTAATGGTGAGCCCACAAAGCACCTCCAATTAGGAAAGAAAGCCTTGTCCTAAGCCAATAATATCCTCATATATCACAAAATTTATCCTACTCCTCAGTAGATGAAACATTTCATGCCAAGGAACTTATTATTTTGAAGTAATTGTCTGCCTCCAGCCTGACATACCCGTGTTCCCACCGGCCTATAATGGAGGAGCTGCACGCAGTAGGTGAATGAGGACCACGATGATTCCTGACCCTCCTCGCTGTGGCTTCTATTCGGTTCCCACTGGGTTCTTCTTCTTGACCCTGTCCCTGTTTACTATTCTGCTCTCCCCCTTTCTACGTGGCCTTCACATCGCCTGTCTTCAGCTCTCTAAGTAAAATGGGATGGGATCTTACCTGAGAAGTACCCTTGTTCCTCTAACCTTCTAGAAAATTATTGAACTATATAACAAAATCCATTCCTAAAACAGCAATAATAACTCTAATAATCAGATTATTTCATTAATAAGAACACCCACTACAGGTGCAAAAACACTTTGGCATGGTCTTAACTATTAACAGGTCTGAGCCTATGGACTGAATTCTAGAATATGGATTGTAATGAGTAAAATTAAACAGTAAGTAAAGGAAAGGAGTCTAAAAGACTTTTAAAGGAAACCTCTTCCATTATCTCCAGTGGTTATCTCACGTGTCATAACAGGATCATATTGAAAAAAAAGTGGTTGGTTGGATTGTAGTCACCTACCTCACCCACTTAAGAAATAGCCTTTGTCTGTGATAGCCTCTCAAATCAGATCTTGAATTGATCAAGCAAATTTGGTTTAGTGATTGAAGGAAAAGAGCTGCCAGCCAGAATGCAATAATCCATTCTTCCTCACATGAGACACATTTTATTGGAGTTACAGAATAGTGCTTCCAAATAGGCTTCCGATTTTTCCTGAATGCCTAAGACATTGGTGGGGAAGGGCATGTGCGGGGGGTGGAATCATTTCTGGATCCAGCGGCATTCACCTGCCTATCAAATAATAGGTAGTATATGGGCAGATCCCAAGAAATGGAACACGGCTCATGGTAAGCCCACAAGCCACCAGTTCATTGTCAAGCAGACGCTCACTGGTAAATGGAGAAGCCATGTTTATGGATCACAATAATAGGCCAGTCGACAGAGGGAAATTCTGACACTGGAGTGGCCTCTTATCACAATGTCAGACTTTGGTGGCTCTTTATGAGACCATGTGGCCGGGGGATGTGAGCCTGGCAGAGCCACAGCACAGAGCTCTGATCTACATAGCTCAGGTTGCCCCTATTCTGAACAATAAATAGGATATTGTAGAGATATTATATATCTTGAGATCATCTACTTTAAACCTCTCCCCCCATTTACAGAAGAGAAAATCAAGGCCCAGAAGTCAATTGCCCAAGATGACGTGGAACAAGTCAAGTCAGGCCTGATTCTAAAACACCTAATCCCTAGTCCAAAACATTTACTTCTTCTACTCCTCCTTCTCTCTCCCTCCTTTCTTCCTGTCCCTCCCCCTTCCTCCCTCCCACCTCTATTATCAGCCCCAGCATCTTGAAGCAGCCAGTATCCTTCTCCAAACAAAATTTTAACTAGAAATCCACTATATAAAACAGATTAAAAAGGGCCTGCTTAGATGCAAACAGAGGAGGGAGATAGAGAATATTTGCCAGAATCCTACCTGCTTAACTAAGCTGCCGCCCCCTCTGGGATCCTATTATGATCATGGGAACTTCTTCCTTGATAGCTTGCAATAAAGCTAGGTGCAAATACTAATTAGGATCATATTTTTATATAAAACTATTATTTTCTGAAACACTGGTAAAGTATACATTGGGAAGGCAGTTGCTTTTAAAAATGTTATTTTCTTGTGTTTTTTTAAGACCTTTTTTTTTTTTTAGAGCAGTTTCAGGTTCCCAGCAAAATGGAGAGGAAGGTACAGAAATTTCTTATATAACCCCACACATATTTAGCTTCCCCCGTTGTCAACATCCCCCCACCAGAGTGCTACATTTGTTCCAACTGATAAACCTACATTAACACATCATTATCATCCAAAGTCCATAGTTTACATTAAGGTTTACAATTGGTGTTATACGTTCTATGGGTTTAGACAATGCACGAAAACATGTATCCACCATTACAATATCGTGCAGAATACTGCTGCTGCCCTAAAAATCCTTTGAGCCACATCTAATTTTTTGTTTTAAAACAAAGTCCAGGGGTGCCTGGGTGGCTCAGTCGGTTAAGAAGCTGACTTCAGCTCAGGTCATGATCCCAGGGTCGTAAGATCGAGCCCCACATCGGGATCCTGCTCAGCAGGGAGTCTGCTTCTCCCTCTCCTTCTGCCCCTCTCCCCTGCTCGTGCTGTCTCCCTCTCTCTCTCTCAAATAAATAAATAAAAATGCAAAATAAATAAGTAAGTAAGTATGTAAGTAAGCAAACCAAAGTCCAACATTTTCCAAGCTGGGTACAAGGGTATCCTTCTCACTAAGACATCAATACCGAATCGGAAACTGAGAAACATTAATTTTCTTTCAATACCATCAGCGTACATGAACAACTCTGCTGTGATACATTTATTTAGGTAATATTTAAAATTAGGGAATAAGGTCATGAAATGATTGGCAGTAATGAAACATAAGTGTCATTCCTAACAGCTTAGCTATCAGAAAAAAAGGCACATGAACCTGAAAACACAGAAGCAAGCATTGGGGCATTATTTGTAGCAGAAAACATACATGAAATTACCACATGCAAACACCAGACATCCATCTTATTCCCTCGGGTGACTCTTTTCATTAGTGCTAATGGGCTCAGGGCCTCTGTTTGGAGACTGTTTCTGCAAATGCTAGAAGAACACAAATCTTGTTCTGTTTGGTGAAGTCCAGTCTCATAAGCAAGAAAAACATGAAATCAATGTGTTGACATTAACACATGTACACACGCATATTTGCCTGTGTATTACTTCTAATCACTTCTTCCTTTAATTTGAATTTATTAATCTTTAGAAATCTTGCCAAACATCACTGAGCAACACAAGGGAAAATGAGTACCAAAATTAGATCCCAAGGACATTTCTAACTAAATCCCTTTCATCAGGATTAAGAATTTTTTAAAACTATGTGCAAATGAGGCAGTGGCACTAAATGTCATTCACCACAAGGAGCTGAAAAGCAGTAACAGAAAATACGGCACGTATCAATCAGTTATTTATTAGACACCAATTTGCACATGTTTAAGTGCTAAATACTATGTAAACCTGGACGCCCCCCCCCAAAAAAAAAACCCAGCATGTGTCACAATTCAGCAGCTGTTAATTCAACAATTTCTTTCTTCTTCCTTTACATGTATTTATGTTGAAAATACCATTCTCGCAGTGCCTGGGTGGCTCAGATGGTTAAGTGTCTGCCTTCGGATCAGGTCATGATCCCGGGGTCCTGGGATCGAGCCCTACATTGGGCTCCCTGCTCAGGAGGGAGCCCATTTTTCCCTCTCCCTCTGCCTGCTGCTCCCCCTGCTTGTGCTCTTTCTCTCTAAAAAATAAAATAAAACAAAATAAAATAAACAAATAAATAAATAAATAAAATCTTTTTTAAAAAGGGAGAAACAAAGAAAATACCATTCTCAACATACATTTCTTGATTACTATCTTTTGTTATTTTCCTCTATAATTTACTAACTGCATTTAACTAGGTAAAGACACAATGCCAAATTTCATCCAAGCAGCCTGTGAAGTTAATTAAGAAACTCATGGACAAATAGGTAGTCCTATCTAAGATTTCCTATAGCCCATTTGACATTCTGCCCACAAAGGTAAACCAAATCTAAACACAATGTATTTTCTCTTAAAATACTCACTTCTAATTCCTCTCCCTTCTCTCAAGCCCCTGTTCTTTTAACACTGTCTTACTTAATGAGTTCTAGCCATTGAGATACAAAGATGAATTAGCCATGATCCTTTAACACGTCTTCTTCTGAACTCAGTCTGTTAAGAAAGACAGGTAATGCAGATAATGACAATAGAAAGTAGTAAGTAGGGGCGCCGGGGTGGCTCGGTGGGGTTGAATGTCTCACTCTTGATTTTGGGCACAGGTCATGATCTTGGGGTCATGATATTAGGGTCATGAGACTGAGCCCTGCATCAGACTCCATGCTCAGCAGGGAGTCTGCTTGGGATTCTCTCTCTCTCCTTCTGCCCCTCCCCCTGCTTGTGCGTGCTTGTGTGTGCTCGCTTGCGTGCTCGCTCGCTCTCTCTCAGATAAATAAATACAGAAATCTTAAAAAAAAAAAAAAAAGTATTCAGTAGAGGTCCACAGTGCTTTGGTGGCACAAAGGCAGGAGCAGTTAACTTAGACAATGGGAGGTTTCTCAGAAGCATTTGGATGGACTTAACAAAGGAGCTGATGATTCACTGGGAAAAGGGTATCTCAGGCAGAGGGAAGAACTTGTGGGAAAGCACAGAGGCATGAAAGCCAATGACACAGTCAGGGAACTGAAAGCAATTCCACACAGTAAAAGAGGGGGAGATGGGAAGAAGCTAGTTATGGTAGGAGATGAACAAGGAGAGTTGAATTGGGGCCAGATTATTAAAGGTCTTGTTTATTTTCCAAAGAGTCTGGTCTTTATCTGTTCTTTTGTTTTCACAGTATTGAACAACATAGAAGAAAAGCAGAAGGGCACAATAAGAAAAATCCATTGTTTTTAGACAAAGGACAAAAGCAAGGCAGTGAAGAAAGGATAGACTTTTCAATAAAGGGTGCTGAAACAACTGAATATCCAGATGTCACTCCCCCTCCCCAAAATGTAGATCCATACCTCACACCATATACCAAAAAAAAAAAAAAAAAACCAACTAAAAATCAACCTTAGACCAAAACATAAAACGTAGAACTGTAATATGTCTAGAAGAAAACAGGAGAAAATCTTTGTGAATTTGGAGTAAGCAAGGATTTCTAATATATGATACCAAAAGCACAATTAATAAGGTAACAAATTGAAAAAAATGGGCTTCATCAAAATTAAAAGCTGTTGCTCCTCAAAAGACAATTAGGGGAATAAAAAGATAAGCCAGAGACTGAAACAAAATCTGTAAAGCATATATCTGATAAAGGACTTATATTCAGGGTAAAAAGAACTCTCCAATTTCAACAATCAGAAAACCAACAACCCAATTTTTAAAAATTAGCTAACCAAAGATGTATGGATGACAAATAACCACAAGAAAAAATGTTCAACATCATCGGTCATTACCAAAATGAAAATTAAAGCCATAATGAGATACTAGTACTACATACCCATTAAAGTGACTAAAATGAAAAGACTGGCCATACATACCAAGTGTTGGCAAATAAAGGAGAAACTAGAACTCTCATAAACTCAGAGTGGGAATGTAAAATGATGCAACCATTTTTGAAAACAGTTTTGCAGCTTCTTAAACAGTCAAACATACACCTACTATATGATCCAGCCATTCTACTCCTAGGTATTTATGAAAGAGGAGATGAAATATATACCCAAAGATCTGTATGCAAATTCTTATAGCAGCCTTATATATACAAAAATTGGAAACCACCCAAATGTCTATTAACAGGCAAATGGATAAATACAAAGTGGTGCATCCATACAAGGGAACTACTCCACAAGAAAAAGGAATGAACTACTGTCATATGCAGCAACATGGGTAAATCTCAAAATGATTGTGCTGGGCGACAGAAGCCAGACCCAAGAGTATATACTCTATGATTCCATTTCTTCAAAAACGTAGAAAATGCAACCTAATTTATAAAAGGCTACTGGTTGTTGCCTGGAGAGGGCACTACTGGTAGGAACTATAAAGAGCACATACAAGGAAACTTTTGGGGGGATGGTGAATATTGTGAGAATGATTTCATGGGCATGGACATATGTCAAAACTTATCAAACTGTACACTTTAAATATGTGCAGCTTATTGTATGTTAATTATATCTCGGTAAATTTTTTTTAAAAAGGCATGGGGGCGGGGCGCCTGGGTGGCACAGTCGTTAAGCGTCTGCCTTTGGCTCAGGGCGTGATCCCGGTGTTCTGGGATCGAGCCCATCAGGCTCCTCCGCTAGGAGCCTGCTTCTTCCTCTCCCACTCCCCCTGCTTATGTTCCCTCTCTCGCTGGCTGTCTCTGTCAAAAAAATAAATAAAATCTTAAAAAAAAAAATTAAATAATAAAAAATAAAAAAGCATGGGGGGGTGGTCAGGGCGCCTGGGTGGTGTAGTCAGTTAAGCAGCTGACTCTTGGTTTTGGCTCAGGTCATGATCTCAGGGTCATGAGATCAAGCCCCACATTGGGCTCCAGACTCAGCATGGAGTCTGCTTCAGATTCTCTCTCCCTCTGCCCCTCCCGCTCGTGCTGACTCGCTCTTTCTAAAATAAATAAACAGAAATAAAATAAAATAAAAAGCATTAAAGGGGGGCGCCTGGGTGGCACAGCAGTTAAGCGTCTGCCTTTGGCTCAGGGCGTGATCCCGGCGTTATGGGATCGAGCCCCACATCAGGCTCCTCTGCTAGGAGCCTGCTTCTTCCTCTCCCACTCCCCCTGCTTGTGTTCCCTCTCTCGCTGGCTGTCTCTATCTCTGTCGAATAAATAAATAAATAATTTTTTTTAAAAAAGCATTAAAGGATCATATTCAAGTATTAATAATCATTTTGCTTCTACCCTGCTTTCATTTTTCTTTACAAGAGAACTGAATTAAGTGGGACAGTACAGCTCTCTCTCCCAAATAAATAAATAAAATCTTTAAAAAAAATAAGTGAGACAGTACAAAAAGACACTCTCTGAGGTTTGCATTTTCAGATAGTTTTCCATGTTTGTGACAAGGCTACTTACGATAAAGTGAATAAAGTAGACAAGGATGAAATATGCAAGTTGGCAGAGACCAAACTTCTCAGGTACCTCCAGAAGAAATCTGCTACCTATAAAGCAGTTGTTTTTCCTTATTTTGTTCTTTCTTAAGCTACCCAAACAATTTATATGACTCCTTATTTCTTCCATGACTGCGGAAGATTAGAGATACACAACAGTCTTATTTTTAATTTTCTTTTACTATAATGATGAAAACCTACAAAGAATGCTTCCATCCCATCACAGAAACAGGATGCAGCAATATTCCTGTGAAATCACATTTGAATGTGTACACTACAACATGTAAATGCTGTCTAGTAAGATGCGTGTTTAAACTGATAGAACAGTGAGTGGTGCTGAAAGGATGTGCAAAAACATTTAAGACAGTGAGAAGACTTTAAAATTTTTAACGACACCCATTTGAAGACTTTATAAACACATACCAACAAAATAATACCCTTCAGTAGCCCAGCTTTTCTACCTACCTATGTGCCCTAAAAAAACTACGCTCTAAAAGAGGTAACTATTAAACAATATTTAAAGAGAAGGAGATCCAGAAGTCCAGAATGAGATCATATCCTGGCTAGGGTGCATATACTTGAAATAACCCTCAAACTACAATGGTATAAGTCACTGTACTTTAGATGTGACTCAAGGACTTAGAAGGGTGTCTGGCTTTTCAAGCAGTCACTACTTAGAGCATCCACTTTTTGTCTACCCTAAACCACTTTTGCAAACACACACAAATGCACATACACATACACACCCCAAAACCAAAATTAAAAACAAAAACAAAAACAAAAAACACCCAGCTCTTTTCTTAAAAGTTTAGATTTGAAAAGTTACTCCTAGCGTAGTTTTATAAGCTAAAGAGTATGCTGATCAGGGACTAAAAATGAACCAAGGTGACAGGAAGATACCTGGCCTCACCATCAAGGCTAGGGGTATGACTGATCGAGGGTAGCTCCCTTTCAGTAGACAGTCCAGGCAAGACTAGCAAGGTCAGAGAACTCTCATATCTTGAACACAAAAGGGCTACATTTAAGGGCAGACTGCAGCACTTACCTGTTTGTGAATGTACTAAAAAGTTGTTAGGATTTTGTTGTTGTTGTTGTTGTTGTTGTTTTGTTTTGTTTGTTGTTGTTAAGACAGAACTTCCTCATTTAAAGGATAGGCTCTCACAGTACTGCCTGTGACTCTAATGGGTTACAAATAAAACTAGGCTTGTAAACCTCTAGAAAGGTAGTAGGTGATGGGGAGGTCCAAGTTGTATCATGAAGGTATGTCGACTACAGACACATTTGAAAAAGGTTACATTCTGTGTGATCACTTGTAACAAGTACTATAATTAGATTAATAACACATCACTCAAAAGAAAAGATCGGGTGCTAAAATAGAATCCTTTCTTAATACAATCCATGTACATCAGAGAACTGGTCATGTTTTAAAAATGAACTGGCAGGTTCTTCAAAGGTTCATGCTTAATTTAAAGCATCTTTCATCAGCTGTAAAAGAAAATGTCAACTTGACCAACTAGCATGTCTCCTTTTCTTGAGTATTATAAAGATTTGCAGAAGTAAATAAAATCTATGGAACAAGCTGATTTTGGCTTTCAGTTCCCCATAGAACTCCTTCTTCTTTTCTTCTTCTCTTTTAACTCTTTCTTCTTAAGGTATTCACAAGGCACAGTGAAAATTACTTGTAAAAAGTTTAAATGATAGATGTTAAAAATATATACATAAGATTAACAGGAATATACAGTCAGCAAGAGATGAAATCACAGATGTGCTTCATTTTACTTTGAGGCCGAATTCAATCTGTAAATCAAAATGTACCTTTTCTGTGCTGAGAATTCTGTTTGCTGTCCCCTGCCCCCCTTATCCATACCCTGCCTTGCTGGTGCACCAGGAGGCCAACCTCTATGACAACTAGGGTTCTCTTAGCCCGGGCTTTGGGGCTCAGCCAATGGGAGATCAGAATGCAAGAGGAGCAACGTATCTGAGTACTGTTTCCGGATCCCTCGCCCAGAACCCCTCAGCTCCCTCTCGGTCCTGACATTACTGTTTCAGGGACTTCTGCAGCTATAGCTTCTCTCACATGGCTGTTCTTCGATGCCAGCTCTCCGGCTTCCTCAGAAAACCAGGTCCAGATATCTCACTACCCTTCTTCAGTGACCTTCACCCTCCACAAACCTCTGTAAATGGTGCCCTCACTAACTTCTCTTCGGTTAAACCCAGACTTTCTATGTACTGCATTTCTTTAAAGCAAGATGTACCTGTTTTGAGGGATAAATGAACATTTTATATAAAGACTATTCTACATTTCGTCCAATCTGATATTCCCCATCTATCCAAACCTTCATTGTGGTACCAGTGACGGCACACCCCAATCTGCATTATCACTGAATTTATAATCATAAATCGTGACAAAAATCAAAAGTCTTATGACAGAAGATAATCACCTACAATTTCTTAATTAAATAATCTTAATTCATTTGATAGAAAACATATAATATATAAAACTTTGAGATATCGAATCCAAGCAACATTCAAACTAGTGGCAGCATACGAGTACTGCATCTAACATGTACAGGGAGCATTTACAGAAGAAAAGACAAATACATAAAAAGCACAGCGTGGCAAGGCCCTACTCATTCTACCCTGCATCCTCATTTCTTCCCCACCAAAACCAAAAGAAAATACAACGGATGTTTCCAAAAACAGCAGTACCTTCTAAAACAGTTATTAATTGTCCTTCTGTTCAGTGATAATAAGTAGAGAGTATCCAGGGCACTGAAGAGTAAAAGGCACTCAGCTGGGCTTCTTAGGCTTCAGATTATCTAGTGTTTGATATTATGTCCAGATAGTGATAGCTCCGGATAGCTTCACAAACACAAACTATGCCCGATATCAGCCCAAGCAAACCGATCGGGAAGAAAATTCTGTTGTAATTAGACAGTGTATCCTAAAGTAAATAAAAATGATTTTTTGCTTACATTACCCTTTACCTACATTACTCAAGGTCATTTAGAGATGAAATATATTGATTAATCTTAATTAAACCCAGAACATAACAAGTCTAGCCCCATTTTACAGAAAAAGAAATTTATATTTTCTTTTTTTTTTTTTTAAGATTTTATTTATGTGTGAGAGAGAGTGGGGGGGTGGAGAGAGAAAGCTGAAGTGGGAGGAGGGGTAGAGGGAGAGGGAGAAGTAGGCTCCTCTGCTGAGCAGGGAGCTCAATGCAGGGTTTGATCCTAGGACCCCGGGATGATGACCTGAGCCAAAGGCAGATGCTTAACCGACTGAGACACACGGGCTCCCCAGAAATTTATATTTTCATGAGAAAATGATCCAAACAAGAATTTGAACAAACTAACAGCCAACACTTGAAATGTTCTTTACCTAATGACTTTAAAACTCACAGCATGTCATAGCTAAAAGGAGCCTTGGAGACCATCTAGCTAAACTCATATTTTACAGATGAGGAACTCAACGCCCAAGGTTTAGGTAATGAGTTCAAAATTACTAGCTAGCTGTTCTGGACTAAATCTTGGGGGCAAATAGATGCATGGCTCTAAGAAGTATGACTTCTTGAAGGGTAGTAATTAAATTAGGGGGAGGAATTCAGCTCCTCAGCTAAGATTACTGGATTCTGAATGATCACTGTAACCTCTGTAACGACCAGACCAGCCTGGGGGATTTATGTGCTTTTCTATTACTTTTGAGGGAACCACGATCACCTCTAGAATGTCTCAATGTCTAGAATCCCAATGGTGAGTAAAAATTCAGCACCCCCACACCCCATCCTTGGCATTATTCCTTATCTCTGAGAACAGGGAGGAGGCGGCTTTGGCTTAGGCTCAAAATGGGAAATACATCATCGACATCATTAAATACTGGTCAACATTCTTCACTGAGCATGACTGTGCCCTACAGTGTAATTCTGTGAGTGTGGGGTGCACATGCATGAGAGGGAGAAAGAGAAGTAGGCTGAAGGAGGAGATGAGCAGAGAGAGGCAGGTTGTCAGCGAGAGGAGATAGAGGGAAAGCAGAGAAGGGGAAAGTAGAGAGAAGCAGAGAAAGACAAGGCAGAGATACGCAGAGAAGGTAAGACAGAAACTGAGAAACAGAAGCAGAGAGAGACAGAGGTGGAGGGACACACGGATCAAGAAAGGCGGAGCTACAAAGAGGAGGAGAGTAACACAGTGAAACAACACTACAAACCCCTGCTATTCAGTGCTGTCCTCGGCCCAGAGGCATTAGAACCATCTGAGAGAAGGCAGTAACCCAGGGCTTGCCCCAGATCTACCAAATCAGAATCTGTGATTTTAAGAATATCCTCAAGTGACTCGGGAAATACTACAGTTAACTCCATTGACTCAAGGTCATTTTAACTGTCATGAAAGCAGTGAAATGGTTGTTTCTATAGGCAAAGTCACATGGTGCCACCCCTTAGAAACCCAGTATAAACTTGAATCTCAGGCCAGGGACCCTGCATGCAGGCATACAGATTCAACCCAACCACACTTGCTACCACTTTTTTTTCCACAGTAGGTTCATATCTAAGAGGTTAATAATATAACCATTTGTGTCCAGAGAAATTTTTTTTCAAGAGTTCAGAAAACAGGAAACCTTCAAGACTGACAAATGACAGATTTAATCAGGTAACTCTGAATTGATTGTTCATACTTGGAAAATTTATGAGCAGCTGCTATTAAAAACATCTAATTTCCTTTCATAAAAAATTTAAGATGTAGCACCCATCCCATGATGACACATGTATTTAAGATATTCTGCATTTCAGATACAGAGTAAATATATAGTAATTTCACCACGGGATGTTTTTATTAAACAGCCAAGCACATAATTATAGGATTTTCAGTGTAAAATTACTCCCGCTTTGAAACTCCAGCATTTCACTCACCCACATGGCAATGTTTTTTCTCTCCCTCCAGTCCCAGCCATATTCCCTGAACCCTCTGCCAGCTGCCACTTCCTCTCCCCCACCTCCCTATTGTTCTTGCTTTGTCTTATTTATCACTTCTTTTTTAAAGGAAGAAAGTAAGTATAAGACACTGATATCTATTTTTCCAAGATCATGCTCTTTGTTCTATGCACTGGATAGAAACAATAACTATTCCTAACAGAGGGGCCAGGATGGGGACTCTCGGATGATGATGGTCAGCTTTTCTTTCTCCTCCTTCCTTCTCCCTTCTCCCTTTCAGTCAGTCTCCATGACCCTTCACCTCTGCCAATATGTCCCAGCTAGCAAATGTCTACGCGGGAAAAGCAACAAGATTTGTGCTATATGGGAGCAAACACTGAAGTCAGGAAAACACAGACATTTCCAAACCTAGGAACATTTCCACCAGTAAACTGTGGGTGAGCTATGTCCATTCCAAAACAGTCTATGTTTCTAGCTGAGGTTTGCATTTAGCTGAATCGCTCTTTTCTTCTAATATACAACAAAGAGATGAAGAATACCGCAAGAGCAGCGTAGACTAGGATGAAGAGCAAGTAAAAGAGAAAGTAGAACAGTGGCTATTGGTGAGCTCACCCCTAGAGATAACTTTATATTTAGAAGTACCTTACATTATTTACTGGATTCTTTCATTTATTCAAATAATATGTATCAAGTGCTTACTAAATGCCAGGTATTGTGCAGGAAAGATGAAAATATAAGGCAAGTTCACTCCTTTTTCTCCAAACACAGATACACACACACACACACACACACACACAGACACCTTGGAACACACACTCACACACAACACCCTGGAGTCCGACTTTTCTTTTAACTCCTTCAGATACGTTATGAAGCCCTTTCTTCATGTGGTAGACAAAGGTTTAATTGCTTATAAGCATCCAATGTTTCGTAAAACACGAGCAAACCAAGAGAATCCCAAATGCTCAGGCTGCTTTACTTGCATAGTGACACTTAGTACCTTAGGGCATTATAGGCCTATTGACAGAATCCTTCCCTTGCAGAAGAGAAGATGAAAAACACTCGAATCCAGAGATTCCTACCACATCTTCGAAAATACCACTGTTTAACATCTGTACTCACTACATATTTTAATTATGAGAGCAAGGACCGCTGACTGCAGATTTATCATCTAGAGTAATCTGTTTTATATTTTTTAAAAGCTTGTTTTATAGATAATTATGAAGGATATAACCAGTAGCTAAGGAAATAAATAACTACCAAATAACTATACTAAGTTTATAAGAGGATTTGACCAAAACCAGGTTCTGAAAATGATAGCAATCTTCTGCCTATATCTATAAACAGTCTAGGTAAAATAGCAAAAACATGTCAAAATAGGCTCCTTAAAAGAATACAACTATTCTAATACAGGGAAGTAGAGGGAAAGAAATCAAAACCATAAATAGGCCATGATAATTAACATATAATTAACTGCCCCAAAGAAAATTCCCTCCCTGTAAGGATATTCTAGTGTAGGCAAAAACCATGAAATGAAAGTTGAAGTGCTTTTTTGTTATGTTTTGTTTCTGAAAGCAAACATGGAGGAACACAGACATTTTCAAAATAATTTTTCAAAAAGAACAATTGGAAACGTCCATCATTTGAAACATCCTGCCTCCCTTCTTTGCTTTAAATGCCACGTAAGTTATTTTGAGCCTACTGCTTTGATCAGATTTAGCTGTAAGTAATTATATTTAGTCATAGACATTTGATCTATAAATGGAATCTACTAAAGGAATTACTGTAACTTCCATGAAATTGGCAAATAGCAGTTTCATTTGAGGTAATTCTAGAAAAGCTCTATCATGAAAAGAAAATGCAGTACATTTACCTACATAGAAGATATTTGCTTTCAAAATGAAAATCTCTCAAGAGTCTAGTTATGCAACTACATTTTGAAGAAAGAATTACCACTTAACAGTGTCCTACACAAATACGTATTAATTTCTCAATAATCACTCATTTGGGGGAAGTAAACAGTAAAAGAAAAATTACACTTTTTCTTTTCATAGATATCATGTAAGTAATATCTACACATTGAATGCTGGCCACTAAGCAAAATAAAAACAGTAAGATTCTCCATAAGCCTTGCCCTGATAGAATATAATATCCATTGTTGATGATACAATATGCAAATTTAGACACAAGTAAAAAGTTTCACTAGGAAGCAACATGGACAGTGCAAACGACACTCAAGCAGTTCTGTAATCACTGATCTAGTCGTGGCTCCATCGTTTACTAGCTTTTTGGCCCTAAGTTCATTGCTTATCTTCTCTCGTCTCAGGTTCCTCGCTGGAAAACAGAGATATAGATTCAAGCATCAAACAAGATAATGTATGTAAATATATTCTGTGAACTATAAAGTGATATTCAAATATTATTAGGTAAGTTGTATAATAAAAAGAAAAGACCACTAAAAGGAAACCACTGCCTACAACATTGGAGTTAGATATGATTACTTCAATTTTAGATCTCTGGTGTGAACTTCACTACTAGTAAACCTAATAGCTACCATTTACCTGCCATTTACTAAGTCCTAGCTATGTGACAGCTACTGTTCTAAAGGGTTTTATATACATTAATTTGATTCTCTCAACAACCACATGAAGTGTGTGGTGCTGCCGCAATTTACAAATGAGGCAACTGAGGATTAGGCAGGCAGAATACCTACTTTGCAGATTAGTAAAAGGGGAAGCAAGGATTTCAATCCAAGTCCGACTCTATAGACTGTGTTCCTGATTACTATACTATTCTGACTTTGGGCGGGGGGAGAAGGTTTCAGAGAAAGTTACTACCTTCTACATTGATTAAGCTTTTAAGAAGGATGTTTTAGGCCTGGTTAAAAAAAATGAATAAACAAATAGGGGAGGGAAGAGTGGAGGTGGAAGGGGAGGGAGAAAAACACTTTCACTAATAGTTCTTGCTTTTTAATACTTTTAAGTCAGTTGAAAGTGAGTCAGAATAAAAAGGACTGGCTCATGATCTTAGTTTTCCAGACTAGTTCAAGCCATTCTCTCCCCTCTTTGGTGCCAATAATAATAACTAACATTCACTGAGTACTTAGTTTGGGCCAGGAACTGTAGTAAGTGCTTTGTGTGATTTATCTTATTCAATCCTCACAAATCCATAAATATTATCTTCATTTTATAGATGAGTATCCTAGAACATAAGGAGATTAAATAACTTGCTCAAATTCTGTCTCTAGGCAAGAGGGCATAATAAGGACAAGACCTATCTACCTAATTACTTCACTGAAAACTGGAAGGAAATACGGAAGAAATGCCAGTTTTTAGACATTGGACAAGAGGCAGCAAAGGACAATGATCCCTGAGAGAGGACAAAGGAAGAGGTAAGCCCTATGACTGCCCAAGCTCACTGCATAGAGTTTTCGGTTGCAGCTCTGTAAAGCGGCAGTCAAGAAGAAGCCAGCTTTTCCCCTTAGCTGAGAAGACTCTGTAAGGAGCTCAAAAGGCTATGGTGCGTAGAATTCACACCCAGAATACTGGAGAGGAAAAAGCTGCACTGAGAGAAAACTGTGGAGATCTTCAGAGGGTCCTCCCATCCTAAGTCTTCATCTGAAAGTTGATCAGCACATCAGTTTAAGAAACTTAGCCAAGGCTGGGGAAAGAACCACCAGAAAGAAGCAGGTGGAACCACTCTCTGGAGCTCACAGAAAGCCAGAAATATTCTTCTCACCATCCCCAATGAAAAAGAAATAAACAAAACAAAACAAAAGACACCTCAGAATTCATGTGGCATGAAGTATATTTCCAACTAATTTACAACAACAAAGCTTCACAACAAAATTTTAAAATATTGTGTAAATAAAAGAGTACCTAGCATCCAACAAAGTAAAATTCACCATGCCTGACATCCAATTAAAAATTATCAGGCAAGCAAATAAGCAGGAAAATACAACCTTTAACAAGGAGAAGAATAAATCAATAGAAACCAAAACAGAAATGAAAGAGATTAGTAGACAAGGACATTAAAAGAGTTATTATAACAATATTCCACATGTTCAAGAAACTAGAAAAAACCATGATCATGTTGAGGAGAGACCTGGAAGATATTTTTAAAAGACCAGGAGCGCCTGACTGGCCCAGTTGGTAGAGCATGTAACTCTTGATCTCGGCGTTGTAAGTTGGAGCCCCATGTTGGGTGTTCACTTAAAAATAAAATCTTTAAAAAAACAGTAGACACAAACGAAAGAAAAACGAAAGCAAATCTGAAGACATGCCAATTAAAAACAAAAATGAAAAGAGAGAGTGTTTCAACAGAACATCAGTGAGCTGTGAACAACTTCAAGCAGTCTAATGTATGTGCAATTGGAGTCTCCAAAAGAGAAGAGAGAGAGAAGACGGCAGAAAAACATTTGGGGAAATAAAAACTAAAAATTTTCCAGGTTTAATAAA
Source organism: Ursus maritimus (assembly GCF_017311325.1). NCBI lineage: Eukaryota > Metazoa > Chordata > Mammalia > Carnivora > Ursidae > Ursus > Ursus maritimus. The sequence continues at coordinate 8,625,311 of NW_024425897.1, forward strand.
AACTATTATTTTTTAAAAAAGAAACTATGTAACAAAAGCTACAAGGCACATCATGATCAATTTTCTTAAAAACATTAATAAAGAAAAAAATCTTTATTTTTTTTTTATTTTTTTTTTTTAAGATTTTATTTATTTATTTGACAGAGATAGAGACAGCCAGTGAAAGAGGGAACACAAGCAGGGGGAGTGGGAGAGGAAGAAGCAGGCTCCCAGCAGAGGAGCCTGATGTGGGACTCGATCCCAGAACGCCGGGATCACGCCCTGAGCCGAAGGCAGACGCTTAACCGCTGTGCCACCCAGGCGCCCCAAGAAAAAAATCTTTAAAGCAGCCAGAAAAAATAAAGATTTAACCAAGAACAAAGAATGACAGCAAACTTCCTTTTGGAAACAATACGAGAAAGACAAGTGGAGCAACATCTTTAAATCTTTGAAAGAAATTTCTAGACTTCATGAAAATATCTTTCAAATACCACAGCAAAGAAAAAAAAGGTATTTTCGGACATATAAAAGCTAACACGGAAAACAGTATGGCAGTTCCTCAAAAAATTAAAAATAGAATTACCATATGATCCAGCAATTCCACTTCCAGGTATATACCCCCAAAACCCTGAAAGCAGGGACTCAAACAGATATTTGTACCCCAATGTTCACAACAGCATTATTCACAATAGCCGAAAGGTGGAAGCAACCCAAGTTTCTATTGACAGATGAATGGATAAACAAAATGTGGTAAACCCATACATACAATGGAATACTGTTCTGTCTTAGAAAGGAAACTCTGATACACACATACATGGGACAGGCTACAACAAAGATGAACCGTGAGGATATTTTGCTAAGTGACATAAACCTGTCACGAAAAGAAATATGGTGTGATTCTACTCATATGAGATACCTAGAGTAGTCATATTCATAGAGTCAGAAAGTAGAATGATGACTGGCAAGGAATGGGGGGAGGCAGGAATGGGGAGCTACTGTTTAACGGGTACACCGTTTCAGTTTTGCAAGATGAAAAAAATTCTGGAGATTGGTTGCACAAAATGTGAATGCACAACACTACAGAACAGGACACTGAAAAATGGTTACAATGGTAAATTTTGTGTTATGTGTATTTTATCACAATTAAAAATTAAAAAAAAAAGATTTTTTTAAAGCTGAAAAAATTCATGATTAGCAGAACATCACTACAAAAAAATGTTAAAGACCGACCAAGACAAGGAAGGCAAGTCACATAGTAGAGGCTTATGGGGAGGTAGGACAGTTAAGTGCAACGTGGGATCCTGAATTATATCCTAGAGCAGGACGAGGACATTAGCGGAAAAACTGGCGAAATTTGTATGGGCTGTAGTTTAGTTAATAATATTGTACCTATGTTAATTTGTTAGTTTTGATAATTATACTATGCCTAATCAAAATGTTAACATTAAAGAAAGCTATGTGAAGAGTATACAGAAACTCTCTCTTCTGTTTTTGCAACTTTTCTGTAAGTCTAAAATTATTCCAAAATAAAAAGTTTTTTTTTTAAAAAAGAAGAAAGCATTGTTAGCATACCACTTCTGAGAGGAGTTAAAAGTTCCACTGTTAATATACGTGAATAAAGTCCAAAGTGAGCATATTTTAGGTCTAACTTGGAGAAGAGAAGCAATTTTATTTTGTCTGTTTGTCTTAAACAGGAGTATACAGAAGAGTAAAAGCATCAAACACTGCTGGAACAGCTTAAAAATCATCGTCTACATATATCAAAATAACAAATGCCGCCTTCCCAAAGTTGCGACACATGTGACAGTAAAACAAACCCCAAAACAAATCCAACAACTGTGGGGATCCAGGCACGTAAGAAATGTAGGAGGAGCTCAGAATAAGGCACATGCTTAAAAGGACTGGTTTGTGTAATTCTGTATGCTGTATGAAATCCAATTACTTATAATCAGTCCCTTCTGCTAAAGAGTAATAATTTGTTGGTTAAATTTCCATAAGAGAAAGCATGTTTTCTCCTCTACTGTTTCTGTCCATGAGATAGATATATTTGAATTCTCAACCTTCTTATACACTCCAATCTGGAGAGGCAGTTTTATGGAGCAGAAAAAGCATTAAAACTGAAGCTAAATTTCTTGATCAGCTACTCTGTGCCAGATACTGTTCTAAATACTTTATACATGGGTTCTCTGATAATCCATTTAATCCTCACAACAAGCCTGAGAAGAATGTGCTATTATCCCCATTTTTACAGATGAGTGCTCCAGTCCTAACTTTTCCACTATGTCATTGGGAAAGTTTACATGAATTACAACTTCTCCAGGCCCTCAGAAACCAACACCTGTTAAATGTCACTGCTAGCATTTGTCTCACGCCTGCCTTACCTATCCTATTCTGAACTCCTACAGGGTGGGACAGTATTTACCTTGGTATTAGGCACATACATGCACTAGACTTGCAGTTGTTGAAAGAGAGAATGTTAGGTGAGAAAGCTGAACTAACTAGAAAAATGAGCCTCTCAAGTTTCTAACAGCTCTTACCACCACAGTCTCAAAAAAAAAAAAAAAAAAATCAGGAGACCCAGTGGAAGGAATAAAGTAAGGGTGAGGAATTTGGGGTCTGGTCCCAGCTCCACCACTGATTGGCTATGTGGTCTTAGGCAACTCACAAACCTCTCTCTAAGATTTCAAACTAGTGCAACAGAAATTATAATATCTGTCCTTCTTGATTCAGCAGACTGTTGTGAGGAATGAATGAGGCTACTTTAAAGGCTTATTGCAAACCTAAAAGAGATAAAATATGTAAAGCTCCTGGTACAAGATCAGTGCCCAAAGATATCAGTTCCTTCCCTTCCAACACAAAGATTCAAGGACGGAGATGCCTTATTAGTAAATGGTGCCTTCCTGTCTGCAGCATTTTAGTAACCTGGCATTTTCACTCTGACGATACTTTTTGTGGTATCCTACAAATGTTGGTATAGAGAGTGATTCATCATGTAAACTAAAATCACTGCTTGCAAGTAAATGCAAACTGCAAATTACAGGGAGAACAGAGGTTTAAAAATGTACTTAAAAATAATAAAAACTCAAGTGAAGTCACTTAATCCAATATTTTATTGGAAATTGGACCACCTCCAATTCTCTTAAGGGTACCACAGTTTGGTAACCAGATGTTAATACTGTTCCTCTGCCAAAGAAAACTGCAAGATTTAAAGACTATTTTTTCCTTAAAAATTATGTTCTATTTATATTTCAAAACATATTTCTCTGATACCTCAATAGATCAGATTAAAAACTAAGCATCCCTTCAATCTCTATGCAAGTCTGAGACATATCTGACGTGTACTGGCAGGAGGCACTGGAAGAGAAAGTACCTATTCTTCATTATTTGGCTAAAGAATAAATGGACAACAACGGACACCCAGACCCAAATTCAAATTTCCTAAAAGGCAGGCATTATGGAAGCAGCCCAGACCCAACAGAACTTAATTATTCTATTGTGACTAGCGACATGAGCTTTATTAAGGCATGGGCGCAGTAGTCATGAAGGAACGTGACTGCTGGGATGATCCAAGCTATCAAAAGAAATAAAGCAAACCATCATCCAAACCAACCAAATGTCAAATTAAAGTAAATTCTCTGCATTTTCCCTCTAGATACAAAAGTGAATACACTAATCTACAGTATCATAGTAGCAATTATGACAACTGTACCAAGGCATTTTATTACTTTCTATTAGACTTGGCAAGAGCTCTGCGCTGCTTCTCCACATCATCAGCTGAGTACTCCCTCAACCCGAAAGCTGTTTCTGACATAAATGAGGCACAGACAACATGAAATTCACCTGTGTCATCTTCAAAGTATAGATAACAGATCAGATTCCGTTCTTTGACAGGGTATCTCTGGACCTAACCTTTGGTAATTGTTTCTAAGTTCATCAGCTAGCCACGACAAGTAAATGAGGAAAGGAACAGGAGAGCCGGAATGCACAACACTGGACCAAACCCGCTGTGCAAATAAATACCTTCAACTTAAAATCTTAATTGTCATTCAAACATGAGAGCCAAACCAGACCAAACTGACCTTCAAGTGGCTACCGCAGTATCAAAGTAGACTTTAAAACAAAGAACAGGGGCACCCGGGTGGCTCAGTCATTAAGTGTCTGCCTTCAGCTCAGGTCATGATCCCAGCGTTCTGGGATCAAGCCCCGCATTGGGCTCCCTGCTCAGCGGGAAGCCTGCTTCTCCCTCTCCCACTACCCCTGCTTGTGTTCCCTCTCTCGCTGCCTCTCTCTCTGTCAAATAAATAAATCTTTAAAAAATAAAATAAAATAAATAAAACAAATAAAACAAAGACTAAAAACAGACACAAAGAGGGACACTTCCTAATTTAAAAAGGGCAAATTCATCAGAAAGACATTATCATCATAAATGTATATGCACCTCATAACAGAGCTTCAAAATACAGGAAGTTATCTATTCTTGGTCACGACTTCATCTCCCATTTTCTCTAACCTTCCCCACCAAAACTTCTCTAAGCAAGATCACCAGTGACCCCTATGCTGTCAAATCCATTAGTCAATTCTCAGTCTTATCTGACCATCGCTTCCTCACCCGTGAAACATTTTTCTCTTTTGGCTTCGGTTGACTCCATTCTCTCTCCGTTCTTCTCAAGTCTCCCGTCCTTCCAGTTAGGAAGTGCATTAGACAAGAGGTTGGATGCAGAAAGAACAGCTGTAGTCACTCACGCACTAGCCATTCATTCTTGGTTTCCCTTCCTGGTTTCTGATCTTCTTTTCTAAATATTCCAGTCACCAGTATTTGGCTCTCATGTATCTTCTCTATTATGTTTCTTGCTTTATTTATGCACTTTCTTTGATGAAAATCAAAGGCACTGAGACACTTTCTTTTGCCCACCGTAATGACACGTTAATCCCATACTGTCCACATTCCCTCACCGATCTCTATTTACAGTTTGTCATTTCAGGGTAACTGACCAGTCATAATCTACAACTCTCAAATTTATAACTTCATTTAATTCCAAATGTGTACTCAAATCTCCATCTAGATGTCTAATAGGCATCAAAAACTGAACTCTTAATTCCAACTCCCTTCACCTAAAACTTCTTTTGTCTACATTCTTCCCATTGCTCAATAAATAGCAACTCCATTCTACTAGTAGCTCAGGTCAAATAACTTGGTTCCATTCTTTCTCTCATACCCCATATGAAATCCTTCAGCAAATCTAATTAGTCCTACTTTCAAAAATAAATATCCAGAACCCAACTAATTCCCACCACTCTACTGCCACGACCTTGGCCCAAGCCATCATTTTCTCTTGCCTACATTAAAACAAGGGCCTCCCAACTGGTCTCACGGATCTGACCCTTGTGTCATATAGCTCGTTCTGCACACAGCAGCTAGAATGAGTCTATTGAGCGTTAGTCTGACCACGTTACTACTTTGCTCAAAGCCCTCTGACGTCTTCCCACTACAGTAAAATCCAAAGTCCTTACTATGGCCCTCAAACCCTATCCGATCTCCCCTCCCCTCAACAACCTCTTTTTTTTTTTTTTAAGATTTTTTTAATTTATTTATTCGACAGAGATAGAGACAGCCAGCGAGAGAGAGAACACAAGCAGGGGGAATGGGAGAGGAAGAAGCAGGCTCATAGCGGAGGAGCCTGATGTGGGGCTCGATCCCATAACGCCGGGATCACGCCCTGAGCCGAAGGCAGACGCTTAACCACTGTGCCACCCAGGCGCCCCCCTCAACAACCTCTTTGATTTCATCTTCTACCATTATGCCCTTCAGTTTCTCTAGTCCAGCCAAACTGTTCTCCTTTCTATTCTACAAGTACAAGCATATTTCCTCCTGTGGGCCTTTACCCTGGATGATTCCTCTACCTGAACTAGTCTTTTTTTCCCCCCCCCCAAGAACCACATGGCTTTTTTCCCCTTACTTCCTCCAGGTCTCTGCTTATGCACCACTTCTTCAGAATGCCTCTCTCTTCCACCCAAGATAAAATTGCATCAGTAGCAACATATTTACATATGGTCTCTCTCTCCCCTACACACTGGAATATAAACTCCATGAAAGCATGGACTTTGTTTTGTTCAGTGTTGAAACCCCATTGCCTAAACCACTTTCAGGTATATGATAAATGTGCATTAAGTATTTGGTGACCAAATGAAGAAATTCTCTTGGTTAAATGGGTATCTTCAATACTTCCCCTCCCTTATCACCTTCATCCCATTAATCTCTTAAATTCTTTCAAGTCTCCATCCATAACACTTCTTTACATCTCTCCATTTATATTACCACTGGTAGTTCAGCTTCCCATCGTTTGTCTTCTGCAAAAGGCTTACATTTCTGCATCCAGCCTCTTCTCTAATGCACTTCCTAAGTGGAAAGACCACTTCAAAAATGAGACAGGCATGGACTTACCTTGAGCAGTCAATTACCAGCTATGTGACTTTGAACAAATCATTTCAGGGTTTCAGTCTGCTCACTTGTAAATAGAGATTAAGCCTACTTTTTTTTTTAACTTCATTGTTTAAAAAAGGTAAACACATGAATACATTTTAGTAAAAATTCAAATAATAGATAAGTATATAAGTAACAAGAGATAGTTCCTCAGCCCTCAGCAACACCACCCCCAATCCACCTCCCTCCACACAGGTAACCTTGTAAACAACTGACCACGCCTTGTCCCAGGCTCTTCTGTGCACTTAAGTCCATATCGCACATGCACACATCTAACCCGTTTTTTTTTTTTAAACATATTAGCATCACCATTCTACAATGGGCCATAATAAAGCCTACTCTTAAAAGTTTTATAAACCTTATTTTCGAAAAGTTTTAGGTCCACAGCAAGATTGAGCAAAAGGTACAAAGACTTCCCATATAATTCAACCGTACACATAATACCTACTTTTCAGGACTATTATGAGTAGTAAATAAGAACATAAAGCATATAATGTTAGCAGCAGTGTACACAGTAGGCACTCAACTACCAAGAGGTTTCTTTCCTTTCTGAACTCTGATCATGTATTCCCTGGCTCAAAACTTTAACTGGCTTACCACTACATATAGAATAAATCAAATTCTTGAGTTCTGGTATCCAAAGACTCCCACAATTTGGCTCCAATCTACTTTTCCACTTTATCTTTTACTAAACACCCCCCACTGATGCGCCCCCACACAAACTTTACTCCACCCACAACTCTACTCACTATTTTGATCACATTCAGCACTTTCCTATGTGTATTCTTTGCTCCACCTCTGCCAAAAGCCCTCTTCTCTTCCAGCATGTCTGCCAAAGTCTTGCAATCCTTCTAAACCCCACTCCAATTCCATTTTTTTTTCAAGAAGACATGCACAGTTTGATCACTTGGCATTTCTCTGTCTCTCTCCTATACTTTCACGTTACTTTGTTTATGCCCCTTTTCCTACTCCCTCTTGATGGGCGGGGACCACATCTTACTCAGCAATTAGCGTAGTGCTATGCAATACTTGGTATTCAGAAAAAAAAACTGTTGAATTGAATTTACTGACTATACCATTACAAGTTATGCAATACTAGAAGAGAAAGCTAGAGATCTATCCCTAAAATATCGATCTTTAGTGGGTACTGAGTCAGATGTAAGTATTCTTCCTATACTATGATTCTATAAAGTATTCTTCATTGAGAGCTTTTCAAAATATGCCTTGGGGTGGGGGCACCTGTGTGGCTCAGTCAGTTAAGCGTCTGCCTTGTCCGACTCTTGATTTTGGCTCAGGTCATGATCCCAGGGTTCTGGGATCCAGCCCCGTGCCAGTCTCTGGGCTCAGCAGGGAGTCTGCTGGAGATTCTCTCCCTCTCCTTCCCCCTTTACCCCTCCCTGCTGCATGTGTGCACTCTCTCTCTTTCAAATAGATAAACAAATCTTTAAAAATAAATAAAAAATAAAATATGCCTTGGATTGAAAGGGAAGAAACATGAGGGAGGGGAAAAAACCCACTAAATTTCCAATAGCTATAGAATCTTAAATATCATATCACTCCTCAGAAGCATTAGTTTTTTATTACATTTTTTATTTTAATTCCAGTATAGTTAACACACATTGTTATATTAGTTTCAGGTGTACAATACAGTGATTGAACAATCCTGTACCTTACTCAGTGTCCTGTACTCTTTAATCCCCTCCACCTATTTCACCCCCCACACCCCCCCGTAACCCACAAAGTTAATCACTTTATAATCATATACTCCACTTTGTTATTTCTTGCAGTATTTCTTGAGCCATTTTTAAACCTTTCATCATTTAACTTTACTTCTCATATTCTCAACTAGATGATCAATTCCATGTAGGTAGAGTGCATATCTTGCTCTTTTATAGTCTGTTCTGCATCAACACATGGTTCTAAAGCACCACTTAGCTCTTGTCAATAGAATATTGAAGTCATATTGGTTCATATGTGATTTTTTCTCTCTTAGGCAAGAGGAGCTGGAAGAGTAGGCTAGAATTATAACCTTCAGAAGGAAAAGTAAAATGGCTTCAGCTAGGCTGTTACACAGACATGGCCCTTTACTCCATTTTAAGAAAAATGAAAAGTGAATGACTATATACAAGGCTAAGAGACGGATAATTTCTACTTCTCATCTCAGGGCAAGTCTTACTTCCTTCTGTGCCCACCTCAATGGCAAACCCATTGGCTCAGGGCTCCACTTTCAAATGCATTATCTCACATTTCCACAAGTCAGCATTTTCTTAATTCTCTTTTTAGTACATTTTTAATATCTATGGCAACTTTCACCATGCTGAGCTACCTGCCTGGGTTGTTAAGCTATTGGGTTTTTTGGTTCTGTGGTTCCAAGCTGCAGAGATTCTGAGTAGTCTACACCTTACCCTCATTTTCCCCCATAAGCCTTATTATTTTTAGTGTACAATTCTGTACATATATCATATTCCAGTAAAATGCCTTTTTATCCAAAGTCACTAGCACAGTGCCTTGGATATAACACTTAAAGTTCATTGCATTTAGTTTTGAAAACAACTAAAAACATTTTATGTTACCACTGTTCCCATGATCTCAAAAGTAAAATTCAGATTCTGGGGTTCCTAAAACCCCTCAGCCCCACATAAGGAGTCCTTCCCTGCTAAGGTTTTTATTTCTCACACCAAAATCACTACCAAAATAGCTTCAGCTAATACAAGATTCAACTTACTGTTATAAACAAATCTCATCTGCCTACCCTATGATCCAGCAATTGCACTACTGGGTATTTACCCCAAAGATACAGACGTAGTGAAGAGAAAGGCCATATGCACCCCAATGTTCATAGCAGCATTGTCCACAATAGCTAAATCGTGGAAGGAGCAGAGAGGCCCTTCAACAGATGACTGGATTAAGAAGATGTGGTCCATATATACAATGGAATATTACTCAGCCATCAGAAAGAACGATTTCTCAACATTTGCAGCAACATGGACGGGACTGGAGGAGATTATGCTAAGTGAAAGAAGTCAAGCAGAGAAAGACAATTATCATATGGTTTCACTCATTTACGTAACATAAGAAATAGGAAGATCGGTAGGAGAAGGAAGGGAAGAAGGAGGGGGTGTAAAGAGAAGGGGGAATGAACCATGAGAGACTATGCACTCTGGGAAACAAACTGAGGGCTTCAGAGGGGAGGGGGTGGGGGAATGGGTTAGGCTGGTGATGGGTATTAAGGAGGGCACGTATTGCATGGTGCACTGGGTGTTATATGCAAGTAATGAATCATGAAACTTTACATCAAAAACTAGGGATGTACTGTATGGTGACTAACATAATATAATAAAAAATTATTATAAAAAAATAAAATAGGAAAGCCAAAAGAAAAAAAAATCTCATCTGCAACAATATCAGTATGAGTCTCATACCCCAATAATCAATGTGACCTCTGTGCTTGGTGACACTAAACTTCTGGACAAAAAGAATGGAAAAGCCGAGGCAAACAGGGGCTGTTTTCTATTCACTTTCACAGCTGCTTGGGCTACTGCCCAATCTCCTTAATGAGGGTGGTCTCTTGCTTTGTTTTCATGAAACCGGTAGTATGTAGAACACACGGCATTTCAATAGTGCAGCCTTCAGGATATTATATCGTCCCCCGTTGCTCGCTATTTTGTCTCTCTCCTCCTCAGAATGGTCAGAAACACACTGGAGCTATAACAGTAACTATGACTCCTAGTGAACCAGCTTAAATGATCTACTGTTGTCAACAACATGAACAACCAGCATACCATTTTAAGCAAAAGCCTCCATACTTTAATTTTTAATTCCAAGTCCCCAGGCAGGGACTTGAGTTTCAGTTCAAAAACTTGGAGATTAAAAGTACAGTGTGCTATATATCCCCAGTCAAGTCTGACAATGCTTCTTTAACCCAATTTAGAGACGTGTATGTGTATATTTTCATGGATACAGCAACAGGATTTGTTTTTAACACACATAAATATCTACCATACATATTTTTTTTAATAAAGCAGATCAATCTTCCTTCCTTTCTCCTTTATTTTTCAGGGAGGCAGTTGCGGTGCCAGAAAACATTTTCCTTTGTAAAACAGCAACAATCCAATATTCATTGTTATTGTGTATTTATATAAGCCTTGTGTAAACAACACCCATGTCCTTGTAAGGCTATGTCATCACTGACATATGCTGCTCAACCAAATTATTTACGTTACAAAATATATTCAAACAAAAGCAACATTTTTAAACACCATGTACTCAAGGCCTAATCACCATTTGGATATGAACCGTGGCTCATCTTTTATCAAAGCAGGCAAAATCAGGAAAGGCACTGACAAATTTCGTATTTCTTAGAATCTGAAAAATGTTCACAACTATGGTTAATACAGACCCAAAAAACCACCTTTGAATTATGTCCTTAGGTCCTAAATTCTAAAACATCAACCTGAAGGTACTTTAAAGATCAGATATTCTAGCCACCTCATTTTCACACGAGAAAATTTAATCCTATTGTGTGGAAATGACTGGTCTAAGGTCACAATGCTAGAATTACAGGTCTGCCAATTCTTGAGCACCACAATTCTTCTCTTTACAGCTTGAAAAAAAGGACTTTAAAGCAGGTTCTGAAATAAATTGAAGCACAAGGAAAATATAATTGACTTTTTGCAGGTTTCTGAACTACATGTTAATTTGGTGACCATACTTAGTTAACTCTCTGTGTTCTTAGAAAGTGTTCCATATTTCTGACGCCAACATGACATTCCCTTGCAACTCCAAACAATTTTGGCAGCCTTTCCCACCTATTGGGATGTACTAAGAAAATACACGCTGCATTAAATATTTATTGAAGTAGAATCATTAGAAAGCAAATTCATTAGGAAAACAACCAATTAATCGTCACGCTTGTTAAGTACAAGGTACTGTAATAAGTATATGACCTAATTTAACCCTTACCAATCTTAGGAAGTGGGCATTATTGATATCCCCATTTTATACATAAGGAAACTGAAATAAAGAGATTAAAGAGCTAACCAGGATCAAATATCACCTAGGAAATTGCAGAGCAAGGATTCCATCCCAGACCTTCCAGCTCCAACTGTGCTCTTAACCACTAATACTACAGGGTCTCTCTACAAGGAAAGCATACATTCAAAAAAAAAAAAAAAAGACATTATTTTTCTGAGTAGCTGAAAGTTGAGAGATTAACTAGACTACATTTCATTGAATGACAAAATTTCCAAGTTCAAAGAAACCCAGAAGTCCTCCTCCACTTTAAATACAAAGGAATTGATGCTCAGAGAGGTTAAGTGATTTATCCAAAGTCACACAGCTGTCTGGTGGCAGAACCTGTTTGTCATTACAGTCTAATGTTCTTCCCATTATTTCTCATTGTTCCCCTCTGCTAATAGACAAGGTAGGGAATGTACTATTTAAAGTAGCAATACAAGGTATCAGATAAACAGTCGAAAAAGAAAACCTATTTGGGGAAAGTAGAATTTCTAAAGAGTGACACATCAAAGAGCAAAGTATGTGTGTAATTTGGTGATTACATGTTCCACAAACAGGCAGAAAAGATTTCACTAACTCTAAGAAAGCCAAAGCCAAAGGTTACATTCTCCCTTAGAAAATAAGAGATCTTTTTCTAGAATTGATTGACCCTAAATGAGCATGGCCCAAAATGCTGTCTGGCAGTAAAAGCAGTGTGTCCACTGCCTGGCTGTTCACACTTGATCACCTAGCTCACCATGTAAAGGCTGTAATTCTGAGTTATCAGTTGTGGATACGAGTGTTAAACAAAGCCTACAGCACCGGCCCAGATCATTTCCTCCTCCCCCTCTTTTTTAATGAAGCCACAAATTCAGTGGAGTCTGGAGATTTAAATTCTAATCATTTTCCCTTTGCCCTTTAACCCTGGTGCTCCCAAGGGAACCTTTACTTCCAAGCATTACTATTCTAGGCCCCTGAATCAATAACCCACAGCTCTAAAAGGCAAGAATGCCAAGTAAATGCTGTTCTCTCTCCCTCCCCATCCCAATTAAAGAAAATGAAATCTATAAGGCTGTGGAAGAGCCTCCAATAGACATACTATAATAATAAAAACCACTCAGAACATTTCGAACCAGACTAAACAAAATGCTGTACTCCACGTGTACACAGCAGCGATGCGAGAGTCCACCTGACTACTTTTAGGAGGAATGCTTCTCAAAAGAGGGCACCTAAAGCTCTGATTATCTTTTTGTCCCTGTCCCCCCTCCAAACCCTCCAAAAGCGCCACTCACTCACCTTGTTCTTCTGTGCAAGGGATGAGATCTACCAGCCCACAGCTGGCTCTCTGCATTACTCATTCATTCCACTTTGCACAGAAGAGCTTGGCTGTGCAGCAAACGAATCCAATATTAAGAATAAAAATAATTTTAGATTTCAATTTAATGAATATTTATTGACTTGCTTTTATGTGCCGAACATTGAGCCACATACTGGGAACAAAGTAAAGAAAAGAAGTCCAGTCCCTGGTTCCAATAATCTAACTGTCTAATAAGGCAGACAGACAAGAGAACAAACAAAAGTCTAACAAAAATCCCCACAGTTCTACAGCCCTTCATAACCTTAGAAAAGTCTCATAAAACTGTTGTATCCTTTGTATCCACTGATCCTCATAACAGTCCTGAGGTAGGTAATACAGTGCCTACTATCCCCTCTTAACAGATGAAAGCACAAATTCAGAGTATAGACATGCTACGAATAAGAGGCGAGAGGAGCAACGTACCACAAAGCCAGTGCCAAAGAGGGTATTTAATGAAACCACAAATACTACTGCATCATAATTATGTGAGAAAGCTCAGTCAGGCAATGAACAGCTCTAACAGAAAAACAGTGCTGAAAGAGTGACCAAATAAATATACCAACCAAGGAGGCTTTCACAGGCTCCAAGAGTCTGTGATACTTTGATTGTAAGTCTACTGAATTGTCGATTTGTTTAGTGCTATATTTGCTTTATTCCCTTCAATTATGTCCCCAAAACTCTATTAGAAAATGTGCCACGAACACGAAAAGCTGAGAAACAATGACCTCAGAACATGGCGAGTAAGTCGTGGTAGAGAACCAAATTTCCCATCTTTCATTCAGTGTGCTTTCTATTATAAAATACAGTCTCTTAGACTGTACAAAGGAAATTCAGGTCACATGAATTTCATTTTGGAAAAGACTCCTTTAATACTCCAGAGGGCTTTCGGTCCAGGATCCCTGGGTATATCCCAAGCCTGAGGTAGCCTCAAAATTAATCCCTAGACTATCAAATAACCTCAGAATTTGTGAACATAGCCCAACTAGCCTTACAGTGCCTAGACCGGACTGGATGCCCTGAAAGCCTGGTTCAGACCCAATCTTCAAGATGATACTAGTGCCCCAGGACTAAATGGCTCCAGAAACATTGAGTGTTATATAAGGTACAGTATAAATCTTGTCAGGCCAGAACACCAGTCCCCACGCCATTTCAAACCAAAGAGGATTCCGTAAGTGCCCAAAATGAATGAACCAAGAAGCCCAAGTGGTTATAGCTGCCCCACCTGTGTGCTCTAGAGCGCTGGAGAGATGGGACCAAGACAGAAAGAAGACAGAGGGAGGAGCGGGAGAAAGAAAAGGGAGAGAGGGAGGCAGAATGAAGGGAAAGAGAATGAACATGGGAGGGATGGGGAAAGAAAGGTGTGGGAACAGAAATATAAATGTAAACATAAGTAAGGGTTGAAAGTTGTGAATGTGCTCCCCCCTCAGTCAGCCTCAGTTTCTTTTTTTGTTTTTTAAGATTTATTTATTTATTTGGGGGGGGAGGGACAAAGGGAGAGAAACTTCAAGCAGGCTCCCCGCTGAGCACAGAGCCCCATGTGGGGTTTGATCCCACAATCCATGAGATCACGACCTGAGCTGAAACCAAGAGTCAGACGCCCAAATGACTGAGTCACCCAGGCACCCCTCAGCGTCAGTTTCTATGAGCCTCTCATGGTGTGAGCGCTTTGCCATGCTATGGGTGGTTCTAGTGTACAAAGCATTACTTTTCCCTA
>NW_024425897.1:8639841-8681230 GCF_017311325.1 Ursus maritimus
CATGCCCATAAATGCAAGCCAAGTAGATCTGGGGCTCAACCAAAGAAATGTTGCTTTGTTCTAACACTGGAGGAAAAATCTGCTGTATTGAATTTACTGATCTCTAAAATGGAATTCTTTTGTTTTAAGAATTTATTTAAGAGAGAGAGAGAGCAAGAAAGAGCACAAAGAGGTGGGGAGAGGGAGAAGCAGGCTCCCTGCTGAGGGAGCCTGACATGAGACTCGATCCCAGGACCCTGGGATTATGACCTGGGCCGAAGGCAGACACTTAACCAACTGAGCCACAGGTGCCCCTCTAATACGGACTTTTTAAAGGGATTTTTCCCTTTAAAAAGGGAGGTCATTTTGACTATTTCTAGTTTTTACTTTAGGCACTGACTTTGGAACTGATCTCCCAAGTAAGATGCAGCTTCATAATATTTTTCTCAGGGTAAACATGACTTCCCTACCACCTGAGTATCTCCAGCCTTTTGCCATCATTTCTCCTCCTAATTTACAGTTTATCATTTCTATATCCTTCTTCCTATTTCAATTTAGAAAAACAGGACTGCAGTAGCTGGTTCAAAAATAATGGATTTTTTAAGCTTAAACATGGACCAAAGAAACCAACAGTTGTTTTTTGTTTTGTTTAAATTTCTAACTTTAGTGATTTGGCACTGAAAATTCATTGCATTGCTGATGATTCTAATATACGATGCACTTCAACTCTACCAGACTTTTTCATTTTCCAGCCAACTGTCTCCTGTCAGCCTTTGTTTGAAATTTCTTAACTCTTGGGGATTTCTGCCAAACTCTTAATACCATGAACTCGGCATTATCTCTGTAAAATTTAAATCCCAGGCTGGCTTCCCCAGCCACCCAGCTCATTTCTGAGCTCCTTCTACTGTAATCTGTGTATAGTCCTATAATAGAAACTAATTTTATTATCGCTCTGAAACATAATTAGGAAGGTAAATTTCTCATAATCACTAAAGTTGACAAATTTATCTTCAATACCATCATTTAAAAGATAAAAAGGTTTTTTTTTTTTTTGTTTTTTTTTTTTAAAGATTTTATTTATTTATTTGACAGAGAGACAGCCAGCGAGAGAGGGAACACAAGCAGGGGGAGTGGGAGAGGAAGAAGCAGGCTCATAGCGGAGGAGCCTGATGTGGGGCTCGATCCCGTAAACGCCGGGATCACGCCCTGAGCCGAAGGCAGACGCTTAACCGCTGTGCCACCCAGGCGCCCCAGGTTTTTTTTTTTTTTTATCCTTGATGTTTTGTATTATCAAAGTCACTGTACTAAGGCCTTCAAGGCCCTCGGTCCCTCGTTTGCCTCACCTGGCCCCACAGCAACAGCCATCCTCCTCTACAACAAAAGGAGATTCTACTAGATATTCCTCTTCAACAGTCTATCTTCAAAACAGCCTCCTATAATAGTAATAGAAGCACATGCACTGCAGAAAGTTAGAAAATGCCGATGAGCAAAAACAATTTCTTTGAGCAAAAACAATTTTAAATAAACATTTCAAAAAATAAACATACAATAACTAAACAAACATACATCTCACATCCCCATCATTCAGAGATAGCACTGTAACATCTCGATGTATATCCTATTAGGTCTTTCCTTTGGCCCATGTACACATATTTATACACATGGTTTTCACCAAAAACAAAAACAAAACAAAAAAACCCCACAACATTATATTCCACATACTCTTCTGCAACCTGATTTTTAAAGCCTTGTAAGTTTTCATCTCATCTAATGCCCAGACCAAATTCAATTACCTCACATGGACCCCAGCTGGTTTGTCCAAATTAGTATCAAATCTATAATCATCATCGACCAATATTTACTTTAAGCTGTGTCTCCCAAGCCAGGTATCACCTGCCTTCTTGCATTTGTCCATCTGCACAACTCAAGTCTCTCTGTTCAGCATCTCAAAAAGTGCCAGGACTCCTCCCCTGAGCCCCAGTATACATACAGTCAGTTGTACGTAGTAGTGATGGTAGTAGTAGCAGCAACAGGACCACCACACCTTATACTTGGAAACCTTTCCTTATCATACACAGAGAGAGCTTAATGCAAAGCAAAAACTTCTGAGTTAGGAAGCAACTCATCCTCAGCCTGAAAAAACCAGAACCTTCATGCTGGAGGCTCTATCATCCAGAATGATTGAGAAGATCTAAGTGAATTTGTGACTTGAGATGTAAACATTGTCTAAAATATCTAGGACAGCCCAGATGGTAACAGCAGTAGCGACAACTCCCCAGGCCACTTAACTAATATATTTCCAGTATTACTATTTCAGGCTCCTATATTTTAAACAAGTGTGTGTACATAAGAAATCCAATGAGATCCAATTTCTTCAACTCTTAGGCTCTGAAACATTTTTAAAAATACACATACATATTCAAACACCGAAAAGGCAGACATTTTATTCTTATTTTACATTAATGTTTCAGCTTCTTTAATTCTTGTTTATATTTGAGTTGAGAAAGAAGATAGAAGAAGTAAGGGCAGGAAAAATGGGGATCAGGGAGGTAGGATAAGAAAGGTAACGCAGAATAGTTTATAGTCTAAAAAGGAAACAGAGAGTTAGGTTGGTAGAGAGCCAGAGAGAAGGGGAAGTGAAAGGAAAAGTCAAAGGCACATCATAGCCAGGTGAGGAACCAGTAAGGGAGAAGCCAGGACATAACGGCTGAATTGGCCCTTCCACTAAAGGCACCTCCTTAGATCAGCAGCAACAGGGTGACTGCTCACGAAGCAATTACTCAGGTAATACGGCCAAAATAAAATAAAATCCAAAGCTTTTAAATACGCTTAAAAGAAATTGAGAGAATTCAAATTCAGAAATATATTTGTACTCCTTCATCCATTCCCAAGGATTTGTTGAACTCCCCGACGTGGTGAGCTCTCTGCTGAGCAGCACACACGCATTGTCACACACCCCTGATGTCAAGATAATCATTATCAAACGAATGCTTGCTCTTCATTAGCATATCAGGCATATCTCTAAATCATAAACTGTCCTTAAGACAAAAAGGAAGAGCCACCACCACCACCATCTTATCACTTTACCCAGTCCAAATAATACTCTCGATAGGCTAAAGTCTCCTAAGATCTGTCATCCACTAAACAAACTAAGCCATTAGACTCACCGCAGCACATAATCAACTAATTTACTGATCCATGATGCCAAACCTAAACACCAACTCGCTGGAAAATATCTGTGCATTTAATTCACAGCTGCCACAGGGTTTTCTAATTGACCCTTGTTTTACATAAAAGCCAAGATCTCCCACCCATATGCTTACTGGTCAAGTTCCTCTACCCTTAGTCCAAACTTAAAGTCTGATTTCAATATTAATTACACTTAAATAGGGGCTCCCAAAGAGTACATCTATCTATAAACACTAATGCACTGGAGACTGAAGTCTTCTGCTCGACCCCTGAAACGGTAGAGCAGGAAGAGAAACACAATAGCACCATGTTACATGAACTTGTCAGAAGAAGCACTGGGAGGGTAGGCTTAGGGGAACATCTGTTTTCAGTAGCAGCCGTAGGTGGACAAAGGAAGAAAAATAAGTTCCTGGTGTCCACACTGAATAATACCTAACGTGGTGACAGGAGACACCGGGCTTACAAGCACTGTCGTTTTTAAAGCATAGAAAGTCATTAAAAATCCTGTGGTGACAAATGCAAAAATAAGAGCTATTAATACTTTCCCTTACCTGAAATTACTCCGGAGTGTTAGTTAAGTAACTCACTCCATAATTCATTCTGATCATCACGTGTTATTGGTTTGTGATCTTTGATAACGTGTTGAAAGCTCTCCTTCCTGGGCTTCTGTGCCTTAGAAGTTTTGGCAGTACTTCTTTGTAGGCCTGTCTGTAATTTTTTTTTCTCTTAAGGCACACAACTACAGAAATTGTGCAGCACACCTGTGTCAGACAGATCCAGGTTCAAATCCCAGATCACTACTTACGAATTCCTGATTGTCGGCAAGTTATTGACCCAGTCTTAGACTTGGTTTCCTCCCCCTGTAAAACAGTCATTCTAAAATCTTCTTGCAGTATTGTTAAGACGTGAAGTAGGTGATGATGTCAGCACAGTGCCTAGCACGCAGGAGGCACACAGTAAATGGTAGCTATTACTATCATTAGTGTTGACAACTTCCCTCCACTTTGTCTATGCTTCTGTTTTAGTTCCATTTGTGAAACTAGAAATGAATGTCAAAAGTTTTATCTCTAATCATGCTCTTACAAACAGGATTTCAGATGTTCTAATTATTTTCAGGTTGCAGACTAGTAAGAGGTCTGCACAACTTCTATACAATCTCCCAATCTCTAGCAGGTAATTTAGCCTATGGAAGCAATCAGTCTCAAAGGTTACAGATACTGTGATTTTATAGCTCTTCACTGTACATCAGTCTGCTCATTAAGCAAACCAAGAGGAAGACACAGAAGTTTACCAACAGACTCTTGCCAAACTTAGCAGAAGGAACACAGATTACAATCTTTGCTCTTTGCTACTGGCCAATTGTGTATTGTTACTGGTGCCGGATCCCCAACGTGACTACTCTGCGGCTGACACATGGAAAAACAACTGGCCCAAAACATTTTGCTTTACTCACAGACATTTGGTTATGAACAAAGCTGTTACCCCCTTATAATAGTAGTGATACTGAAGTCCAAAAGGGGTGTGCAGTGAAGGGACAGAAAGATTCCATGGGATTCTTCAACTTATTAAGTGGACAATTACCCTCATCCCTTGGTAAACATGGCACCGGATTCTAAAGTCAAAGCTTGGCTAACATTTGTCCACGTTACCTCCTGTTTAGGCCCTTTGTACAGATACTGTCCAGAGTCCACTGTGTCCATGAAGGCCCATTTGCCCTTCCTCCAGCTACTTTAACCAAGTGCTTCAGGAAAAGCATTATATAGGGGTCTCTTTGATTCCCAACATACCTGGCAGCCAATCAAAGCTGTCTCTTGACAGGAAATAGCATCCTCTTTCACAAATGCCCTATTTCTTCTGCTTTACATATAACAAGAGTGTAAGAGTCTACAGGAGAGTACGAGACAGGTTATACTTGGCTTCGTGCCAACAGCGGTGAACAGTTTTGTGTGTTTCAAAGCAGTGATGGGTCTCATTTTGTCATAAAAACAATCTCTGCAGCCATTCACGCCACAGGTCTGAGGAGGTCAGTCAGAGCTGGAAAGGCAATCAGAAAGACAGATTTTTTTTTTTTTAAAGTAAAGAAACATATGCCCCAAAAGCTGAAGTAACAAGCTTCCGTCCTCATGTGACTGTCTTAGCTTTTGATCTCTTTGCTTCTAAAATGACAGGCTCTAGAAGCAAAAGACACACAACCACTAATAAAAAGACAACCTGAATATAAATAAGATGGGAAAAAAACAGAATTTTGCATTGTTTTTAAGACAAACACGCAAACAGGAAATGATGTTGTTGGCAGATGTGGACCAGTATTCAACAGACGCTTGTTACCCTCTCCAAGGCACTGGCCTACCTGTCATCCCATTCCGTTCTCCCTATAGCTTCTCACTCACCACCTGCCTCTGAGCACCCAACCTCCAGTTTCCTCCCTCCCTCCAGTCATTCTTCCTTTCACCCTTCTCCCACTCACCGCTGATTTTCTTTCTCCTGTCTGCTCAAGTGTCCCTATAGGACTTGTTACTAGCAGCATTAACAGTGGCATTAGCATTAGCTGCCAAAATTCTAATGTTCGTTTTATGAGAATTATCTAGGGAGGACAGAGCTTTAAGGAAGATGGGGTCTGGGGAGATGAAAATGATAATGATCACTAACAAGGGCCAGAAAAGTGTATGACAGCAGTTGTAGAATTTATTTTCCGAGTCATGCAGGGCTGGGAATGACCTCTGACTGATAAAAGCAGGGCTTGATCAAATATTTTACTTTCTAATACTTCCTCAAATGCGTGGCAGCTTTTTCTGTTTGCCTGTTAGTTTACCATTTAATAGTGTGTGTTGCCAGGACAGGAGACTTTGTGCAGAGCTCAGGGCTATCCCTGCTTAACGAAGAATTCTATCTTCATACAGGGTTTTCTTTTATTTTTATTTTTTAAATTTTTTAAAAGATTTTATTTATTTATTTATTTATTTATTTATTTATTTATTTATTGGGGGGGGGGAGGACGGGAGGAAGGGGCAGAGGGAGAGGGAGAAGCAGACTCCCCACTGAGCAGGGAGCCCAACAGGGGGCTGGATCCCAGGACCCCAAGACCATGACCTGAGCCACGCAGGCACCCCAGATGTCATTTCTTTCTATACTCTCTAAACTCAACTAATATTCCTGAGTGAACCACAATGTGCAAGCCATTGCACTAGACTCCATGGGAAACCAGAGAGTGGTCAGTCACAGAGCCTGCCTGTAAGGAGAAGCATTTATATAACGTGCATACAAATAGCTACAGCATAAAATAGAAGAAGGAGACAGATAAAGCACTCTGGGAATTCAGAGAAGAAAGAAATTGATTTCAAGGGAGGGAATTGTGGAAAAGATGGTGATAGCAGATAGTTCAGACAAGAGGATATTTCACCGTGTGCCAGCATTTCAGTATTCATGAACTTCTCTGGTAGCCTAAATCTCCTGTGGAATTTACAGGCACTCTGTTTGTTGTCAGTACTCCTGTCTATACCACTTCTCCAGTTACCTCTTCCAATCATTGAAATGAAAATGTAAGAAACAAAATAAGACTTAAACATCAATTCACAATGAAATTGGTAAAGGGACTGGAATACAAGCATAATTCACTCAACTAAGCCTCATACCCTTTGTATTTGATAGCAATAACCCTGTAGCAACTAGAAAACACACTTATCTTATTAACGAGACTGGAATTATTTCAATTAGGTATCTCCACATGCACCAACTGTTAGAAATCAGACTGTTTTGAAACAGTTGTTAATGACTTAACACGGCAAACGTTTCCCTGAATTTCAGGGGGAAATCTATGATTGAGACAGATGGGAAAGAGCCTGGGCCTGCTGTGTAGCAGAGGAGCAGCCTTGTGGGCCTAGAAATGCATTTTCCACTGGGATCCAGCAAAACAATCCTAAAGACACCCAGAAAGACAATCAGAAACTTTGGTAACATCTGTTACGTTAAAAGTTCAAAACCTGGCACCAGTAAACATCTAATTATGGGAAGAAATGCTTTAGCTCAGAAACAAGTCTCTAGCTTTCAAAGTCATATACAACACCTACAGAAAACATCAGGGGTCCAAGGTCCAACCCTCGTCCTCTGGCTAACCTGGGGAAGTTTGCACTCTGCCTCTACTAGACCCTTCCCCTTAGATAAGAAACAGGACTCATAACAGAGTTCCATTCTACTGCTTCACTTCCTGTTGGAAAGGAGGTTTTTTTTAAGCCTATTAATTCATGGAAATGCTTTAAACCTTTGAAAGGCTGTTCACAAATTTACAGAAATATTTACAGGGTCAGTTTTGACCCTCTGAGGAGGCACAGGACCTACAAATTCTAACCCGTGCTGAAGTATGAATGTGGTCTGCTTGAAGCAAGCTGGATGTATGTTAAAAACAACTACAAAGGAACATATTTTATGTTTACCAACTGGATATGTATTATCCTTTTGGTACTTCATACATGAGAATCCACTTGCCTATTGAGACCAATCCATCAAAAAAAAAGGGCACACTATCATAAATTCAATTATTTTAATTTATTTTCTGGCCTAATTAGGAAGAAAAGTAGTAAGAGTTCTCTACTATGCCTTGCCTTTTCTTAGACCTGGCATAAAAATACTTCTGGAGAAAATAGGAGGGAGAAAAGCAAACACAAGCACAGCAATGTTCATTTCCGAGGTTTATGGTATGCTCTGCCTGGTATTTCTCCAGGCTGTGATGAATGAAGGCCCTTCCCTGGTCCTTCCCTTCCCCACCTGTCCAGCATTCCCAGGCGCCTTGGGCTCTAAGGTTTGGGAATATGAAAAAGTGTGTGTTTACACACACACATACACACACTCTCAGTGTTTTATACATGGTTTTGGTGTTTACAATATCATCTCCTTCTTTGTAAGGCTGAGAGTCAAGGTGGGTATAGCCCAGTAATCCACTTACCTGCTTCACTGATTAAATTTTTTGAGCTCTAATCTTTCACAAGAAAGAAAAAAATTTAGTTGTTATAAGGTACAATAACATCTTTAGGTATTTCTGCAGTATAATATGCACTGTGATTTGCACATATAATGAATACAAGGACTGAATTACCATGGTGACGAATTTCTTATCTCCATTTTTCTAGTTCTCACATAGCCAATCACTTCTATCGGTGTTTAATGATCAAAGGGCCATTGTATTGGATCCGGCACAATGCCAAGTATACAACCCAAGAAACTGAACTGAATGCCCCAGAGTCAACATCCTGTCTAAGGGAAGTGAGTTAGATGCAGAAGTTAAGGCCACAGGGTTTCAATTAACTGTTAGAATGACAAGTAGAGGCTGGTTCTGTTCAATGATAGTATTCCAGAAAAGATGTTTGTGAATTTTTAGTAATCTCTTATATTTTGGTTACATTGTGGAAGAATTACTATAACGCAGTTATACCTTCTCCTGTTTTGCTTTTCCATGTTTTGTAAACACATTTTTTAGAGTAGACTTAGTTAATAAGATGTTAGCAAGCAAGCTTCCTAAAAGTTGCAAAGGATTGAAAAAAATAATAAAGAAGTTTCTCAAATATCACTGCTGAATGTGGCAAACACACAGCTCGCCAATCCCATTTACCAACGAGTTGTTTGAGTTCCTCGGAATAAGGAGATTGGATCAAGTGTCTTCTAAGGTCCCTTCCACCAAGAAGATTCCATGATGCTCAAGGTAATGTTTCATTTCATAACACATACAACCAGCAAATACTTTGGGGAAAAAGTCCCAACTTTCAATTTAAAAGCTCAGTCTTAAAGTCAGTGTTTTCCTACATCTGCTCCGTAATGACCACAGGCCACCAACGTGTGTGAAATCGGCCTACAATTAAAATGAGCTTTTCAAGCAAATCCTGATCACCTCAAACTCTGAAAGAGATGGTGAGGGCGGCAAACTGCTTCCATGCACAGCAGAAGATACAGTTACTACAAGTCACTTAAGAACCGGGCAACAAAGTATTTCTTGCATAGAATTTCTTCAGATCATGTTTCATTATTCATTAAACTTGGAGCCGAATCCTTCCCGAGCTACCGCGGGGTAAAGGATCAGTTCCAAGCTTCCAGCTGCAATTTATGACTCTTATCATTGCTTCCCTGTCCTCCTTGCAGTGTTATACAATATCCGCCTTCAAGATGTGGGAGTTTCACTCCACCCTTCTCCTGCTGTGAAAAATTGGTGATAATCATGGGAAGAAAAATAACAATTGTTAAATAATATGGTTCTAACCTTAAAACTAAAAGAGAGGTCACTCTCATAATCATGTCTATTGTTTACCGACTCCTATATTATTAAAGAGCTGAGAAAAGTACATCTTTCAGAATCAAAGAAATCCAGGGTAGAGGTCATCTAATTCAGCCTCCTACCTGATGCCTAGATCCCATCAACAGCAGCCCTATAGCACATAACTAAGCACCTCGAGTAACAGAAAACTCACTACTTCCAGAGGGAGAGAATGCCGTATCTTGAGACCATTCTAACTTTTGAAAGTTCTCCTTTATATGAAACAAATAAACCAAAACATGTCCCTGTCATTTCCACCAACTGGTCCTTGCACAATTCTTTTAAAGATGTAATTCATATATCATAAAAATTACCCCTTGCACACCTTTTAAGAAAATGTGGAACACAGCTAATTTCTGTGATAATCCTTCCAATACTTGAGGATAGTACAATAGGCCCCTTCCTACTACTAAATATATCCACTTCCTTCTGTCATTTCTCATTTCAAATAGTTTAAAAGCCACCCTTGTAATCCACTGTTTTGGCTGTGGTGGCTACTCCGAGCATACTCCAGTTTATCTATACTCATCTTAAAGTTACTTATGCTTCATCATAAATATGGTAAATAAGGAATAAAACTATAGAGCTCTAGTAAACATTTCAGAGTGAGAAGTAACATAGATTGTATTAATGTGAGAGAGAAGAGGAAACTGTGACTTCTGAGCACAGTCCTTAGTAATTGACAGTTGAGGTCTGGGATTCAGAAAGAATGGGGTCAAAAAGAGAATAGCCAACTAGTTTGGGAGGACCCTGAGAAAGGCTAAAGCAGTATGAGGATAACAAAACTGGTATTAGTGAGATAAAATCATGAAAGTGTTCAAATGAAGAGTTTAGGATATCCTTACAAGGATAAAAAAAGAAAATGTCTAGAAATAGAGAAGAGTACTGGGGTGCCTGGGTGGCTCAGTTGCTTAAGTAGGTGACTCTTGATTTGGCTCAGGTCAAGATCTCAGGGTCCTGGGACCGAGCCCTGTGTTGTGCTCACGCTCAGTGGGAAGTCTGCTTCAGGATTCTCTCTCCCCCTCTGCCCCTCCCCTGTTTGCTCTCTCTCTCTCTCTCTTTTTCTCTCTCCCTAAAATAAATAAATGTTAAAAAAAAAAAAAGGAATCGAGAAAAGTAGTAATTTAGCGAACTAGCAAATAGAGTGAATATAGAGGGTAGAATCCTTTTCCAATCTTTTCAGAATAAAAGATTTCTATCTTTAATAATATAAACATCAATATATAATTTTTTTCATTAAAAATTCTCCTCACCGTGGAATGAATTAAAACAAAACACAAAGATAACCCAAACAGCTGTTTCTAAAACAGTAATCTGGGTATGCTATATATAAGACTTAAGTTGTACCCAATTCTTTTATTTTCATGTTTGTAAAAAAAAAAAAAAAAAGTGATGAACTAAAACAGGTAAATTTTAAAATATTCTAATGAAAATCTGTCCAGAAGGCATTAGTTTTTTGAACACATTCAGCAAGGAATGCCAGGGTGGTTCTGTTGATTAAGCATCCGACTCCTGATTTCAGCTCACATCATGATCTCAGGGTCATGAGATGGAGCCCTGCATCAGGCTCTGCACTCAGCAGGGAGTCTCCTGGAAACTCTCTATCTCCTGCTCTCTCTCTGCCCCTCCCCCTTCTCTGTCTCTCTCAAATAAATCTTTAAAAAAAAATAAACACATTCAGCAAAACTCCAGACCAAATTCTTCTAACAGATTGTGGATAAAAGTAGTATTATATTTTTATGATGCTTTGCCACCCTTAAAATTTTCTCTCAAACCCAGCTGCACAGTCAATGGCAGCCACACTTGCAGATCCTAGCAATCTGGAGCCAGGAAAACCAACTGCAGAGTTATTCAACTCTTCAGGGAAGGCGTTACCACTCACAGTTCAGCCATGTTTATCATATTCAGTAATCTAAAAGCAACTTCCTCCAATAGTCCACACCCAGAACACAGTGTTGAAAAGAATTTGGGTTCAGAAGATCATTTTTATCCATCCTCAGAACCTCAAAAAGAGGTTCTACAAAGATCAGGCTCTCTGCTGCAAGGGTTCATCAGAAAGCAGTGCTTGTGAGATAGCACTGTGTTTCTGGACAACTAAATGAGAACTACAACCTTTCCAAAAAGGCACAGGATTAAATGACGCCAGCAGGAAAGTACCAGTGTCCCAGCAATGGTTGCAATGTCAGTTTAGGGGCCTTCACAATTGATGCTCTCCACAGTTACAAAGGCAGTGGAAAGTGGTACCTTAAAAAAAGAACAGTCCCAATCACTGTAGGAAGGATAGCTACAGCATCTCCTGTGAGGGAGCAGAACACAAGCAAAAGCAAATGGAATGCCGGAGTCGTTTACATTTGCTTTATAAGAGATATGAGAAACAACCCAAACCAGAGTTCTTTGTTGCCAGTCTGAGATCTGGCAGACTCGTAACACACAAGTCTCCAGGATCCTGCTCTCCAAAAGTTCTAGACCCTGCTGGAGTTTTCTAAACTAAAGCCCCCACATCAAAGTTGTTTCAAAACAAAGATTTTAAGGCACTGTAATTTCAAAGTAATAAGAACAGTACAGTTGCATGAAAGTTATGAGAAGAGATAAGTTCACAAGTGGATTGACCAGTCACTACTGACCCTTTTACCTTGTTCTAGTTGGAGAGAGAAGCTAGGACTTCATAGGTTCTCCCTCCCCCCCTCCAAAATACACCTTGATAAAAGACACAAGCCTGCCTTCATACATCTGTCTGATCTGTCATGGAGAAGATGAATGAAGGCTGTGCCAGATGGTCAGAATCAGCATCTTAGTCCAGCGTTGTTACCCCTTGATTAGAACTCTTGCAGAATCCCTCAGGAGTTAGCAGGTCTTCCTGCTACTCCTTCTCCACAGCTACTCCTTTCTGGGTCATCCTCTACCCTGCAGCCAGAGAGAGACAGTAACAGAGAGAAAAGCTGAGCGTGGTTCTTTACCAGTTTGGAAAACATATCTGGGATGCTCACTGGCTCCTAAACAAAACCAAAGCTCCTTATCTTAGCATGCAAGGCCTTCACAATGTGACCCAATCTGTCTCCCCCGCCTCACTGCCCTGTAACTTCCCACCAAACTCATTAAGATCCCACCACAGTGATCCTCTCCACCTACCAGGTAGGCCAGGTGTCTCACAATTCTGTGCCAGATTCACCCTCCCCTGATCCTTCCTCCACCTGACAAATATACTCCTTGAATGCCTGCTGTCAGAGTTCAAGTTTGTTCTTCTATTGATTTTGCAGTTTTCACACATACTGTGCTTTTCTTATTACTTTCTCTTTCTGTGTTTAGGAATGGTGATGCTTGGTGACCGAATGGGCAGGGAATTGGGCAGGTGGGCTGCAAGTAGACAGGCATGCAAAGGAGTTGTAGGCAAACATTATCCCTTTAAAATATTTTCTCTAAACCTCTGGTTGTCAGCTTTTTAAAAAATCATCTCACTTGCTGCATTATTTAGATCTCTAATGTCTAGAAGCACATTCAGGTGAGCTTCTATGAAGAATCCGGGTACCAACATGCTTCATTGACTCCTTTAAGATCGGACTATTTCCAAGCATCTGATGTATTACTGAAAAACAATGTGAACTGGATTTTATTTTCATGAAATAGTGGGAGATAAAAGCTTAAATGTTCTAATGAACTCTAGTACTTACACTGATCCCAGAAGCAGCCTAGAAGGCGGCCACAGGGGTTAAGGAGAATCAATTCTGTTATAGGAAATCTTATTTTAAATGTACTATGCAGAAGGAATGCCTTATGCTTCAAAATACCTTGTCAAAATCATTTAGGATGGTAAAGAAACAAATCTATGTGTTTCAGAAATTCTGAATTAAGATTGAGGGTTCAAAAAAAAACTGGGTAACCTCCCCTCCCATCCCCAAGAGCTGTGGTCCCTACCACTTATGACGACATTTATAGCAGAACAAATGAAGGAGAGCTATTTCCTTTGGGTTGCTCAAAAGTAAAGTACAAGGATAGCCAGATGACATAAAAACCAGCAGAGAGGTGCAAATCTGTGTTAACTTGAGCTTTGAAGGGGATACTATAAGCGATGAGCAAAACAAACTACTGACTAAGTCAAACTCAGAAACAATTCTCTATTTAATTCACTATAAAACGTAGACACATGTCAAAGCTTGGATGAGCTTCAATGTTCTTATTTTTACCTATTTCTGTCTATTATTAATATGTCACATCATCGTCTAATATTTTTGCTCTGTGCAGCACATCTGAGTAGAGACTTAATTTCTCTCCTAAGTAAAATAAGGACACAAGAGAAAAAAGACTGCACTCTGGCTTGATCTCCTTAGGTTAGAAGTCACACCAGGAAATGACCTTTCAGAAACAAACACCCCCCACAGATGCAGCATCATTCTCTAGAGATCAACCGTAAATCTGAGGTTGATCAGACAGCAACTGGGGAGTGCCTGCAGGAAGGAATATTTGAAACATCTGGGATGCTAACGGCACCCCTCTAAAATAATGTAAGGTGATGGAGTGTGGGAAGAGCCCAACATGTTCTGTTCTGAGAAGACTATCTTAGGATTGAGAAGTCAATTCTGAGTTGAAAACTGCAGCAGAGCTGGCCGATGGTGGAAAAGCATTCTTGTTGGAGACAAGCCACCCAGAGGCAAGTGCTTCAGAGATGAAGGGGCAATAGAGACAAACAGGATCCAAGTGTCTCAAAAGCCAAGGTTATCTGTCCAAATATTTATATTAGTGCGGAAAGGGGGAAGAACTGGAGCGAGGACAGGACAGCGATGTAAGCCTGTCCCTGAGGGAGTAAAGGTGAACATGCAGTGATTTAAGCCCAAGCAGAGTAAAATTCTGCTAAGTGTCCAATAAATTCCCAATCTGTATGGTTCAAACAATTTCCTATTTTGTACAGAAACTTCAAGAAATACCTTCCTTTGAAATAAATGGAGTAATAAGCAATAATCAGTACAATATTTACAACTTTTAAAAAACATGTAATCAGATTGGACAGACTTGATCGATTTACTTTTAATATTTTAATGGCATAATATGTTGAATTATGGCAAAGCAATGATCTAAAACTGTATTCCAGTAAAATAACTTAGACAGGGTCTCAGAGTCTAATTCACAAGCTTAATTAAAATTGGCCTAATATGAACACTGCCAGATGGATTGAAAAGTGGCTCTGAGATCACATAGGAAAATGATAAAGGAAAATATGTCAAATGGGAGGAGGGTCTGCTGCATGTGCCAGGGCTGGTATCGGGTCTGAGTTTAATTAACACATTCTTTAAATGACAAGAGAAAAATAAGATAATATCAGATAGATGGAATTCCCTTGAGATAAATAAGCAAAATTTTAAGCAAAGAAATAATTACAGAAAAGTGGAGCCTATCCTTTGGAGTCATACAGATAAGCAATTACCATTTTTATTAGAAAAAATAATATACATGGTACATATTTAAGGAAAAAAGTCTATCATTTTACTCAGAATGAAACATATGTTCAACATGAGTCTAGAACTATGGGGAAATCACATCTGAAAATTAATACAAAGTAGTTTAAATAGAGATTTACTTATAATAGACCATAGCAGCCACAAGGTAAATATGATTTGAAACTCCCTTTTGCAGAAATTATTATAATGTATTACTTTACAGTTTCCCAAATGCTTTCACATATATTATCCCTTGAGACCCTCATAACAGCCCTCTGAGACAGGCAAGGTTCCTTATCCAATTTTACAGATAAGAAGCCTGAGGCTCTGCATGGGTACATAATGTGCCTATGATCACAAAGCTAGGACACAGAAGAAATGCCAGCAAACCTCAATTTGCTGACTTCTATTTCAATGAAAGGAAAGGGATAACATCACTGGAAAAAAAGCTTATGCTACTACAGTTGTAAATCTTCCTTCAGTGCTTTATCGGGCACTTCAGCCTCTAAACTGGGCAAAATCCAAATAATGATGCAACTTACTAAAAGGGCCAAAATAATCTACAAAAAAAAAATCTTTAAAATACCAAACGCATATATTTCCCACACTTTGCAAACTTCAATAAAAAATTTAAGAATGTATATATTTACAAAGGCAGACTTCTGGAAAAGTCCTTGAGTAAGGAAAAGGACTTAAAAGCTTTCTTTTAAAGAAGTTCCAACATTTCAAGATTAAAATATGAATTTTCCTAAATATCTCCCTATGAAAGAATACTCTCTATAAATTGCCTGATTTTTCTTTGTGCAAGTATACAGAACTTCAAAACCTACATTAGAGGGGCACCTGGGTGGCTCAGTCAGTTAATCGTCCAACTCTTGATTGCAGTTGAGGTCATGATCTCAGGGTTGTGAGATCGAGCCCAGTGTGGGGCTCTGTACTCAGGGGTGGACACTGCTTAAGATTCTCTGTCTACCCCTTCTTTTTCTCTCCCCCTTCTAAAAAAAAATAACCACACTGGAGAAGCCAATCTCAGTGGTTATAAGGAGTCTGTTCAATAGTGTTATTCTCCAACTCTAGCTCCGTTCATTTCAGCATACTAGACCCTAATATTCTCTGCATTGATTGGTTGTTTTTCCTTTACCCTTTGAAAGATTTCCTCTAAGCAAAGACATTTAATAATTGAGAGGATATTAGAGGAAAATATACTGGTAGAATCATCATTTCCTACAGAATTCCGAACAGTCCCAGCAGGCAATGCCCCTCCATGTGTCAATCTGAGGTGAGAGAAATTATTTGAAAATGTGATCATTTCATACTGAATACAAGCTCCACAACTTGTACACCCAAAGAACTTTTACTTTGCTGGAGACAAACCAGAGGAAGATTTGCCAGGCTACAAAACGGAACTTGTTGTTGTTGTTGTTGTTGTTACACTCCTAGAATATTCTTCTCTTATGTCCATCAATCTTACTGCTTCAATAAAACATGACAAGTTAGGGGCGCCTGGGTGGCACAGCGGTTAAGCGTCTGCCTTTGGCTCAGGGCGTGATCCCGGCGTTCTGGGATCGAGCCCCACATCAGGCTCCTCCGCTATGAGCCTGCTTCTTCCTCTCCCACTCCCCCTGCTTGTGTTCCCTCTCCCGCTGGCTGTCTCTACCTCTGTCGAATAAATAAATAAAAAATCTTAAAAAAAAAAAAAAAACATGACAAGTTAGGGTGAGTTCTAGCAAAATGGCTTTGGCTCAGTTTCATCACTCCAAGGTTTTAAGTTACCCCTACAAATCCTCACGAGCCATTTGGGAAAGCACAGCACACAACACTGAAACAAAAGGCTGGGTGAGATAGTAACATGCTCCACAAAGAGCACTGGGAACATTGGAACCAAACAGGAAGACTGCAGTGAAAGGCAAGATTTAGAACTCCTATGATAAAACATCATGACATCAATTCGATCAACAAATACTCAGTGAGCACCATCTCTCTATATAAAGGACACATTCATAGAAAATGGCACATCCATAGCATAGCCATAATATTAATAACTTTCCAAAAAGCCATTTTTCAAAGCAGTTTCTTTTAACATAGTCACTTTTTCCCCAGTTTGGACAAAATTCAGAAACAGACATTTGCTTCACAATTCCAATGAGAAGTACCTTATGTTGACATGAACCTTAGGAAGAAGAATGAACTCACTGTGTTCTATGTTGGAAAGAAATTCTATAAAGGCAGACGACATATGGCTGACTTAGATGACTCAGGAATTTACAAGATTTAGATTCTATCTACCTAACAAACACTGTGGTAGACATGTTCACATAGTTTTATTACCAAGGCATATGCACATGCATTTTCATTACATTAGTAAGTTACAATACCCCAAGTCAAGCTGCCTGACAGAAAAATGGCACAATGTTTGATTACTAATCTACATATCAGGAAAAGCTACAGAAACCCAACAGTTCTGAGCCTGAAACCTCAAGCCCTCTCACTACACAGATGAGGACAGTTGGTATGACTCTTAACCCAGGAATGACTGTGGCTTTGGAAATATTAGCTATCTCTGCTCTGAATGGTACTACTCTATGGTTTCTCTAAAATCCAAGCAACTTCTTACAGTACTCCCAACACACTAAGACACAGATCTTTTACCTTTTGTCTGCCTGCAACTAGGAAAATCCAGTTTTAAACAGCACACAGGTGTTTAAAACTGGAGACACAATGGAGGCAATCTCTCAAGATTTGAGTAAAGAAGAATTAAGAGGGAAAACCTTGAGAAGACAGTAATTGGGCCATTGGAGTTTCTTCTCACTAATTATCCCAGAGTGGCCATTAGCTATGTAACCAAGGAGGAAAGTGTGTCAGACTTCAGCGAAGCTGTGTCTTCAGCATCTTATGGAATGCACCCTAAAGCCACTGTGTAATTAACTGCCAGGAAAATGCTGAGCGAGTAGAATAAAGAAGCTATAACAAATCAAATAATACTGCACAGTTCAACCCCCAATGACAGCAGTTGAACTGCTTAGAACTTCAAAATACTCATAAGCATACATTCCATTTTCAGAATCTAGAGAAAACAGATTTTTGGTTGAGTGAAGAAACAAGCAAAAATGCAGGTTACAAAAGAGGTTTAACATTAAAGAAACTTTCAGCAATAGGACTTGCTTTATCTAGCTGCCTTTCATAATGTTACAGGAACTTAGCTATCAGTGATGCTCAAAGCATGGGCCACAAGGAACCTGCAGGGCTTTTCCGAATATCTAAGAGCATTACATACTATAGTCAACAACAGAGAGAACAGACCGAACAAAACAAAACAAAACAAACAAACAAAGGTGAGTTCTTTAGAGGAATTTATTGTGGAGTACTCTCTCCAATACAACCTTAAAACTTTTTAGTACATTTCTACTTTTTCAACAAATATTTATTGAGCACTTGTGTGCCTATAGCTAAGAATAAACTCCAACTCCACTTGAACATTGAAATTTCAAGGATCAAATAACTAAGCATAGGATGAAATAAAACATGTCTATTTGTTTTATTCTGATTTGAGAACTTAGGAATAAAAGGAGGAAGACTGTATCTTTAGTGAGCCATAAAAGCTCATGAGGAAGGCTACCTTCCAAACCTGGCTGGACAGAATCACAGAGAACTTAAAATCTTGAACTTGAACCCTACCCAAGACTTACTGAGACAGTCTAAGAGCAGAGTCTAGAAATCTGTCATTTTTAAGATTTCTAGGCCTAATTATAATGACCAGCCAAGTTTAGGAATCACCATTCTATTGATATTTTGTCTTTCTTAAAGAACCAAAAAGCTAAAAACCCCTATTAAATAAACAGAATCCTAACTAAGAATTCTATATAACTATTTGAAGCCACAGTTCCTCATTGTATCAACATTTCCCTCTTTCATACTCATTACTTGGAAAAATGAACATCGTTTTTTCAAATACTTTCTCCCTCCCCCCATATTCACTTGTTGAAATTCTACTCATTTTTCATGACAAATTAAAATGCTATTTCTTCCAAGGAGTCTTCTCTCTGATCCCTGGCAGGACTTGTTTCCTCCCCTGTGTTCCACACTACTTTATAATAGGTTTCTTATAATCTTTCTTATATTACACTAGCTTGTTTGCGTTAGTCAAGAAGTTAACCTCTTTAACAGATGGAACCTCACCTATTAAGATACACATATTGAGAATGTCTGTATATATTCCAGCATTTAATTCCTTGCTTAAAGCAGATATTCCACACATATTTGTTTAGCTGAATTAAACTCACAAACCAGAAGAGATCTTAAGTCTTTTCTTACTGTCTGACAGCATTATTAAGAAACGCGGCTAACTTAGGACTCTCGCTGAAAACATGGATGTCTTAAATAGCAAAGCAACAATCTAAATAAGAAAACAATGATTTGTCAGCATTCTGGTTAAACTAGAGCACTCAATTATGAGCAAACTGACCATGACAAAACAAAAAATCTGTTTACTTTACTTTAAATAAAATCTCAGGGTCACACTCTCAGTGTAAAATTGCACGGTTTCTCTGTTTCATTCTTCCAGGTATTCTAAATATCCAGAGAGCTAATAATGTTATTTTCCCAATAGCAACTCTAAAATGAGACTGAGATTCAGTGCCTTTACAAGGAAAAGAATTACAGATGATTATAAGTAAAAGGAAAATGTCCCCAAATCCCTATTACAGGATATTAATTTACAGGTTTATCAGAAGTTAGGCATTCAAGTTACCCAGCTTATCATGAAAGGCTGATTTATTTCATTTAAGGTAAGCTTGATTCTGAAAAGTTTCATCTTAGATTCTCTGGCAGCTGCTACTGGTGTTTGTACAGCCCTTGTCATCACCCCAGATGACTACTGATTGACAGGACTAATAGATTTTGTTTTAATTGTAAAAGAAGACAGATGAAAGGTTTTGGCTGGATGACTAACTGCTCATCTTGAGTAATAAACATGCCTTATTTCTCTCCCTCCATATTAAAAATCTATTTTTAATTCACCATTAACTAATAAGTAGGACTGCGATTTTTAAAAAGGCATGAGTAGAACACAAAAGTTTAGTATATCTATTTGAAAAACCAATTTTATTTTTCTAACTTTGATAGCAATTCAAAATTACTAAATACAAACCCAGGTGAACGTTTAGTACTTTTCTGGTAGTTTCTCTTCTCTGCAGCTGTAGTAATTCTCAAAATCACACTTAAAAATAGAGGGGCGCCTGGCTGGCTCCGCCAGTAGAGCATGTGACTCCTGATCTTGGGGTTGTGAGCTGGAGCCCAACACTGGGTGTAGAGATTACTTTAGAAAATAAAATCTTAAAAAGAGAGAGAGAGAGGGAGAGACTGAAAGAAAGAGCACATGCCTTAACTCTGACCTTCTGGCTGTCTCTTTTTTCTCCCAAGCAGTTGAAAGAAAGCAATTCTCATTCTAATAGTCAAAAGACCAATAAATACAACATTAAAACACAATTTTAACTGAGACATACCTGGAAAAGACAGTAGAGGTCTTCCTTCTTTTTGTTACATTTTATATTAATTGATGTATATTCAAATGCATAATGCCATATATCACGACTATACATATTTATGATTGACCAAATAAAAAGTTCCATACCATTAAAATGGCGTAAGAAAGATTTTACTCTGCTACAGAGCTGCAACCTGCAGAGCTAGCGCTATTATGAACCAATAACGAAGCGTTCGGGAAAAAGCCACAACGTATCTGGTTTACCTGACAAGCAATCTGTAAAGATGCTATATGACCTCAAATTGGGTTCCCAAATATTTTTAAGTATGTCTTTCTACTTTCTTCCTCACTTGTGTCCTGTATACCTAACTACAGAAAAGCTGTTTGGCATGTCCTATTCTGCCCCTCCCTTACATGCACATATCCAAAAGCATGCTTAAAAGATACTTTGTCTTTCAAAATTAAACAAAGCTTCAACCCTGGAAAATTGATTCATCTCAATCTAGGAAAATACAAATAATAGAGTGAAACCTAAAAAGAATTATTTTGGTTCCATTTTACATCGTAATTTACTGACTTCTTGAAGAAAATTACAAATAAGCACATCATCAAAAGAAACAGGAGTCCAAAAGAGGTGCATCATATTTCTCTGATGACTAATGAGGTTGGGATGTTTTTTCCATATATGTTAGCAATATTTATCAATTTATGGCTAATTATCTACTTAAGGAAGAAATATCATTTACATAAGAACCGATGAAATTATATAATTGTTTAAGGCATTTACCAAAATGCCTATAGTTGCTATTGCAAATCAAGAAGACCTATAATAAGTACATGGTAAGGAAAAAAAAAAGAGCAAGAAACGTGGTCTAATATATAACCTTTAAACAGATTCATTGGGGATGTCGTGATCTTCAGTTGTATTTCTCTTAAAAATAATCATTGGAATTTTAAAGAGGAAAGGAGAGGAGTAAATGACTAGAAGTATCCCTGTTAAGTCCACAAAACACAAAATGTTATATTCAACACAATATAATAACAATGTAAAGCTCAAAACCATGAAAAGAAAGTGGTCTTCCTCTCACTTTATATCTGAATGGCCTTCCTGCTAAATGGCTTTGATGAGCAGTAAGCAGGAGAGGGAGGGTTATATACAAATGGGCAAACCTACAGATGGGTTTCAGAGGTTAATAGTCAAAAACTTTTTTTGGAACCATGTAATTCAACACCACAAACACATTTTTTATTTGTGATTTAAAACCTCATATATCTCTAAATTCTATTAGTCCACACCTTTTGCCATCTAATAACATTAAGTAAGTTGTATCCGTGCCTCCATAAGAGGTTTAAAAGCATTTTAAAACTCAGCCCTTTTTTATAAACACTAAAAGTCTAATTTTTATTTTAAAATCAATTATATATATATGTATATTTAAATGTATTGTTAACATAAACAACTCCTATCAATGGATAATACAAATTGCTCATTCGTATTATCATTTGCTCATTTCCAGTCACCCACTTCTTCACTCAAAATACTGAAAGCACAGGTCGGTTTTTTTAATGAAGAAAATACAGCTATTACATACATGTATCTCAGATGAAAAAGATTCCAGATTAACAGTCAAAAACTTAAAACTGCTATAGATCCCTGATATTCCTAAAGATCTCTGGATCATTCCAACTCCCCTGCAAAATTTACTAAGATATGATT
Source organism: Ursus maritimus (assembly GCF_017311325.1). Classification (NCBI taxonomy): domain Eukaryota; kingdom Metazoa; phylum Chordata; class Mammalia; order Carnivora; family Ursidae; genus Ursus; species Ursus maritimus. The sequence continues at coordinate 8,661,936 of NW_024425897.1, forward strand.
GAAAATTTTAGACAGCCCTTTTCAGACCCTCAATGGTTCTATAAATACTGGACTAAAATAATTCATGATGCCATTAAAATAAATCCTGCCATGCAAATAAACTCTAAAGTCCATTAAGGTACATCATTATAGTAGCACCACTAACCTTACCTGTCTGTGCAAAACCAGAGCAAGGCTTCCAAGTGCTGATGATGGCCACTGGATAGCACACAGGCCATCGTGAGGAAGAGGAGGATGGAGGACACTGCATAGCAGGCAGGAGGCAGAGGACACTAGCAGTAATGTAAATGCGGGTATATTTATAAAGAGGTTTAATATGAGGTTGCCGGGTAGCCAGCTATGCTCTTCTATTAGCTAAGCAACTCACAGGTGACACATGGTCCACAGTATGCTTTATCAAGATCACAAATTATCACTCTTTGGGATCACTAGAGCAATTTAAATTTGCATGTTGAATGTTACATCTGGAAATGTCAGGTTCTTTGGTATATTTGGTATATTTAACTCATGTAAAAGTAACCTAATGAAATAACTTGGAAAAATACCTAATAAAATAACTGCACAGAAAAGATGCAATGAAGGTTGTTCTGGCATTCATTTAACAGATCCTGCATTAAACGTTAGAAAATATGACTAAGGGGGCACCTGGGTGGCCCAGTCAGTTAAGCATCCAACTCTTGAGTTCGGTGCAGGTCATGATCTCAGGGTCCTGAGAATGAGTCCAGTGTCAGGTTCTGCGCTCAGCATGGAGTCTGCTTAACATTCTCTCCCGCTCCCCCTGCCCCTCCCCCACTGCGTGTGTGCACTCTCTCTCTCTCTCTCAAAAGAGAAGAAAAAAAGAAAGAAAGAAAACATGACTAAAATTCAAAGAAATACATTTTCCTGATTATTTTTCATTTTTTGGTACTATTTATATCAAGGAATATAGGAAATTAAGCTCTTACTAATTACTTGCCCATCATGCTTTACACTCCCACAATACACAAACAAATAAACAAATGTGTTCTAGTGTTTCACATCTTCCCGCCTTTGCCTGTGGTGATGCATAAGTGCTTCTGTCTGAAACAAAACCTTCTTGCAAGGGTGGGAAACTTCCTCTACTTCCCTCAAGGTTCCATTCTCAGTGGTCCCATATTTGTAGTACGTACTTTATTAGAATACTTAGAACACTGTATTATAATTAGAGTATAGTAATATATGCTCCCCAACTACACCATGGCAGAAATTGTGCCTTTTTAGACTGTTTTGAAGTATTATTTCCTTATTCAGTCCACACTATACATCTGATAACAACTTCCTTTGAATACAGTCCCAGGAAAAAGCATCTCATACCTAATTTAGTGTTTGTGTCATAGCTGTTTCCGGTAAAGTTCTTCCTCATCACTTGGCTTTGATATGAGGTCACTTCTCACCTCTGGGCTTACCATACCAAACTATAACCACATTCAGTCAAACATTTAGATCTTTGCTAATTTCCAGTTAGCCCCTATCCATATGTTCCCCTTTCACAAACCTCCTGGATTCGATCAGTAAGGAATGGCTGCTGGCAGCTGTTTGCCATTCAATTTTGCTACCACTAAAGCATGTGAATATTTCATTGTTTAGGCAATGCAGAGACTCTCAGCAAACATTTACTCTGGGTTCTTGGATTAGAAGAACATTTGTGGTAGGCAAAAGGTAAATAATAAACCACAATGCTACTCAACCAGTGACCTAAAAGCCTTTTGACATCTGACTCTACTGCTTACTAAATCATTGTGCGGATAAACAAAGATCCAACCCTTTGTTTCTACTACAAATTATATTTCAAAAACATAGTTCTTCAGTTATTCGGTTTATTTAAAATAAGCTAAAGTAAGGCACAATAGTTCAGTGGCTTGTAAATTAACATAAAAAGTATCAAATATGAATTCATCTGTTATAGACTTACTAAATACAGCTGGATGTGCCACTTAATATAAGCTGTCAGAACTCTGGTTTCCTCCAATATAAGCCTATTATACAAATTTCAACTATAACGGAGCAATATCCATGAATCTTCAGTTCTGTGTGACAGAAACAAAAACAAATTCAATATATTCAAAGGCACTTGCTGAATGCCTTGTATAGTCAGGCGCTATGCTGGGCACACAAGAGAAGAGGAGTAAGAGCCATCACTAGTCTTTAGGGGTTTAAGATCTAGTGGGAGTAAGCAGTATAGACAAGCAATAAGCAATGCACAATTAGCTCACTGAAGACAGAAATAGAGTCTTACTCATCAGCCCCCTCTCTGATATGTTGAATGGCTGATACAGTATGTTTAACAAACACATGTTGAATGAACGAACTAATCAATCAATTCATTGATCAACTGATCAAACTGCAATAATTGCTCTAATAAGGACAAAACAGTGCAGTGAAAGAAGGGATTAATTCCAACTTGGTGGGTCTTAGAGAGCCTCAGAGAGAAGAGGGCTTGAGAGGCCCTGAAGGAATACAATTTGATCAAGATGAGATGGAATGGGGGACTATGGAGTCAGAGTAAGGGAAAAATCTTCCTCACCAACAGAGCCCAACAATATCTCTTCAGTCTTACTTTCCCTGGGGTGTGTCACTTCATCACTTCCATAGTGGCAGTCACCACCTTTAATATATGAAATATAATGAAATATAATTTGTAGGTGGTGGGTGTGTTGCTTCCTTCATCAGAATTCAGTAAACACTTGGTAAATATTTGTTCAATGAATGACCTAACCTAGAGGGATGGAGGAAAACAACAACAAAATCTTCCTTTGGTTTTCTTCAGTACAGCTGATGACATTTCCAACAAGACTTCAAATGCCAAAGTTTAAAAAAAAAAAAAACCTAAGCAAAAAATATTAACTAATTTATTTATTTTTTTTTTTTTTAAGATTTTATTTATTTATTCGACAGAGAGAGACAGCCAGCGAGAGAGGGAACACAAGCAGGGGGAGTGGGAGAGGAAGAAGCAGGCTCATAGCGGAAGAGCCTGATGTGGGACTCGATCCCGGAACGCCGGGATCACGCCCTGAGCTGAAGGCAGACGATTAACCGCTGTGCCACCCAGGCGCCCCAAAATAAAAAGTCCTACTTACACAATTTTCTGAATCCATCTTCATACAATTAGCTGGTTGTCCCCAGGAATCTCTAATTTCTAAAATAGTCACATTCTAACCCCAAAGGGTCTCTACATAATTTCCCAGATTTCTTACTTTCTACTTCCTAAGGCTGCTTTGATGGAAGGGGACCTCTTGGTTATGCATCAAGCAAGAGCTAACTGGAATATTTTGACAAGACTGAGAGCATGCTCCACCCGCTCAATTCCTGTTCTTATCGAAGCTATCTGGCAAGAGTAGACAGACTCAATGGCCCTCCCTGATCTCCCCTAATCAAGTTCAGAAACGCCCTTTTATCCAGTAAAGCTCCAAAAGAATAAAAGCACTCCATGGGGGGGGGGGAAGTGACCAAACAACTGAACGATTCATACCTTTACTGGAGACTTAATTACTACAGTTCACACCATCATAGGCAGCATCAGGCTTCAGAGATTCTTTCCATACCACCTCAAACTTACCTGCCCTTAAGTCAGGAAGGAGAAAATGTTTTTCCAATTGTGAAATTCACCAAGGGAACTAAGCAGCTCTCTTATCTAACTTTATATTGTTAAAAAACATTAGTCCTTTAATAACAAAGTGAAACCCTCATAATATTTTTCAGGAAAAACAGTAGGGAAACATTTTAAGCACTGTAAAAATTAAATGTGAGAAAAATACTTTGGCACTTAGCAATATTTTCATATCTCTAGGGAAATGTTAAATCCAGGAACCTGATAAATGGATTTCACTATGTCACATTTTAATAACATTCTGTAGCCTTTACAAGAATTTTTTTAACCTTTCTGCTGCTACCAACATTTTTCTATCCCATCTATTCCTATAGTCTTCTCATTTTATGTCCTTCTCTTGCCTTCTTTCTTATTATTTCCTTCTAATTAATTTCAGTCTATAAGAAGAGAATATTTCCACATTGATTATGTGTATGAATTCTTTATCTAATCCAAAAACAAAGATATATTAAGAAAGAAAGCAATTCCCAAGACAGTCTCTTTAATAAATAATGCTGGGAAAACTAGACAGCTACATGTAAAAGAATGAAACTGGACCACTTTCTAACACCATAAACAAAAATAAACTCAAATGAGTTAAAGACCTAAATGTGAGACTTAAAACCATAAAAATCCTAGAAGAGAACACAGGCAGTAATTTCTCTTATACTGGCCATTGCAATATATTTTTAGACATGTCTCCTAAGGCAAGAGAAACAAAAGCAAAATTAAACTATGGGGACTACATCAAAATAAAAAGCTTTCGCACAGCAAAGGAAACTGTCAACACAACAGTACGGCAACCTACGGAATGGGGGAAGGTATTTGCAAATATATATCTGACAAGGGGTTAATATCCAAAATATATAAAGAACTTATCTCAACTTATCTCAAAGAACTCAACAAAAAACCAAACAATCAAATTTAAAAATGGGCAGAGGACCTGAATAGACATTTTTCCAAAGAAGACATACAATTGGCCAACAGACGCATAAAAAGATGCCTAATATCACTGATCATGAGGGAAATGCAAATCAAAAACACAATGAGGTATCACCTTATACCTGTCAGATTGGCTAAAATCAAAAAGACAAGAAATAACAAGTGTTGGCAAGAATGTGGAGGAAAAGGAACCCTTTGGTTGGGATGCAAATTGGTGCAGCCACTGTAGAAACCAGTATGGAGGTTCCTCAAAAAATTAAAAATAGAATTACCATATAATCACCATATAATCCAATAATTTCACTACTGGATATTTACCCAAAGAAAATGAAAACACTAATTTGAAAAGATACATGCACCCCTATGTTTACTGCAGCATTATTTACAAGAGCCAAGATATAGAAGCAACCTAACTGTCCATTAACAGATAAATGAATAAGGAAGATGTGGTATATATACACAATAGGGCATTACGCAGCCATAAAATAGAATGAGATTTTATGCCATTTGCAACAACATGGATGGACCTAGAAGGTATTATGCTAAGTGAAGTAAGTCACACAGAGAAAGACAAATATCATATGACTTCATTCGTATATGGAATCTAAAAAAACGAAACAAATGAATAAACAAAAAGCAGAATCGGACCTATAAATACAGAGAACAAACTGATGCTTGCCAAAGAGAAGGGGATGGGGGATAGACAAAATGGGTGAAGGGGAGTGGGAGATACAGGCTTCTACTTGTGGAATAAATAAGCCACAGGAATAAAAGTCACAGTATGAGGAATATAGTCAGTGGTATTGTAATAGCATGACAGATGATAGCTACACTTGTGAGCATAGCATAATGTATAAACTTTTCAAACCACTGTGTTGTACACCTGAAACTAATGTACCATTATGTGTCAACTCAATATAACATTGCATGTCAACTACTATAAATTTTTTAAATATATAAAATTTTTTAAAAAGCAATTCCCAAAATACATATATTTTCATGTTATTAAAAAAAGAGGTCATATTTAGGAAAGATTTTGTTGAATGAAGGTAAAGAAGTCTCTTCTCCCTTCCTTTCTTTTATCATTGTAGGACCTAGAACCTTCACAATATGCCAACTGAATCTCCAAAAGGAAGATAGTGTGTACAATTCTTCCAAATTTATTTATAGATTTTTTTTTCCTCCTCAGTGAATCTAGTGAAAAAGGCTTTGAGAACTGCTTTCCTAATAGAAAAAAAAGGGAAGAAATTAACATGGGTATAATACGTTCAAAAGGTCTGTATATTACAGTATTTTTTAAAAGGGAAGACATTATGCCACAAGGTGAAAGAAAGAAAGAAAGAAAGAAAGAAAGAAAGAAAGAAAGAAAGAAAGAAAGAAAGAAAGAACAGACTCAAGGTAACACTCATTTTATTAAGAATCCAACTGTGAAAACTAATCTAATTGGAGGTTAACACGTAGGAAATGTACATTTATTTTCCAAAAGTATTAAAAGGAAATCAAACTATGATAACATGGAAATAATAAATGAAATCAGAATGTGTTGAACCCTTTTAAAATTAGCTTACTTTTGAAAATCACTGTAATAAAAATGAAAGAATAAGTGTTAAGAAAGTCTTTATTCTAGAAATATACACTGGTTATTAACCTAGACAACTCCTACACATAGTTCAATGCTTAGCTCACATCACCTCCTCCTCCTCCTTTCTCCTGCTAACGTTCCCATAGCACCCCATATGTGGTACCATTGTTATCATATTGTATTGCAATAATTTATTTTCTCCTCTGACTTCCTGTCTAGACTGTAAGCTTCTTGAGAATCAGGATCATGTTATATCTGAATTTGCACTCCCAATGTCTAACACTTCATAAATTATTAGAGTGCTTATAGTTAGTAAATTAGTTGGTTCTCTCAAATTCAGTAATTACTAACTTACTTAGCAAACATTCATAAGGATAAACTGAACTATCCCAAATTTTGAGATAATGGAGTTACCATTAAGCATTACTCATTTTTCCTCCTCATTATGAAATAAATAGCCAGCATCTGGCACATAATGGGCCCTCAACGAATGCATATTGAAATAATTATTCAATCAATTAACCCAAGTTTGACTACAAGCTTAGGTCTCAGTAGAAAGGGTAGGACATTCCAAAATCAAAGAACAACTCTTGAGTCACCCGTGGCTTTTGCCTCTCACTAGCTCTGCCTGATCCTACCTACAAGCTGCTGCTATACTCAAGCGTGGCTTCTGATTGCTGAGTATTGTACCTGACATCAGGGGAGACAGAAATTTTAGCACCAAGTCACCAGTCTCAACTCACTGCAGCCAAAACAAATTCCTGTGTAATGTGAAGAAACAGGTGCTAACTGAAAACTCAGAATTGTCTGAGCCACCCCACCAGCTCTCAAGATTGAAATCACTTATTTTTGTAGACAATCTCAGCATAACAACGAGTTAGCTTTCCATACTTAGTACCTTTGTCACCTGTGGAGACATATGTCCATCATTTCTATTTCAATATTCTTTCCAATTAATTATATTCTAGTATAAACCCATTCTTCCCACTCCAATTTCTTGTCTTAACTACATACAAGTTACCTTTCCCAGACGGTATAATTAAATACTTAAAAATAAAAAAGTAGTCAGGATGCTGTCTTCATAAAAATGCCCAGAGACACAGCATTCCTTTTAAGCCACAGTAATTACCCATCAGCCTAAAGGCCATCTAAATTTTAAAATCTTCAGGGAATAACATGACAGGTGAATGCTTCAAGTATGAGTTAAAGACTCTTTTCACCATCCAGACTGCGGCTACTTTGGGAGTGTATTCTCCTAGTAGAGATGTACTAATCTTTTACAATTTGCTTAGGATGGACCTGTAAGTTCTCTCCAACAAGAGCTCTGGAATATGATTTTTTTAAAAGTGAAGACTGCATTTAACAGAAATTCAAACAGAAGCGTGAATTAAAGGGGTAATTTCAGATGTAGTGAAAAGCTGTAATGTCCATTCAAAGTAATGAAGGCACACAGCATTAATCTCCTAAAAAGATTCAAATGCTATGAGTAGAGCAATTCTATTTCTTAGTAGGAACAAATTAAGATGATTTCCCTTACAGAAATTGCCATAATTACAAGTAATTATCTTGTACTCTCTAAATTTACCACTATAGCACATTCTGCAAATATCATTCCGTTCAAGTACTTTATTTGGAAATACAGGAGAGATTGTTGCTTTGTGAATTGTGCTACAGACCTCAAACTGATTGTTTAACAGTACTACATAATATGTGTAGTAAAGAGACGACATTCTGAAGTTGGAAGTGCTTGGAATTCCAAATTTATGATATTCCTATCATCAGGTAACAAATACTACCCAGGGGAGTACAAACAAAATGAGAATGGCAAACATTCAAAGATAAACTTGAGTCAAATGTGGACTTACGCAGAAACAATGAAGAGAATCATTCTGATATGCATAAGGCAATCATGAAAAACATATAAACAGCTGCTGTAGTATTTATAAAAATCCTTGCAGAGCCAAATAAAATCCCATCACTTGCAACCTACTCAGTTTTTCATTTTCCTTTAATAAGAACGTGTGAGAAAAACCAGTTACTCACCAAGCATTAGGAGGAGAATAAGCATGTGAAAACCTAATTTCACCATCTTTGGGGCCAATTACTGTCCGGATTTCAGCTGGCATTTGAAGCTTATCCTCCAGCCAAACTGGGATTCCTTACTATGTTGTAAAAACATGCTCAAGAGCTTGCCTTTCCCTCCAGTATTCTCACTGCCTGAAATGGCCTCATCTCCGTCTGTAAAACTCGGCCCCCCAACTCTAGTTGAAACACCACTCCACCAGGCAGACTCTCTCAGTCTAGAATTCCTATTCCAAACTCCAAACCCTTCCCCGTTTTTTACCAACTCAGCTGTGACCTCTCCTTTTATTGACGCTCTCTGGTGATACTTAACACACGCCACCTCACACGTCAGGTATTTGTGTGTTGGCCTCCTTCTCCCTGCCAGAGAAAATGTATTTTATTCATATCTGCATCACCAACACCTTTAGTAAATGTGTAATCATTTGATCATTTAAAAGAAATTTGGTTTTTAAAATTATTCTCATTTCAAAGCATATATCATTGAAACAGTCTCTAAAATCGCTACAGAATCCATTAAGAAATTACAGACATTTTAAACTCTGAACAAATATCTGGTTCTATTTACCCAAAGTTGTACATTTTTATATTAGTGTTTACAACTCATCCATGATGAGATTACTGTGCCGATTACTCTTCTCTGATTTGGTCAATATAAGTATTGACCATACTTGCATATGTAATAACAAAGTCAATGACCTATAATTGAAGATCTTTCCTTTAACTGGTATCTCTTATAAAGTTAGAATTTTTCTGTTTAAATTTTTAAGAGATGAAGAAATCGAGTTACTTTCTCCACATTTTTATCCTCTTTTAATCAACTTCTAAGTGTCAGCAGAATAGTCTACAGATTTATAATTTAAATTATATAAATTAATAATTTAAAAATTAGCTTTAGGAATTTTACATTCTCATTCATTCTTAAGTCAGTATGACGCAATGCAAAGATCTGTTATGTCTTCACTTTAAAAAATAAAAGAGTTCTGTTCAAATTAACACAATTTACCCACAGTTACAGTTATTTACTGAAAACACTGGTTTCCATAATAACCCAGTTCTTCTAAATTGTTTGTTTCGTGACCACCATAAATGGGATAGCATTTCTATGGTTCATTAAAATTTCTCAAGAACCACAGCTATCATCAGAAATAATTAGAACAGAGACAAGTACATCCTGATATGATTTACTTACCAGTGACGTCTATTTCATATTTGTGTAAGCCTACATAAAACATTTACTTTTCAGATAAGTTATTTCATCTTTATTGATAAGTCATTAATTTTGTTTCCCTTACTCTGTCCTTTTGCATCAACTACTCTGACCTAGAACTGGTCCTCCCTCGAAATTATGAAGTATGTGAAGTTTGTGACCAACATCCTCTATTTCCACTCTCAATTGGTTCTCCTGTCCCCCCAAATCACAGACCCCTTGTTAGAAGGTGGAGGAGGGTCAATAAAGTATTCTCCAGAACAAGAAAACACTTGAAGATCAAAAACCAAAGCAAACCACCTCATATGTTTAGAAAGAGTTTTATTCAGGGCAACCTACCGACAGGGGGTATCTGGCAGATAGATGATCCAGGCAGTAGACAACCACTCTCTGCCCCATCCTCCACCACTATTCTCTGCCCTGTTTGGACCTCAAGCCATAGCTTTTATAAAGTTAGGGGCACAGTGGTGAGGTCCCAGGAGAGTTATCTAAAGTGAGCCTCTGTGCACAGAGTCATCTAAAGTGGAGCCTCTATGTGCCAAGTTTAAGGAAGATCTGAACAAGCCATCCTGCATTCCAGTCAACGCATACATTAACTTCCAGGGGCCTGGAACACGGAGCAACGAGGCAGGTCACTGCACGGGCTCCTGATAGAGGAGGGCCAAAGATGGAGTCAGTGTTTCAGCACTCCTACCCCTCTTAATGCTGCTTCTTGGCTACTTATGGTCCCCATCAAAGTGACCCCATCCTCCACCTCAAACCAGGCCTCTCAGTGACTAAGGAAGGTCCTCATGGTTCATGAACTCCTCCCTACCAGCTATGACAAGAGGGTATTTAAAGAGTCCCATTCCTGAATGTCTTATTAAGTAACAGCAAAACTAACAAACAGCAAACAAATGCTACTATCATATTTGCATTTTACTCTGGATTTTTAAAGCATTAGCACAAAGGACAATTTTAGGAAAATAAGTCACAGAAGACGTATCTGAAAGCAAATAGATTTCTTGTGTCTTTGAACTATACCCTCTATGTAAGTGTCTTTTTTTTTTACAAACAAGCCCAACCCTATTCCAAATTCCTAGAGAAGTAGAAACAGTCCAGTCCAGTGGATATGGTCTCTCCTTGGAATACCCAGGTTTAAGCCCGCCTCAGAATAGCTACATGATTCTGAGGGTGCCAGTTTACCCTACCGGTTGGTACTCTGCTTCCTAATCTGTAACAGTAAGAGCTTCTTAAAGGCCCTTTCATTTCTAAAAATGTCTTAGTCTCAGTATCATAAATACTGTCTGGCAAGAGCCTAAGCTGAAACAAAAAAAGTTGTTTAAAATAAGTAATGTTTGTGTCACTATAAAAATGTTTTCATTAATTAATGTAACTAATTAATATTTAAATAAATCCCACATTCTTTGGTCGTTTCTTCTCAAAGACAACCACATACACTCCCTAGGATATGCAATTCTACCCTTCACATAAACTACTACTGTTAGTTCCTTCTGTCATAGTCTTTTACTGTGTGTATATATTTGAACAAGTTATTTTTAAAAATGCCAAGCCAGAGACACCAAAGCAAAGACAGAGAAGAGAAAAACTATATAGTGGTATTTATCAAATCATTCAAATGTTTTCAAATCCTGTGACCGTACATCCTCAAATATATCTCTCGGTAATCAAGAGCATAATAAATATCTCACTTACCAAAAGGTCACTGATTTAACCACTTCAACTATTTAAAACGTAGCCTAAAACAGAAAGTAAGGGGGAAAAAAAAAAAAAAAAAAACCTCTATGCAGTCAAAATAGAAAGCCACGGTTCATACTCTAAAGTTCACACACTCATAAGAGAAACGCTCATTCAAAGTACTTACTTTCATCTTAATCACAAGCTAAGACTCAGTTAGCTGGGTTCCTACCCACCACAGACAGGAAACAGATACACACAACAGAACTGCAAGAGGTAAGCACATGACAGCAGCATTACTTTGGGCAACATAGAAAGAAAGAAAAATACTGTCCAAAGAAGACATAAAAGTATTTTAAAAGAAACAAAGAGCAATCTAGGGTCATTCAGTATAGGAACAAATAATTCTACATTCCTTAAAAGCTCCAGTAGTATTGCTATACTCTAGCAAACCAAATAACTCATGCTTGCGATAATATCCTAAGTAATCAAAAGAAGTTTAAATCACACTTGGTACCTTCTGTTTAAGAAGGCAGAAAATGTGTAATATATTTTAGAAAATGTCACATCAAAAAATGATTGAAATTTAACAAGGGCTGGCAGTTAATGAATTAAGTTTGAGTTAACAAGAAATTCACAAGAACACCACAGATAAATTAAATATTATTCTAGCAATTTTTCACAGGAACCATAGTGACTCTGAAATTAATTCATAATTAATCCCCAACACATTTTAGTCTTAATTTCAATATTTATCACCACCATTCCTAACCCCCAAATATTAATTGAACCATAATAAATTTCCATTTCTGTAGGTAAAAGATGGTCAAACATCAGCAATTTCACACAGTTCAACCTAAAATCTTCACCAAAATTAAGAGTAAAACAAAATAGTTTGCATTTTATCTTTTCTTTCTCAAGCCCACCCTCTATTGGAAAAAAAGCTAATCATTAAGTAATAAAGACCCAAAGCCCAAACAAAATGAAAATGAGTCCACAATCACTCATTATGACATCTTCTCTCTACCCCTAAAAAACAACAATCTTATTTATGCCTGACAATCTCAACTCCACAAACACAGCTCCAAAAAGATCTCATAGGTCTGGGCTTGAGCACTTTAGTTTTTCATAGATACCATAATTGAGCATAATCCTGAAATGTGTGTACGCACACTTGTTACGTTCATTTATAAGTATTAAAAACAAAATACACTTAACAACTATTTGTCAGAGCAGTGAAGTAGTGATCCAGATAAATATAATGGGACTCATGGCTTTTAGTTACATAAAACAAGCTGGCGTTCAGTCTGCTTTCAGATTCAAAATGTTGTACTTTGATTTTCCTTAAAATGAGAAATACCTACATTGGACAAACTAAAGTGAGGAATCATTTGCCAATGGAAAAGAAAGCTGTATCTACTCTAGTCAGTGTTGGTATGCCAATATAGAATACAACAATCCCAGAGTGTGCAACAAAGTTTCCTTGTAAGTTTCTTCTCCCCTACCCCCAGCTATTATCTTTCTAGGTTCAAGTCTATATATACTGTATGTTGGGAGAGTACATATCCAAACACAATGAGTTCCCACAATGACCTCCTGGCTCCCAACTCCACTTTGACCCTATGCCAAATGTTAACTGCTCTCTAACTCAGAATTGCCTCAAAATCTGTGCTTCTACAAGTCTCAGTCCCCTGACATCCAAAATATTATCACCCACAAATTAAATAATGCTAGTAATATGGGTGTATTCATGAATGGACATTTACTTACATAATCAGAAATGAGCTGGAGAAATTTCAGTCCTTTAATAATCCAAACTGAGGGACATCTACCAGCAAAATCTGATGGGCAGCTTTGACAATTGCCATCAAGCTTATTTCATGTACCTTTTCTAGAATGCTAAATTTATTACACAGAAGGTATAAGCCAAAGGCCGTGATTTTATGGTTTTTCTCTGAAAATACATGCTAAAAGCATAGAATACTCAAAATAATGAAGACAGAACATTCCAACACAATAAATAACAAAGGGTTCAATCAAATAAGAATACTCCTTTTAGCTACAAAAACCTAAATGCGGGAAGGAGACTAACAAGAAAGTTGAGGACAAAAGATTCGTGTAAATCCTGAAAATGTCAGTTAAATGATATAATTTTTATAGCTTTCAATAAAACTCCATGGTTTAACACATCAACAAAAGCAAAGTCTTAAAGTTGAGACATACATTGCTATTAATGATTTAATGAATTCACTGTGGAAGCGAAAGCTGACAGGGCCAGCCGGGACTTCAGGTTTTCTCTTGCTTCCACGGTGTTTTCCACAGCATATCATCACCGTAACTGACTAGCAAAATGAAGGTGGCTGCTGGCGCCCTTTTTTGAGGTTGAGCCAATTAAACTCTGTAGCCTCTCACACCAGCAATGTTTACTGGCTAGCTCCTAAACACTAAAGGTGCCAAATCAGATTTTCTCATCGCTGACTTCCTTCACTTCTTATCAAGTCTATCAACCATTCACCTTCTCGAATGTTCCTGGAAGTAGTTTTCTATAGATGACCGTTCCTTACCAATCTTACAGAATCAAAAATATTTCAGGCTAAAGGAAATAAAGATTTACTCCAGGGGTTTGCAACCATAGTGCTGCTGTACTGATGTCAGGTGATCAGTCATGAGATGTGTTACAAATAACTGATAACTTTTTCCCCCTTTTTTTCAATCGAGGAGAAGTTCATACAAAACTAACCATTTTAAAGTATACAATACAGTTACACTCAGTACATTCACAATATTGTGCAACCACTACCTCATCACTGGGATTTTATTTTTAATAGGTGCATAGTTAAGATCTCCCCTTTAACGAATCACCCTCACTCATAGTCCATATGGTGTTCTAAGAGGGTGAGAAATGGGCAGAGATAAACTTCCAAGTTAGGCATCTCTAATAACTGGCAAGTCAGAGAATCTTGCCAACTGGTTGAAGATCACTGACGATCGTGTTCAATAAACACATTACATTTTTTTCAAAGATTCACTCATTCAATTCTTACTCTGTGCCTATGCCTTCAAAACCTTACACTGGTAGAGACAGACACTGACAATTACAGTACAGGGCTATGACTGAAGCCCATACGAGTAGAGGGTGCAGCCAAGTATGCCCAGCAACGATAGAGAGATTCACTAAGGAGAAGACTGAGTTAGCTCTTAAGGTTATGACCAGTGGCAAAAGGAAGGCAAGTTAAGGAGAGTACAAGGAGAAGGCATTCTAGGCAAAGGAGCAAATGCAAAAGCACAGGTGCCTGGTGAGCCATGGAGAGCTTCACTGTAGGATACAGTCAGACTAACAGGGAAAACGTAGTAAGCATATTTTATGTGTGAGGCACTCCTTGTACACATTTACGCTGTATCCTCTAAGTCACACTAAGAGCTAGCTGCCATTCACATTCAGTAGAGGAGACACGTGAAGTAAGTAATGACTACACAGCTTCGAAGCCACTGAGCTGAAATTCAAACCCAGGCAGCCTAGCTGCAGAGCCCATCCTCTTCATCACTGTACAATCTACACCACATTTTTCTTTTTTCTTCCTCTTCTAATAAAATCAATCCCCGAAGGCAAGATCTTTTATGATGGAAACTACAGTACCCCACAGCACACTGAAGGTGAACGAATGATTGACATGAACAATGAGTGGGCACCACTACGACTCCCTCGTGGCCTCTGAACAAATGAGGGCACGAGTGGCAAGTCATACTGAGAGATCAGTAAAACTTAATTCATTTCTTATTCTTTTAAATTAAAAAACACATTAAAACAGAAGTTCTCATATTTTCCCCATAACCCAGCCATTTTCTTGCACAGCCCCTAACCCAAGGTGTGCTTACCCACTTTGAAGACCTCTATGAGACAATGGGGAGACACAGCAGGGTTTTAAGGAGGTGAATAAGGGGGGGGTTGTTACCAATTACTCTAAAAGGAACAAGAAGGAAAACCAGAGGAAAAAAAGAGACCAAAAAAAAGAAAAATCATTAGGATGCCATTTGCAATAGATCCAGCAAGTGATAATGAGGTGCTAACCTATAACAGTGGGGAGTCAGATGTGAAAGATTAAATGACATGCCCAAGGACACAAGTCATGGGAAGTGCCAGAACCAAAACCCGGGTCTAGGTTGCACTCATCTGGGAATGGTATACAGGAACAGATCTGCAGAAAGACTTTTATTGTGAAATTTGTGAGACTTCTCTTTATAATTACTTTTGTCCACAATGTCTGATTATTTTTTAAGTCTAATTTTATACTATTATAGAAGTTGTGGTCCAAAATTAATAGTATCATAATAACTAGCACAGCATAGCATTCAGGCAGGTAAGTACGTAATTTGATAAAGTTAAAATTTGAGACTTAGCTTTCTAATTCAGAAACAAAATATTTTACAATAGAGAAAGTACGGGGATTTGAAATACACTCTTCTGTAAAAGTAATAAGCTATTCCAAGACACAAATTTACAGGATGGAATCCTTACAAGTGAGCTTCCAAACAAGTTGTTTAAATGAAGCTCCATCAGAGAAGTCATTTAAGAAGCCAGATTCACATTATATTAATGTGACAAGTGTAACAAGATAAATACATCATATGATTCTCAAATGACATAATTAATGTAGTTTATGTGACATATTCCTATTAATGATCTTTTATTATGTGTGAACAGTAAAATAACATCAGATAAGCAATGAAAAAATCCAATCAGCAGCAGCTCTCCTGCAGGTTTTGACTGCAGTCTTATTTACACAGTGTTATCTGATACTAATCCTTGGATTTTAAAGAGCAGAAATCACTTCAGAATTGTAAACAAACATGTTTCTATGAGATGAGCATTTTAATTACTATCATTTCTGCAAGGACAAGATAAAAATAATGTTCTACATGATAGCCTCTTCATGTGTAAACAGGGGAAAGTATATTTTGCCAGGCCAATAAGGTTACATTAATAAAAGGATCATGACACTGAATCAGAGGTCTGGTCCATGGATTCTGGTAGTGTGTCTTAACAATGACTGCCATAGATATCCTGTGGAAAGTATGGCTGTCCCCTTCCTAATATTCTCTACAAAAGACCAGAATTCAGTGCCAATATATTCTGGTGCTCTTTAATAATCCACTACAGTCTAATATCTTTGAGTCAATTGAAATATTTTGAATCTTTTTACATTTAAACTTCCAACTACCTCTTAGAATAACAAAGTCTAAAAATACATGTTTTACAAAGTAATAGTTCTTATTTACTTTTACATCAAATACTTATTGAAAGGGTTGCCCGGATAGCTCAGTCGGTTGGACGTCCAACTCTTGATTTCGGCTCAGCTCATGATCTCAGGGTTATGAGATCGAGCCCCACCTAGGGCTCCGTGCTGGGTGTGGAGCCTGCTTAAAATTCCCTCTCTCTCTCTCTCAAAAAAGTTATGAGCAACTATATTATCCTTGGCACCAAAAAAAGTGGTATGAGATATGGTTCCTGAACTCAAGGAGCCTGAAGTGTAATTGACAGACTGTATACATACAAAAGGAGATTTTTTAAAAAGGCTGCTATCTACTTAAAAGACAATCAGCCTAAAAAAGCATAGATTCTAAATGCTCCAAGGATTTAGAGATAGATAAAATGATCGTGTTTCTTCAAGAAAAAGGAGAGGGGAAAAGAACAACATCTTGCTACTGGTACCCAGAAAAGCGGGAACAAAGCTATGGCAAACCTTCTTACATACTGAGATCACCTCAGCAGTCAGGCTTTATCTTTCTTAGATTAAATTCCCAAGTACAGTCATGAAAAACACACATCTTGAAGTAAACAACAGCTAGGGGCACCTGGGTGGCTCAGTCGTTAAGCGTCTGCCTTCGGCTCAGGGCCTGATCCTGGAGTCCTAGGATGGAGCCCCATATCAGGCTCCTCCGCTGAGAGCCTGCTTCTTCATCTCCCACTCCCCCTGCTTGTGTTCCCTCTCTCGCTGGATGTCTCTCTCTCTGTCAAATAAATAAATAAAATCTTTAAAAAAAAAAAAAAAGTAAACAAGGGCTAATCCGATCCTACCTCTGACCCTGCCATGCTGTGTGACCCTGGGTAAGTCACTTCACCTCTCTAAACCTGTTTCCTTATCTTTATAACGCAACTTATAACACCTACCACCTCACTGGATAAGAATTAAATGATGCATATAGAGCAAGTAGAGATGCCTACTGGCATAGCACAGGTGCTTTAAAAATGGTAGTGCTGGGGCACCTGGGTGGCACAGCAGTTAAGCGTCTGCCTTCGGCTCAGGGCGTGATCCCGGCGTTGTGGGATCGAGCCCCACATCAGGTTCCTCCATTGTGAGCCTGCTTCTTCCTCTCCCACTCCCCCTGCTTGTGTTCCCTCTCTCGCTGGCTGTCTCTATCTCTGTCGAATAAATAAATAAAATCTTTAAAAAAAAATGGTAGTGCTATTTGCATATTAAATGCCATTCTTACCATGATGCAATCACAATTGCACAGAGCCTTACCTTTTAGGGTAATTATAGGGCTCTTGGTGGGAGGCTTTGGAAGACTGGGTCCTAAGCTCCTCACTAATTCTGAGGGTGGAACATGATTAATTATGTTGTGGTGGTTTCTTTGAGAAAAGTTAGGAGACTAACTGAATACTTCAGAGGACATATCTTGATCTTAGTATTTAGTTTAACTCAGCAAGTAAGCAAAGAGAACTAAGAAGCTCCCCATCCATCACACACCCCAGCTGCATGCTCAGAAACAAAGAAACCTAGAACCTATGGTCATTCTCTACAGTTAGCCCAGGTTTTATAAAAGCCAGCCCTGGTGGCTAACAGGACCCTATGATAGCAAGTTACCGACCAATCCTAGTCATAAAGCCCAGCTATAGACTAAGGTGTTTGGGGCAGCCAGCATTCTATAGACGGTCTTCCTGGCTTTGTTAAAATCATATCAATGCAGTATCACTTTTCATCTGTAGTGTAAATGATTTTTATGAAACAGTTTGGCAAAACACATGGCATGTGACTGTTCCACTACAAATGTGTTAGCAGACCCAGCCAGAAACCATGGCAATGATCTGATCACGAGAGTATTCTTCAAAGAATAAGAAAATACACCTCATCTTTGTAAAGACTTACTGGTGCCCTACCGGTTTTCAACACTGAGTATCACCCAAGGAAGCTTCCATTTCCAATGGAGAAGAAGCAAGACTTGTTCTCAGGCCACCATCAAATAATCACACAGTATTTGATGGCTCAGCTTATTTTTTAATCTTCTACGAACTCTGTAGAATTATATGTGGATCTTTATACCATGATGGTTTGGGATTATGAATACAGTGAATAAACACAACCTTCTGGTATAGCAATTTAAGCATCACAGAGTGAGTAAATACTGCAGAGTGAATCCTAACACTTGAAACAGAATCTTCCAGAGTCCAGAAATCCACCTGACTGCCAAGAATAATACTTCCGTGGTTCAAGCAATACCAGTACCCAGAGGGGTTTCCACAGACATAACCACATGAGTTACTGCATATTGGGTAAAATAGAAAAAACAGACATTTATGAATGTATAGTTCACAGACATCTTAAAAGTACTCACAAATACGCAATTTACAAATACAGACGGAAGGGGGGAGTACTTTAGGAATACACAGTATCTATTTAAATTGCTTAATTATATGGTTTCTTTATGGTTTTCCTCAACCTGACTCTAATTTTTGTTGGGGATTGGAGGGGGGAGATACATGTATCTCTTAACTAAAGTAAATGAAACCACTCTCACTGAAAGAAGCTCTATGATGAGAACTAATAGAAAAGAGATTCTGACTTCAGGATGAGGTAACAAATGACTTAGTGTCAGAGATCAAAACTGTATTAATTAGTTATCAAAGAAAACCTTTCAATTTACCAGGCTATACTATACAAGGGTTGTTAGATTCTCTAGCAATATAACAAATGCACAATATCTGAGAATCATTTCACACGATTTCTATTTCAACTCTGATGTAAAACACGGTATCACACATCATGCCACAAAGAAAGAGTCAGCTTAGCTAGTTCAAGTAGAACACCAGGCAGCTGCTAACAGAGACAGGTCAAGGCTGGGGAGGGGCACAGCACAGCCAGTTCGCTGTGTTTTCCTTCAGAAGAATGTCAATAAAAACCATGGCCAAATGAGGTATA
>NW_024425897.1:8681240-8789902 GCF_017311325.1 Ursus maritimus
GGGGGGGGGGGGGAGTCCTGCTATGCAGTGAACCACTGCGTTCACCTAACAGCGCCAGTCAGACAAGTTAGCAAAAGGGAGCCCTAGCCAAACCTTCAGCTGCCAACAACTTAAAGAAAGCTGTCTTTCTCCCTGAGCGTCCTGGGGTAGGGACCAGTTCCACATTTAGAAACGTTATTTCTGGGACCAATAGCAATTTATTTTGATAGAACCACTGGATTTTTTTTTCTTGAGTTCTCAACAAAGGAGCCATATTAGGAAATAATCTCGCAAAAAGCAAACTGCCCCCTCCCCCTCTTCCCCACGATCGATGCACACACGCCCGTGCACGCTGACACGCACAGACACACACCCGTGCACAATGGCCGGCGCGCGCACTCGCGCCGGCCCACGCGGCGGCCCGGGAGCCCCGCAGGCAGAAGGCCCGGCCCGGCCCCAGGCGCTGGGGCAGGAGGCCCCGCGGCCCGGCTGCCCGGGAACCAGCTGCTGGGCGGTTGTGCTGGGGATGCTCGCCCCCCAGCGGGGCCCTTGGGAAGCAGCTGCCAGCGGCTCGCAACCCTATTAACCCCTTGGGGAAGTAGGTGCTACAACACCCACCTGCAGGGACACTGGAATGTGTCGGGAGGGCAGCCCCAAATGGCACCCCAGAGACAGGGCGCCACCGAGCCCTTGGACTCTGGCAGCTCTTAGCTGCGTCCTGCAAAGCTAATCGTGTCGCTGGCTTCACGGAGCTTCTAAAGCAAAAGGGTGTTTCTGAGCTGTCACCCCTGAGAGTCCAGGCATACGAAGAAGGAAAAACTTAAGAGGGCAGTGGACGCAGACTTGACTTGGTAACTCGTCCCTGAGGGACTGGCGCCAAGTCCCTAAAGGGACAGAGCTGCCTGTCCGGCCAGCCCAGCAAACTATGGAAGGGATGGAGGGACCTGAGGGCAACAGCCCCTGGTCACCCTTCCCTGAGTCGGGCATCAGGGCCCCGTCCCCACTCCAGGACACTTACCTTCTTCCGGGGCTGCCATTTCATCATATTTGTACAGCCGATACGTGGAACATCAAGATGCTGGCTGGGGGCTGGGGGCAGATGCAGGGCAGCCGCGACTGCAAGTCATGCTGCCTCCCTCCCACCCCCTAATTCTTTCCCATATTCACTGCAAAGGGAAAAAGCCCAGGAGAGTCCAGTCTTTTCGCCTTCAGTTCAATGAAAAGTATCCCCACACCACGAACACACTTCCCACCGGGCTAGGAAGTCCCAGCAGCAACCAGCGTACTCCTGCGAGAGCGGGGCATTTTCCCCCCCGCGCAGCCAGCGCCTGCGAAAGGAGCCTGCGGCAGGGGGTCTCCAAGCCGGCTGCAGAGACCCTCCCTCAGAGAAGAGACTCAGGACGAGAGCTGATGCAGACACCGAGCCGGGCTCCTGCCATCCAAACCCCTTTTGGCGAATTCTCCTCTTCTCAAAAAAAGATTAGACAAGCAATCAAACCCTCACGCGCAGCCTGGAGCAATTCCCAAAATTCTGGGTGTATTTCTCGTTTGTAAAATTTAGCAAAGAAAATTCCAAAGATCTGTAATCAGAGCTTCTTTACGCTGTTTTTTTTTTTTTCCTTCCTTCTTGGCTAACTTGGGGAAAGGATCTGCCCTTCCCGAAATGCCTACCTTCCTTGAACACTGTAAATAGGAAAACTTGGTTTGTGTGTTTAGATTTTTTTTTTTTTTAATTCCCAAGAACCTTAGTGGGGAAAGGCTGGAAGGAAATCCTGCAAGAACCCAACTCCACAGCTCAGTCTGCACTAATGACTTCCTTCCCTTCAGTGTGAGCACCGCCTGCCCAGCTCCAGCCACACAGAGCAAACGGTTTCTGGGTCTTAGTGCCACGACATCTGCTCCAAAGCAAAAAGTAAGCATACACTTTGAGAGGCACCTAACAGCTCCTAAGGAATCAGAGCCAAGAGAGACCTACAAAATCAGGAAACCATTTCAAAAGATGTATTTGAATTTGTGAGTTACATCAAGAGAAAAAAGGAATTGAAAAGGGACTCCAGACCAAAGGCTACAAAATCTCAGTGTGTGATTTGAAGAAAAAAGATTTCAGATATCTTAAAAGATTTTGATTTTTTAAAAAATTAATCAAGAATAGACTCTGCTTCTCTAAATCTAGCACTAATTTTATTACTATAAACTATTGTTATGGAGATTGTTTCATTCCTCTTATTTAAGGAGATACATCTCCAAACACAAGATACTATGTAATTCCACTATTATCTGTCATCCAATATGTCTATCAACTCCTATCCCACCACGAGGCTATTTTGATAGATGGGAATATAATGGGTGGTGTAAGCTACTAGAATACTAATGTATATAATAATAGTAACTGATGTACTATGAGTCCAAGTTCCAACAATGTTTAACTTACTACTCTCCAAGTTCTAGATGCATTGGCAGGATTGGCTGATGTGGGTCATTATATGCAGATTAAACACTAACTCTATCTGATTACAAATGTTACTAAAATACCTAAAACAGTTACCTGAAACAGATTACTTTTGAGATCTTTTCCAAGCCTAAGAGTCTGAAATTCAATGGTGAAAGCATTATCTTTTTTATGGTAGTAATATTAACAATTATAGCTGAATGAATAGGCATTATTTCTTAAACCACTACTCTCTGCCAGGACGGATGCCTATATTCATTATCTCAAGCCCTGCAAGGAAGGTCTTACTGTTCCATGTGCCAGATGAGGACGCTGAGATTCAGAGCGGTCAGGTGCTCAACCAAGACCACAACACATGGAAGGTGGTGGGGCTGGTATTCAGACCCACAATAACGCAGCTCCAGAGCCTATGACCCTTTGATGACGTGCATTACAGCTACCTCTCATTTCAGTAAAACTATGAAGTGCCTATTATTTGCCAGCCTTTGTTCCAGGCACTAGAAATATGAGCAAGAGGCTGTCCCTGCTCTTGAAATCAGATACAGCAGTCAAATAATACCAGCAAATAACACCAATACTCTGTATATGTTCTGACATATCCAAATCATTCCACACAGCTTAACCTGGAAATCCTACTAGCATGGAAAGTTCAGTAAATTGCAAACCAAATTCAGCAATCTACAACAAAATCAGCTTCTCTTCCCAATTTTTCCTTTATCTGTCCATAGCTCTGTCATTCTTCCAGGATAACAAAACCTTCACATCATTCCTTAGGTTAAGGAATTCCTCTATCACCAAGTCCTATTGCTTCTTTCTTAGACATCACTTTCAAATTCCTACTGCTGACATCTGAGGCCAGGGCCTCACTAAACATATATTAAATACCAGCTAGGTACAAAGTAACATTTAGGATAGAAAGATGTGAGACGAAGTCCCTATGCTACAGGAAATTACAAAGAAGCTAGGACAAAACAGAACACCTATAAAAAGACAATCAGGCATTGCTTTAGTCAGTTAAGCAACAAAGGAGTTACACAGTCAGTAGGTGTTCCAGGAATTAGAAGGAGAAATCATTGTAAACACCGATGGATGGTCAAGGTTTCACAAAGGAATGGGAAGTAAAAATTCAGAGGAGATACAACTCATTCTAGAGTCAAAAGCCAAGGTACTTACCACGGTAATGACCTTCAGGATCTGGACCCTTCCACCTTTCAGAACTCCCCTCGGACCCCTCTCCTGCTCCCTTTCTCAGCTCCTACCCTACTGGCCACCTCACTGTCCCTTGAATACATCAAACATACATTTATTTGATGCACTCCCTATCTGAATCACTCTTCCTCCAGAGAGCCAAGAGGCTCTTGGCTCTCTCCCTCAGTTCCTTTAGGACTTTATTCACATATCATATTGGAAAGGCTGTCTCTCACCATTCCTTCTAGAATAATAGCACGATGACCCACACACTGTTATGTTCTATCTTCCTTACTCTGCTACATTTTACTTCATAGCCCTTATGACATATATTTTGTTTGTTTACTTAATGTCTTATTCATCTCACAAGAACATAAATTCCAAGGGAGCAGGGACTGTGCTCTGTTATAATACCAACACCCCGTGAAAAAATACCTGACACAATAAGCAGTCAATGAATATTGTTGAATGAAATAATGAAAGAAAAAGGGAGAACAGTGTGAACAAAAGAGACAAGCGTATGTAAGACGTATTCAAGATACACATATTGACCTCTCTAAAATATAAAGTTTCAATGTGAGAATGTTAAAGGCAGAGACCTTGTCTGTTCAGCTTTGTAATCCCCTGTGCCCCAAATCATGCCTGGCATAGCAGAAGTGCTCAATACTCTGGGAAAAAAGAATGAATGGGGTGGGGTGGGGTAGGGGTGAGGGATGAATGGTAAGTGAGTCAAAGCCCAGTCCATTCCACAGAAAGTAAACGGTACTTTGGCAAGGTATGTTGGGACCAAATGGTAGGGAACATTGTAAGGCAGAGAAATTTGGACTATATCCTATAGTATGCAGGGCACTGAAGCTGTTCATAGTAGGCAAAGGGCATAACTGAAGCAGGCATTTTTTGCTTTTACATTTTTAATACATATATTTAAATTGTCTACTGGACATCACTATTAATTTCCCAGTCATCTAGTTCCGTTTTTTTTTTTTTATTTTAATTCCAATATAGTTAACCTACAGTGTTATACGAATGTCAGGTGAACAATATAGTGATTCAGCACTTCCATACATCACCTGGTGCTCATCACGAGTGCCTCCTTAATCCCCATCACGAATTTCACCCATCCCCCCACCTACATCCCCTCTGGTAACCAGCAGTTTCTTCTCTATAGTTGAAAGTCCATTTCTTAGCTTATCTCTCTCTTCTTTTTTTCCTTTGCTCATTTGCTTTGTTTCCTAAATTCCACATATGAGTGAAATCATACGGTATTTGTCTTTCTCTGACTTATTTCACTTAGCATTATACTCTCTAGCACCATCCGTGTCACTGCAAATGGCAAGATTTCATTCTTTTTTATGGCTGATAAAAAAGAATTTATCCATGAGATAGATAGATAGATAGATAGATAGATAGATAGATAGATACCACATCTTTATCCATTCATCTAGTCATTGATACTTGGACTGCTTCCATAAGCATAAGCATTTTGGCTATTGTAAATAATACTGCTATATAAACACAGGGGCACATGTATCCCTTTGAATTAGTGTTTTTAATTTTTGGGGTGAAGCAGCATTTTTAAGCAATCTAATATGTAACAAAATATTAACCCTATAATATTAGTATTATAAGGCTGTTTTTTATATAAACCCTCATTTTTAAACTATGTAAACTATTAAAATGCTTACTATGACCATTTGACAGATACCAAAACTAAACTTCCAAGGGGTTAAGTAACTTGTTCAATGCCACACAGCAATTCAATGGCAATGAAAGGACTGGAACTCAAGGCTTATAAATCAATGCCTGAGTGATGAAAGTGGAAATCTACAATTGCTTAGGGGTCAAGAGAAAAGTTTCTATTTTCTACTCTGCCTCTGATTTACTGATATAACAAAAATTTTCAAAAGGACAAGGCAAGTGACACGAGTAAGTGAAACACAGTCAAGGATAAGACAAAAGGGAATTGTGAGTACTGTTACATGAGTAATGTAAAAGAGGTAGCTGAGACATAACTTCTCTCAATTGATGTCATGCAGGAATATCAGTCTAACAGTGCCAGAAACTCTTAAATTTTCATGAGAAGCTAAAAATTTCCTGATTTTTAACTGTTTGCTTGAAAATTTTAAAGCATCCTAACAGGCCAAACAAAACATGCCTGTAGGTCTAAATTCCATCTGCATGCCATAACTTGTGACTGCTGACTTAAGCCACTCAGGCCTCACTTTCCCATATGTAAATTAAGGGACCTACACGGTTACTAATCTGGGGAGTGGTTTTCTGAAGGCATCTGTGAATCCATATGCATACTACCATGCACGGTCTGTGGACTGAAGAGTAATCTCCCTTATTCAGACCTTGTTGGACTTAATAAAAGACAAAATTCTTTAAACTGGGGGAGAGGGAGTCTGAGAACAGTGGGCTATATCAGAAAAGACGACAGAGAAAATATACTTGTTTATTTTTTGTTTCCTTTTTTTTTTTTTTTTAAGATTTTATTCATTTACTTGAGAGGGTGGGAGTGCTCAAGTGGGGGCCAGGCAGAGGCAGAGGCAGAGGGAGAAGCAGACTCCCCAGGACCCTGAGATCATGACCTGAGCTGAAGGCAGACACCCAACCAACTGAACCACACAGATGCCTCTATATTTATGTTTCTATGGAAAGACAGACTCAATCTAAAACTTCAAAGCGATCCAAGTTTTTAAACTCATTTTCAATCATTTAGGTGTATTTACTTTGGATCATGTATTTACATGACATTTCTTCCCCTGCTGTCTGGTATTTCAGGTTTCATTCAATAGGTACCACTCAATAGAGGACCATTACCTAGAAGCCTTTAAATACCAATATCTTAAATCACGATATTTATTTTATGTTTTTATGTTGCTTAATCCAAATTGAATCAGTAATTATATCTGAAATATTTTTAGAATTACTATTATACCAATATACTTTCTCCATTAGTAATTATTTATATAAAATTACCAAGCTAACACAGTTCAAAATGTCATAACTTAGCTTATTGTTTCAAAGATCCAGTATCAAACAGCAAGAACACAGCTTCTCAGATCTACAGCTACTAAAAGGCATTTTTTACAACGGCTTTATTTTTTAACATAGCACTTCACAAATCACTTCTCTAAAAGCAGATATTGTAAAACAGTTTATTAAAATGGTATTTTCCTCAATAACTACTTGCCTATTCAAATCCGAACAAAAGCAAGAAAGAGGAAATGAATGAAAAAAACATACCTTTTTTCATTGTTGCAAATTTTCTTAAGATTTCCTTAGGAATGATATGTCTGTCTTTGATCACAGGGTAAATGCCTGAAAAAGCTAGCCTCATACTTATTTACATTTATTGTGTTTATAAGTAGAATATTCAACTCAATGTGAAACAGTATTTGGAAAATATATTAATTTTCCTAAAGACCAAATTATTTTCAAGTATCAAGTATCTAAAGAGGTGTTAGGAAAGTAAAGGGACAAAAGAATTATATTTGAGATAAAAAAATTTTTTGCCTCATTAGTGATATTTCACACAATTGGTTTTCAGAATATAAAGGCCTTGCTTTGCTAAAGAAAGGAAACTAAAATAACTTGTTACAGTAAGAATTCTGCCAAAACAGCCAAGCTGATGCAGGACCATGGTCCTATTCCTCAGGAGGGAAACTGTTCCATAACATCCAGAAAGGATCCCCCTTAACCTTACCCACCTCACTTCTTTCCACTATCGGGCAGTGTCAGAGAAAAAAAGCCCAACCCTTTAAACCCAACACACACTGACTCACGAACTCATTATATACAAGGGACTGTACTAGACAGCGTGGAAGGAGACAAAAAGGCAACACGTGATTTTTGCCCTTGAGGAGATAGCAGTCTGGTGGAGGCTGAAGGAGAAGACAGGTAGACAACTAATAAAAATAACAATAACAATAGCAACTAACTAACACTTACCAATCTAGCTATTTGTCTGACTCTTCAGAGCCCAAGCTCTTAGTGTAAGCTAAGTGCTAGAAAGAATGGATTAACTAATGGTATATTCTCTCATTAAGACTATGGAAGCCCTAATGAGCAATTAATTCTGACTGTGGTAAATGAGAAAGGTTTTACAGGAGAGGTGGCACAGTATTCTTTCAACAAGCAGAGAAGGGGTTTGGGAAGGAGTATTTCAGATTGAAGAAACAGAGCATAAGCCAAAACACGGAAGTATGAAAATGTGGGCCACATCAGTATGTCACCCAATAGATCTGAAACCTATAATGCAGGGCAAGGTGCAATGGAGTTCAGGTTAGAAGGCTGTAAATGATATTATCTTTACAATAATAACTATCATTTATTGAGTATGTGCGAAGTATTTTATATATTTCGTTGATTCTTCCTAACACCTTCGTGAGGAGGAACTATTATCATGCCCATTTTACAGAAGAGGAAATTAAGCCTAAGGGTGAAGTAACCATATCATGGTTAGAAAGTGGTCAAAAGGAAATTTAACTCAGATTCTAAAGCCTTGTTCTTAACTTCTGACTTAGAACATAATGATGAGCAGTACAGGGTTTAACTTAAGGTACTGGCAAATCCATTAGATTTTTATGCTAACTCTGGAAGTACCGTGAGCAATAGAAAGAATGGGAGAACAATAAAGACAGAAAGGCCAAATAATTTCTGTTGCAATAGCTCAATAAGAGAGGAAGAGGCCTTGAATTAGGGCAGCAGAAACAGAAAAAGGGCCTTCTTACGAGACATTTCATAAGTAAACCAGATTCTAAGAACCTGTTACATGAAAGGGACAGAAAGAGTAGGATCTCAAAATGTTTCATCATCTTTTTAAGAAAAGAGACACCCCACTCACTGAGATATGGATCACAGAAAGAACAAGTAGATACTAAATTCAGTTTGAGACAAAGTCTGAGGTAGTGACCAGAGATACACAGGAATGTGGAGTAGGTAGGTAGAGATATGGTCTGGAATTAAGGATCTGCATCTGTAGCTATGGCTATAGATTGGGCTCATTCACATAATGATGATATTAAAAAGCTTTCAGTGGAAAAAAAAAAAAGATCCCCTCAGGGATAGAGTTTGGAGCTAAATGATAGAGAGAGAATACAGAATTGAATCTGGAGCCATGCTATACTCCTAAATACAACACAATTCACTGCCCAGTGGAGATGGGTGGGAGATCTGAGGCAGGAACGTTTACGTGGCCAATACTGCCTGATTCAAACCTTAGACCCACCATATACTAGCTATATGACCTAGATTCCTCTTTTTCTGTACCTTAACCTCCAACTCCATAAAATGGAGATAATGGCCCCTACCTAAACAGGTTAGTTGTGAGGATTAAATTATATATATTTAATATATATAATTATACACACACAATACATCCCATACATAATGCTATACATTTAGTGTTGCTGTTGTTTTACTGTGCTAACCTGACTTTTTTTTTCTTTTTTTTTTTTTAAAGATTTTATTTATTTATTCGACAGGGATAGAGACAGCCAGCGAGAGAGGGAACACAAGCAGGGGGAGTGGGAGAGGAAGAAGCAGGCTCATAGCGGAAGACCCTGATGTGGGGCTCGATCCCAGAATGCCGGGATCACGCCCTGAGCCAAAGGCAGACGCTTAACCGCTGTGCCACCCAGGCGCCCCTGACTTTTTTTTTCTTTATTCATCATACCATGGATTTTGTCCTGGTTTTATTTTAACGCCAACAAACTGCCAGGAACTGATGCTCACGTGTTTCAAGGGTACGCTCATTTTTCTAATGGGCCTTCTACTTCTGTTCATGACAGAGCAAGTAGGACCAGGTTTACTCCCCTGACATAAGTAGAATATTGGATAAAATATAGGAAAAATACTGTTTCCATACCATTTCATACAGCAGGCAGCACAGTACTATGAACCTCGAGAGAAGGGAAACAAATGAGGTGAGCCCTATGATCAGATCACCCTGGCTTTCTGCCCAGAGGCACTTTCTGGACCACAGAGCAGGAAGGGGATGCCAAACAGAACACAATGGGTTGCTGAGCCGAGGAGATCAGAATCTGAGGACAAAATAGCTGGAACATTCAGGGAAGCAAAATGGAGAAGCTGATCTCTAATGGGGCTACACCGACAAGGTGTACTTGAGCCTCACAGGGGTCTCCCTGAGTTGTGCCTGAGCACAAAGTTGCCCAGTGGAGGGTGAAACTCCACAAGGTGAGGCAAAGGGAAGCCATAAGCTGACCAACTGCCAGAGCTCACCAGGGCTGCAAGATTTAAGTTCCAACCAGCCAGAGTGGAGGGAACATCAGAAAAGTCATGTCTTTACAGAAGGTATAAACTAGCCTGAAGTATAGTTGACCCTTGATCTATACAGATTTGAACTGCACAGGTTCACTTACAG
This sequence comes from Ursus maritimus, assembly GCF_017311325.1. NCBI lineage: Eukaryota > Metazoa > Chordata > Mammalia > Carnivora > Ursidae > Ursus > Ursus maritimus. The sequence goes on from NW_024425897.1 coordinate 8,691,245, forward strand.
ATTTTTTTTTTAAATAAATACAGTATAGTGCTGTAAACTTACTTTCTCTTGTGATTTTCTTAACATTTCCTTTCCTCTAGCTTAACTAAAAGAATACAGTATATAATACATATAACAGGGGCGCCTGGGTGACTCAGTCTATTAAGCATCTGCCTTCGGCTCAGGTCATGATTCCAGGGTTCTGGGATGGAGCCCCACATCGGGCTCCCTGCTCAGCGGAGAGTCTGCTTCTCCCTCTCCCACTGCCTGCCACTCTGCCTGCTTGTGCTCTCTCTCTGTCAAGTAAATAAAGAAAATCTTTTAAAATAATAATAATAATACATATAACATACAAAATATGCATTAATCAACTGTTTATGTTATCAGTATTGCTTCTGGTCAATGAGGCTATTAGTAGATAGGTTTTTTGAGAGTCAAAAGTTATATGTGGATTTTCGACTGTACAGAGGGAGGAGTCGACACCCCAACCTTGTCCTGCTCAAGGGTCAACTGTATACTCTAAAATTCACCTTAACAAAGCTTAAAAACAAACCTTGAAAGAAGCATATTTAATCTACAAGTAATTTAACTATCTGCCAGAACAAAGTTCAATACTCTTTGAAGGAACACAACAAAATCTAGCACTAATGAAAAAGCCCAGCATTCATTTTCCAGTGATACTTATGACAGGACACGGGTGCTAACCTGGAAATGCTCTGTTATCTCTTTAGCAAGCAATTAATCTTCTATGATAAGAATACTATGGCGGTGTTACAAATTTTCTCATATAAATATGATGAATGAACTATACTATTTGGGGCTACATAGCCACAGAGCATGTGTAATTTTGCCATTATATAATTCATCAATCTGGGAGAAATTTTAGCATATGTTATCTTCAGCTAAAGTTTACAGAATTTCTCTGAAGTAAATTAAGTGGTCAGATATGTGGGCCAGAATATGCACCTTCGGATTTATTAATCTTCCTAAAGAAATCCTGAGGTACAAGTGTAGTAATTGTGTGTGTGTGTGTTTTCGTACATAAGCTTTTCTTTTAAAAAGATGCTTGAAATTGGGGCTTATTTACTTGTTTTAACCAAAAGAGGCTATATTTCTCTGGCTATGGTTAAAAAAAAAATAGGGAAAATGAATCTCTTTTCAATCCTAGGACAGGAAATAGGCTATGAGAAAAGAAAGTCAATAGAAATATTATTCCTGAAGTCCATTTGGAGGCCCTTTAATGACTTGTTTAAATTTACACTTATGAATTTATAAGCAACCAAATAAATTACAATCACAAAACTGACACTTCTTTATGGTGTTTGTTGAACTGCCCAATATCTGTATTACCACCCTGTTTGAGGGGAATTTCCCCATTTTTTTTTTAATTTATGTATTTCAGAGAGAGAAAGAGAGAGAGTGGGGAGAGGAGCAGAGGGAGAGAAAGAATCCTGAAGCAGACTCCCCACTGAGCCGGGAGCCTGACATGGGGTGCCTGACGTAGGGCTCGATCCCAGGACCCTGAGATCATGACCAAAGCCGAGATCATGACCAGAGCCGAAATCAAGGGTCGGCCGCTTAACTGACTCAGCCACCCGGGCACCCCTCCATTAGCTAAGTCTTGAGGAACGTAGGAAATATCTTTCATGACAGAAACCAAAAAGGTCAGATGATTACTTTATCCCACCACCCAACAGCTAGGATGAAGACACATACCTAAGCTCAATTCTTTGCCAGAACTTTGAATATAAAGCCAATGACACAAATAGTGACAGAGAGAATTTACTCTGGCAGTAGCCACAGCAACATCCAGTTACTATGGTCATCAGTGCCGCCAGAGCTCATCATGGCCTCCATCATCTAGCCAGCAATGGTGGTTTCAGCTCTGGCACCCAGAGCTACTGTGGCACCAATACAGCTGAGATACAGGTACCTCATGATTTTAACAGTTGCAATTGTTTTCTGTTACTTGCAACTAAGAACCCTGGCTGACTCACACAGAGACATTTGATTTTGTTTATACTGAAACACAAATTTTTCTTGCATGAACCGACATGTATATAAGGTGGAATGCTCTAAGGCCCAGTCTTCTGCCATCTTGTCTCCCTACCTATAATCACTCCCTCAGAGATGTCAGCCACTACTAAGCCTCTAAATACCATCTCTTAATTGATGGTACCCATATTTATGCCTCAAATACCTACCTCTCTATTGGGCTCCAGACTTGTAGAAATGACTGCCAACTCAACATCTCCACTAAGAAGTCCAACAGACATCTCAGACTTACATAGCCCAAAAAAACTCTTGATTTTCCCCAAGACTCTGGTCCTTCTTTGTATTTTATCTCAATTAATGGCATCTCTATTCACCCAGGAGCTCAGTCTAAAAACTTTACAGTTACCTTGATTCCTCTCCTTGCCTTGCCCTCAACATCTAACTAGCAAGTCCTCAACTTTCTACCTACAAATTCTAATCCAAATTCTGCCACTTCTCATCACCTCTACATCTTCTTCTTTATGCCATTAGTATCACCTAAACTACTACAATAGCTTCCACTCTGCTTCCTGTGATTCAGTCTCTCCGTATAGCCAGAATGATATATTTTTTTTAAGATTTTATTTATTTATTTGAGAGAGCGTGCACAAGCAGGAGGAGGGGCAGAGGGAGAAGCAGACTCCTGCTTAGCGGGGAGTCCCACATAGGGCTGTATCCCAGGACCCTGGGATCATGACCTGAGCCAAAGACAGGTGCCTACCCAAGTGAGCCAAACAGGCACCCCTAGAATGATCTTTTTACAGTGTAAATCAGATTATGCATTTCCTCTGGTTTTTTTTTTTTTTTTTAAGATTTTATTTATTTATGTGACAGAGAGACAGCCAGCGAGAGAGGGAACATAGCAGGGGAGTGGGAGAGGAAGAAGCAGGCTCCCAGCGGAGAAGCCCGATGTGGGACTCGATCCCGGAACGCTGGGATCACGCCCTGAGCCGAAGGCAGACGCTTAACGACTGCACTACCCAGGCGCCCCTATGCATTTCCTCTGTTTAAAACCCACTTAAGGGGGTGGGTGGGTGGTTGGCTCAGTCCACAGAGCATGCGACTCTTGATCTTGGGGCTGTAAATTCCAGCCCCACTTTAAAGGTGCAGAGATTACTTAAATTTATATCTTAAAAAAAAACAAAACAACGACCAAAAAAAAACGGGCACCTTTCATGAAGGAAAAACAAAAAACCAGTCGGTTAAACATCCCACTCAGATCTTGGTCTCAGAGTCATAAGTGAGTTCAAGCCAAGGCACTGGGCTCCACGCTGGGTGTGGAGCCTACTTAAAATAAATTAATTAATTAAATTAAATAAAAATAAAGAACACTTAAGGACCCTCTTTGCACAAAGAATAAAATACAAAGCCTTTACCATGGCCAAGAAAAGGCCCCACATGATCTGGCTTCTACCTTCCACCCTCATCTCTCACCATACTTTCCCTTCATGGTGCTGCAGCCAGACCTGCCTTCTTATGCTTCTTTCATGACCTTGGTGGTTGCAGTTATATCTGCCTGGTATTCTCTTCCTCCAGAATAGGTATTTCCTTCTCAAGATTCAATTTTTTTTTTCAACTAGCAAGCCCTCAACGAGATCTCCTCACCAAAATTAATTCCCCTCCCCACATTTACTACATAGTGTATTACTTTGTTTTCTTCAACCCACATGTTATAATTTGAAATTGTATTATTTATTCATTTGATCTGTGTGTCACCCAACAGATTATAAGGTCTATATGGAGTGGTTGTATTGTCTGTATTGTTCACCACTATAAAAGTCCAATACTTAGAAGAGTTCCCAGAACATGTTAGGTCCTCATTAAATGACTGTTGAATGAATGAGTCAATTTAATGTCAGTTACATGGTAAGATAAAACATGTAGAATTTCCTTTGCAGTAAAATTTTCAGCACGGAATTTATTCATCAAGGGATACTTGTAAAACCCCTCAGTTCTGAAAGGATTTCAGACTCAAAAAGGGGCCATTTCCCTTACGTCAGCACTACACCTGGCCTAAGTCTAAAGATGTTCCATTAAAAGAAATACAAGCTTCTGAAAATAATTATTCTGAAAAATCATTTTTGTCCAATGTTTTTTTATTGAAGGAATTCCAGTACTATCACTTTCTATTTTCATTTGTATGAGGGAAAATCTCACATTACCCAAAAATGGATGGATAAAATGATCTTTAGATAGTTTAATAAATAAATTAAAAACACTTTGAAATCCTTAGATGAAGTACAAATCACTTGTCAAAAGTACAATCTCATTTGTCAAAACATGAAAATGAAAAAAGAGAAGACACAGAAATAACAGGCTCGGAGCTGCCAAACTGACAGGCTGTCTTAAGTAAGATAGTCAAAACATTCATATGCTAATTTTTAAAAGTGCTGTCTATCTGGCCACCCATATAAAAACATGGAAGGGCTTTTTCTTCTTATTTCAAAATTACATGAACGGGTCAGACGGTGGACACTCCGATTACCAAATTAAGCAACAGGAATTAAGGTCCTAAAGAATTTTCTGTTTTTCTGAACGTAAGACAGTTACTAACTGACCTGCATGGTAAGGAATTCAGAAGATCCAGTCTCTACAAAAACTTATCCTTTACACCACTGAGCACAATCACTAACAGTCGGCTGCATATAGAACACGATGCAAAAGGTAACTCCCCATGCGAGCAGCTGGGGTTTGTTCTATATTGTAAATGGCAAAAATTGAAGAGCAAAAACTACCAAAATAGGAGTAAGGATTAGCTAAAATGTACAAATATTTTTAACTATTTTCTTTGTTAATACCTTAAAGGGTTGTCTTATTCACATTTCTCCCAAGCATTCCTCCCTCTTGTAACACTAATAATTCTAAACAAAAGAGCATCTCCTTGAAATGTTCCCTTCATTAGGCTGATGAATTCACCACCAAATGCACACTTTCGTGAGTCACCCCACTTCCTGAGATGTGGAATCCAGTCTAGCAATAAAGCTCAAGTTTTGCTCAAATATGCTTTGGTAAGATTGCTGATGTTTTTGGATTCAGATGTTCTGCTGCTAAAAATGAGAGTGACCACATTTGTATGATTACATTTGATTGTATGATTACATTTATGTGAAATGTCCAGAGCAGGAAAATCTATAGAGACAGAAAGTAGATTAGTGACTGCTAGGGTCTGAGGGGTGGGGGGAATGAGGAGTGGCTGCTAATGGGTACAGGGTTTCTTTTAGGCAAGATGAAAATATTCTGGAATTGGGTAATGGCCGCACAATTTTGTGAATATATGAAAAAAAATCGCTGAATTGTACACTTTTAAAAGGGTGGATTTTATGGTAGGTGAATTATATTGCAATTAAACTGTTATTTAAAAAATGCAGTCAGCTTTCTCCAATTTGTGAAGAAATTAATATATAATTCTCTGTACTTAAAACTTTTCTGTCACAAATTTTTTAAGTCTTTGGCATGAGCTACCTTTTGTCTTCTAGCACCAGACGACAAAAATAAACAATTAGCAAACAAACATTAGCATGAAAACTTGAAAAAACAAATCAACATTCCTAGTTGAACGGGCTACTTTTTCACGGACAAGTGCTGATGATATAAATTTATTATGAGTACACACCACAGAATCATTTTCTAATTATCATTATATGCATTTGAAAGATATAATAAAAGATGTCACTATTTCACAGCATTCTACCAAGAACACCATGGCTGTATATGGTGTCTTGTTTAGACACATTAGAACCACTGAAACAGAACAAAGCTAAGAAGACCAAATAAAGGTGGAACTAATCTTTATCTTTTTAACAACATATAGTAGCCTAACATTTCTCATCCATGACTACAAACACTTACAATAAACCTTTGCACAAACCTTTCCTCAGCCCCACAAAAAAAGCAGATGGAAACATTGTTTCTTATAATCTTCACCAATTTTAGCACCACCATTTCAAAGATAAAATTTTAAAATTCCAATCCTAAAACACAGGGACTATTCTAAATATCAAGATCGGTTCCAACTTTAAAAGAAACCTAAAAACAAAACAAAACAAAAAAACCCCTGCTTCCTGAAGCACAGTCATATCTTAATAACAAATAATTCAATCTGCGTCTCTGAAAATCCAAAATGCATACAGTCTATAGAAATTTCTAGCTTCTTATAGTTAGTCTTATGTAGATGAGTTTTAAATTGTTAATAATAACCAAATCAAATAGTATCATACTGTTTTCATTATTGCTTTTTGAAAAGTATGCCTTATTATATTGTAAAATTAATCCCCTTTTATTAGCTGTATTTTTTCAAAATAATCAAAATAATCTTTGATATTCTAACCTAGTCATTCTTCCACATAAATTTCAAATTAATCGTGTCAAATTTTAGGAAAAATTTGTTGATATTTTCACTGTTTTTGTTACAGAAAATCACGCATAGTTCTTACTTACATTATTATTCTTAAATAATTTTGCTCTGATAAATGTGCCTCTTTTTTTTCCACTAAATTTTTTAACTTAGGTGGAATGCTAAGTGAAATGTTATTTTATTGAACTCATTTTTTCTAATATCTTAGTCAACTTATTTGGATTTTCTTGGTATTAAGGATGTTTGTGATAAATATTTTTGTCTTAATTTTATATAAAAATCTGTTTCAACATTTCATCTCAAAAAACTTAGAACACAATTCAAAATAATAATAAAACACATTTAAATGAATAAGAAAGCAGTGTCTAAGGATTTCTAGAGATACAAAAATTAATTAATTAAACAAAAAAAAAGGTAACAAATTCATCCAAACAGAAATACAAAAACTACAAAAGTAGATTTTAGCTTGAAAGTAGGTATGGACTTCATTTCAAATTTATATCTAAAAACCACTCTTAAATGGGTGAGACAGTTTGAAAAATTCCAGATGTATCTAAGCCTGGTTTTCAATAACGTTCTTGATAATATCCCCTGAAATAGAAGTTCTAATACAAACCAGGATTTGGTAAAGACAGAAACATCAAAAGATATGTTCCTAAATAAGAGGCTTAATCTTTTTTTAAAGTCAGTTTCTGAAAGGTAGTATTAAAATATTTACCAGAATAATAACAGCATACTCTGGTTTTATCAGATCATTAATGACTCATGCATCCCAGTAAAAGATATTGAACACAACATCCAAAGCCCAAAAGGTCTCCTAGCTGCACGTGTGTGTGTGTGTGTGTGTGTGTGTGTGTGTGTGTGTGTGTGTTGACAGAGGAGGTGGTATTGGTAAACAGTTTCATTTGGGAGTTTTATATACCTACTCCAAGTTACTAATTTTTTTCCTAATAGAAAGCCTAAAGAAGGTGAATAGAACCTGACAGAAACTCCCTTGTTCTCACCTTTCTCTCAAAACAGGGTCAAAGTGCCATCTGCTTCTTTTTTCCACATCAGGCACACCCCTACTCGAAGAGCAGATCCAGCTTTTTGCAGAAAGCATGTATTAGCAGCATCTCTTCTTTCTTGTCGCTGGTAGTGCTCCATATTATGCAATTACCTTGCCCTGGTCCGGAGTCTCCAAAGCTGAGGCCTGACTCCTTGGTGCCCACCTCTTATCCAAGTTTTTTCTTCTTTGTCTCTGAATACCCAGAAAGTGAAGCAATGCCTGGCTCTTGCCCTCCAGAAGACCTTGACACCCAACCTACTATCTGGCTCTGATCTTTGGTATGTGTCTCCTTGTCTAGATTGCCCTCTATTCTCAAATACTCCAGGTGTGACTGTAACTATCAGTGTCAAGGCTGTCCTTTTAGGAAATGTTGCTGTCCTGAGGAGGAAGAATGAGGAGGGGGAGGAACATGTTCATTGAGAAAAAGGGTTCAATACAAACAAATGCACATTTTAAAATGCTTAAGAGGCCAAATTTATGACATGTACATTTACCACCATAAAAAAATTGAATTATAAAACAAAACAATAGAAGTGAACTTCAGAATCTATAGGAAAAGAATAACTATTTGATGAATCTGTAAAGCAGACTACTTTTATCAGGATGAAAGAATAAATGAAAGAAGCCAGGTGGGAGTTGAAGTATATTAACATGAAGGCATTAGTATTAGGATGTTTGAGTCCAGAGATAAAGTCATGGGTAAGGTAAAGGTTGATTATAGCGAGATATTTTTTTATTTAACTAATTTTAATTTAAAAGTTAAAAATATATTGTGGTAAAAATGCAAACAGATAGAAGGGTATAAAGTAAAATTTTAAACTTGTCCTTCCCATCACCACTAAACTTGTCTATGCGCATACAAACATTTTTTTCAAACTCACGTGAGAGAATACTTTGCATACAGATTTGCAATCTGCTTTTCCACCCAAAGGAATATCTAGGATATCTCATTAGCTACCTCCTTTAATTTTAAATGGCTACATTATATTCAAAATACTGTAACTTAACCCATTGGTAGGATCTGATTACCTATGTTCTGCCTCTTAAAGAACATCTGGCACACTCCATGCCTGTTCCTCATTGCGGCCTCCTTGCCCACTGTCATTACTGCATTTTCTATAGTTATCTTTCAATTGCCTAAAACTTTGATAAAAGCAGGATCTCTAGCATTTCATCTTTATATTCCAGTATATGCAATGGTGCCTGGTAAGCAGTAATACTTAATTTCTTACTTTGTTGAATGAATGAATGAATGAATGAATGGTCATTGACTTATCCAAAGATGAATGACTAGTAAGTGTGAGAAATAGCATTACAATTTTTCAGGCTAGCTCTCCCTTTCCACTGGACAATATGGTTCTATTGAGTCTTTAAAAACACCCTGATACCAACAAATATCAAATCCAATTTTTTCCTTGTTTTTTAAGGTCCTCTATAATCTGGGCCTACCCTCTCTTGCCAACCCTAACCTCCCTGACTCTATATCAGGTTACCCTAGTCCATAAACAGTGGTCTCCTCTCTGTCCTTTCTACCAGTTATGCTTACCCTGATCCAGACCATGACTTAATCTGTTGCCCCGTTCTGGAACTCTCTCCCTTTTCATGTCCTGCCACCTCAATCACAGCCATCACTAAACCCATGTTATAACTGTACTTAGTATATACTGTTTGACATTAGTTGTTTTCTGACTGTTGCATATTGTATTTCCTCTCCTGTTATCTTTTCTAGATAAGAACTGTATCTTAACAATAATAGCTACATTTTATTGAGCAACTGTGATAGGTTGCATTATTTGTTCAAAATACTCACTGCTCTTCTCTGCCTGGCTCATCCAAAAAGAATCCCCTGCTTTGAGAGTTTGTTTGGAGGTTCTAGCAAAGGATTGAAGCTACTTGTATAATCTTGACTGAAGAATGGTCCTCCTCTATGGGGGAACGCCATCCTCTTCAACAGAGCTTGAAGCTTTGGGAGTGACGCACATGGAGCGGTGAGAGAAGAAGGGGACACTGCCCACCCAACCAGATCAGCCGAATCAACCCTGGCGATTGATGGGATGACAGACATCACAGCCAGATCACCTTCACATCCAGAATCCCTCCCTTTGAGATGAGTAAAATTCCTGCTCTAGTGATGTCAGGCTTAGCCATATGACCAGCTTTGGCCAGCAGAATGGGAGTAGAAGTGACATATGCCACATCTGAACAGAATTTTAAGATCTATCACACGGTTCCATCACATCTCCTTTTCCTCTGCTATGAGCCCAGCATGTCTCAGATAGGAGCTGAGCCCAGTCAGGGTCCTAGAAGAAAAGTTGTGGAACAGGCCTGCAATTGACCTATAGAGCCAATGCAGAATATGCAGTGTGAGTAAGAACTAAACCTTTGTACTTGTAAGCCACTGAGATTTGGGCACTGCTATGCCAGCATAATATAGCATAAGCTAATACTGCCCAATAATACTCCTCATGCTGCTGCTTTCCCCACCCCTACCTTTCCAGTCTCTACAACAACAACAACAGTACAAATTCCAAGAAGTTACTTGGGGAGTCATACGGCATTCCCCAAACGCAGTCAAAGTGGGGCTGGGAGCTTCCAAGAAAATTAATCATAAAGATTGAGAGTACTGTAGTAAGAGAAGACTGGCATCTCAGTCCCCATTTGGATAATCAGTTAGACCAGCTGTTCAGGCATTTTAGAACACAGATTAGTGAACCCCATCAGGCCCAAGAATTTACATGACTAGTAAATTTCCAGGTGATGCTGATGCTGCTGGTCTAGGCATCACATTCTAAGAACTGGCTTAGGCAATGAATAATTGATCGGGCCTGATAATTTGAGAGAACTAGCAGAAAGGGGGCAACAGCGAAATAGTTTAAACTCCCATCATTGGCATGGCAAAGATGCAAGAATTTCCAAAATTTAGATACCACAGAAGATGGCTTGGGATATCTTGTTGGTATCCCGCCCCAGAAGACCACTGAGGGATGAAGAGATTCCAGCAGCAGGAGGCTTTAAAACATAACACTAGAGGTGGACACTGAGAGGCTGGAAGAGACAAAAATGGAACTTAGTCTCTCATATTAAGAAACTGCAACGGGGAAGCTCCTAAAGGGTCCTCCAAAATATTCATGCTTCCATAAAAGAACTAGCATTTGGACACCTGCCAACGTTGACCAAAGAAACTGCAACAATCAACAGTGAGTGAACTACAACTGACCAGTAAAGTGAGAGAAACATATAACCTTTTCCATCTCCTTCCTTCTAACACATGGGGAACCTTATGTATTAGGTTTCTCATGGGAGGCCCAAAAGACATGGGGAAAAAGCTTTCCGGATGAAGCCTGGACCACTGGCTCTGGAGAAAGGAGAAGGGAAGAACTTTACACTGTATGTAATACTGGAGTTTTAAATTGGACCAGAATGAATTTTTTAATATCCAAAAGCACAAAGAAAGTTATGGAATCTGGAAACCGCCCGGAAAGAAGGATTTGGCAGAGCATGGTTGGAAGAAGTGATTGTAGAAAAAAGAAAAACCATGTCATGTTTGTACATAGAATTGGTGAGGAAGCCAGATGCTAATTTACCATATCGGCACCTTCATTTTCCTGATTACATGCATATCTTTTATAATCTCTTGATGATGCTTAGTTTTCAGTTTTCTTTAGGAAAGGCTTTTCCTTCCTAGCTATGAAAAGACTAAATTAGAATGTGATAAGATTCTATTGGTCTTCATTTGCTCACTTCAAAAAGGAAAAATGTCTCAGATTTATATCTTCTTTAGAACAGTATTTTAAATAAAATATCCTCTTTCTCTCCCAGTATCAGGACTTGTATGATATTTCCACTTTTTCTACTATCTCCCCCTGTTATCACTTCATTTTCAATACTGGAAAAGATGATACTTACCAGGGCTGACCCTCCCAGGATTTTTATAGCCACCTAACTGAACTACAGCATTCTTCACTGCTTTAATATCCTCTTCCAGAACAGAAGGAAGCAATACCACTTGGAAGCCATTTATACTAAGCCAAATTTAACTCACAAAGAACTTGACCTGATACTGTGATCTTTTATAGACTTCATACCAGATGCTTTCCATTTTATAGACTCCCCCAAAACTTCAGTTTCTTACTGCATTTCTACACCTCTGTGTCCAGCGATCATACATAATCAGCAGAACCACAAAACATCATGGATTTACATTTTCTGGTTACCAACTTAGGTAGTTTTTGTCATTTGGAAGAAAACTATTTTCTTTAGGTATCTTCCTGAAACACAATTATTACGGTGAATTCTACATGTGGGAAAAATGCAGGAATACTATAGTTCAGACATAGATAATGAGATGAAAACCAAAAGCCAGATTTTAAGTTTTAAAAATATGTATCTAAACTCTAGAAATAGTCAATGCCCCAACTTTACTATAGGCACAAAATAAGTCTTATCTTGGGATGATTATTTTATTGAGGGTTAGTTAGGTTTAGCTGTAGGTAACTCAGCTAACTCAAAATAGATAGATAACTCAAAGTAGCAGAAGCTTAACTGAGAGAGAAGTTTAATTTCCTCTGATATAGACAAAGTTCAGGGATCAGAAGGCCAAGGCTGATTACCATCTCCACTACCATCAAGGATCCATTCCCCTCTCTTGCCTACCCCCATCTTCAACACCCAGCTTTCAACTAGAGTCCAGCTAGCTACTTAAGCACCAGCCATTGTATCCACATTTCAACCAGTAGGAAGGAGAAACACAGAAAGAAAAGCACATCCCTCCCTATAAAGATATGTCCTAGAAATTGTACTTGACACTTCTCATTACATCCCACTGGCCAGAATTTAGCTTTATGAGTACACCCTAGCTGTGAGGTTGGGAAATGTACCCTTTATTCTGGGTGGTCGAAAGTCTAGTTAATAATTGCAGAGTTTATTGCTACAGAAGAAAAGGAAGTGAATATTGGGGAACAGCGAGCAATTTCTGCCACAGCGATGATCACATTTCACTGTTTTCGAGCACCAGGACTTAAATTGTGACCTCAGGCAAGTCAATTTACATTTTCTCACTCAAAAGTCTCCCACCTCTTGGCATGAAGAAAATCAACTAGACATATGTAGAGTACGAGCTTCTAGCCATAATATGAATAAGTTCTTGAGATCTAATGTACAGCGTGGGGATTACAGTTAATAATAGCGCACTGTATACTTGAAAGTTGCTAAGAGAGTAGATATTAAATGCTCTCACCACAAAAAAGAGAGCAAGAGAGAGAGAGAGATGGTTATTATATGACATGATAGAGATGTTTGCTTAACTCTATGGTGGTAATCATTTTGCAATATATAAGTGTCTTACCCCAAGTTCTACATCAATTATATCTCAATAAAGCTGGGGGAAGGGATAAAGAAAGAAAAATGGCAGAAAATATAAGGTATACTGAGAATGCCAACAGATTATTAACCTAGAGGCAACAGTAAATTTACTAAGGATTTTGGGTAGCATTTGAGCAATGAAAAAAAAAAGAAAACAATGATGATTTGATGCTCTCTGTTTATTCCCTCCCCTTGAGATTCCCTCCTCTGTGTTGCAGGTACAGACACCAAAAAAAATTCCACTGTAGAACATCAATGCTATATAAAAGATGGTATACCAAACGAAAGTAATAAATCTAAAGAAATCATACAGAGTACGAAGAATGAGAAATGTGATTTGGCACTAAGATAAGCAAAGAGTAGCACAGTGCGTGATTAATCCTGCATGGCCACATTTACATCTCTAATTTGCTCATATAAATGCATTAAGCCAGATGGTTTTAAAGACTAGCACTCTGCATATACTCGTGGGTCAGCACCCACATCTTCTGTACTTTATGGGTGCCCAGGCTTTGGCAGTACCCACCCCTCACTCTTCATTAGTTTCCTAGCATCACCCCTTTATTCTTATTTTTCCCCACAGCCCATAACCAGCATTCTCACATCCAACATGCGTAGGCCAACATCTGCTGATCCTTGCTAAGTAATATATTAGGGGCATGGGAAAAGGCAACTATCACTTTAACTTAGAACATATTTGGAAGATAATTTTGAAAATGGTCACTTTATTCTACTTGTGAAAAATGAGCACCCCTACCAAAAAACAGGAATCGTACATTTTACTAGTATAAATCCTATTCCATCTTCTAAAAAATAATCCACACTAATAACTGGAATTCTTGAAAATTCAATAAAAATTACAAAACCACAGCTTTTGTTAAATTTTAATACTGATTTTCAATTATTATAATAACTCTGTACTTATTGATCTGTTGGCATCTAGCTCCAACCAGACACATCATGTGAGCCTATTCAGTGAGGCAGCTGTGGTAGCAATTTGTTTCTAGACTAACAATATACTGTTGAATATGGTCATTTTCTTCTATCTCAAGTGCCATCAATTAATGGATCGTCAATTAGTCTTCAGGATGGAATTGTCATATTAGGAATGATACATGACAAGCAGAGCTAAAAGAAAAGCAAGCCTCGAGCATTCACAAGCTTAGAATTTTTTTATAGCCGAAAATGAAAGAAATCTGAAAGACCCCAGAAAAGACCTGTTTCTTTTAGGGAAACAAAGTTCAAAGTAAGGATGCTATGAAAATATAACTCTGTGTCCAAAAGGAAAACATCCTCAAAGAACGTGAGCATGATTTTGGAGCAACAGACGCAATCCGCTCTGAGAAGAAGCTGAATGGATCCCCACGGCAAATCTGCAGCTGGTCTACTAACAGTGGGAGCAGTGAAGGGAGGGGATCTTTAGGTTCACGATGTAAACTGAAATGGCAACTATCGCTCAGGTTGCAATCCCAAGACCCACAGAAACTATTTCTTTGAATGATGGAAAACCTATTTAAACAGCAATCTCAGGGAAAATATAAACAGTAAAGACACACAAGAATCTGATTCTCAGTCTGTGTGTCCTATCCCTCCTCTAAACTCAGATTATCATTTCTTTCATCCTCTACTTGTGTCAGACATATAAGAGCTTACCTCTTAGGATGCTATGTTGAGGGCCCCTCAACATAGGATTGGCTCTCATTGTAGGGACAGTAATCATTAAGTTTCTGTCATTTCTTATTGGAGTCATCCTTCTCAAAACAACCAAAACATTCCAATTGTGATTTTTAAGAACGTGTATTTCTTCTATCTCTAGTTATGACTAATTTAACAACCTCAATTTAGGTCCCCTACTTATCTTTCTTTGAGAACTGCACCTCCTCAATATGACTGAGAGTCTGAAACCATGCTTGCTCTGCACCAATCTGCTACCTGGCCATGGGCAGCTAGACCAGGGCTGGACAGCTGACCAGGTTAGGGCTTCAAACTGCCTCTTACAGGAATCTGGAGCAGCTACTGAATTCTATTATCTACTATTCTATTAGCCTGAATCATTCTCTTGTGAACCCAGAACCTAAGGCTGCCACTGTGGGTTAGACATGACTGGTATTTATATGCCAAACAGAAAAAACTGGTCTTCAGAAAAAGACAGAAGCATGAACAGCTGCAGACAGAGAAGCAGCAATAAGAGACTGGTAAACTGAGTAACAGCTCCCAAATATACCAGGTCCTAATCCCTAGAACTTGTGAATGTTACCTTGTATAGCAAAAAGTACTTTGCCGGTGTGATCAAGCTGAGGATCCTGATATGGGGATGATCCAGGTAAGCCCTAAATATAATTACGAGTGTTCTTGTAAGAGAGCGGCACAGGGAGATGTTACTACAGAAGAAGATAAGTGACGAAGAAGCAAGATGCCATACTGCTTTGAGGATGGAGAAAGGAAGGGAACATGAGCTAAGTAATGTAAGAAATGGAGCTCCAGGGGCACCTGGGTGGCTCAGTCGTTAAGCATCTGCCTTTGGCCCAGGGCGTGATCCCAGGGTCCTGGGATCGAGCCCCGCGTCGGGCTCCCTGCTCCGCTGGGAGCCTGATTCTTCCTCTCCCACTCCCCCTACTTGTGTTCCCTCTCTCACTGGCTGTGTCTCTCTCTGTCAAATAAATAAATAAAATCTTTAAAAAAAGAAAGAAAAGAAAAGAAAAAAGAAATGGAGCTCTAGAAGATGGACAAGGCAAAGAACACAGATGCTCCCCTACAGCCTCCAGGGAAAACATGGCCCTGACAACACCTGGATTTGAGCCCAGTGAAACCGATCTCAGATTTCTAAGCCTCCACAACTTAAAGAGAATAAATTTATCACTTAAGTCCCTAACTGTGTGGTAATTTGTTTACAGGAAACTAACACAGAGACCACATGGCCCTAGACAGAGAGACTAAGAAAGCGGCTGCCTGAGTTCCAAACTGCTTTTTACTTCATTCCTTCAAGTGCTGGCTTGCACTTCTTGCCATGAGGTTCCATGAGATACCAGTATTTCATTACAATATATCAACATCTCACTTAGGCCAACCAGAGTATTAGCTAAAATGTAAAGCAAGCCCAATAAAGTGAAAGTATAAGAAGCTATGCAGTATAATTTGAAAAGAACCATAATGCATGGTCTCCAGATGAAAAATGTATTTGCCACAAGGTCAAAAACAGTGCCCCAAGTTTCTACCACAAGTCACCCTTGTAGCTTTAGATATTATCTCTAGAATGTCTTGCCTTAAAATGAAACTCTATTTTTAACCTGAAAGTGCAATTCCCCAATATAAATCCATCAACTGAACACATCAACATGGATTTATCAACAAAATAATGTAAGAAAGTATTATTATATTTCGCCCTAAAAAATAGGACAAAGAGAAGGTATGTTTGCAAGAAGGACATTAGAAGACACTGGAACCTAAAACAGCATCTAAAAAGGGAAAATTCAGTAAGGTGGTTATGATACAATAAGAAATACGTATTTGGTCTTTGTCCTGGGTTCTACAGCTCTACAGCTCCTAAAAACCTTGGCATCTCTGGAGTGGTATTTGTCTTTGATACACTAATGAGATCAGTGGTCCATGGGGGCTGGTCTCCAGAAAGACAAAGGCATGTTTAGAGGGTTGGAACTTTCAGCCCCACCCTCTGACCTCTAGAGAAGGGAAAGGGACTGGAGGTTGAATAGTCATCAATTAAATCAATAATGATTTAATCAATCATGCCTACATAATGAAACCTCCCAATGAACCCCAAGTGATGAGGTTCTGAGAGCTTCTGGCTTAGTGAACACAGTGATGTGCTGGGAGGGTGGCATGCCCAGAGAGGACATGGAAGCTCTGTTTCCCTCCCCCTCATACCTTACCCTACACACTTCTTTCATAAAGTATTTCCCTGAGTGGTGTGAGTTGTTACAGCAAATTACAGAACCTGAGGAGGAGTCATGGTAACTCCTGATTTCTAGTCAGTTGGTCAGAAGTACAGGTGGCAAACTGGAACTTACAACTTAGTATCTCAAGTGGGGGCAGTTTTGTGGGACGGACCTTTTACTTAACCAGTTTGTGCTAACGCTGGGTACTTAGGGTCATAATGGAAATGAATTAAGGGATCTGGAGAATGATGGTGGGGTCTGGAGAATCAGAGAATTGGTTGTTGGTGTGGCAAAACCCCACCTACTAGCAATGAAAAAAAAGAGGTTTCAGCAGGAAGGGAACAGTATGTGAGAAGTGGGTACCCAGAGAAAATAAGATATAAAACCCAGAGATGATATGAGCAGATTTTCCCCAGGTATCAGCCTAAGGCCTGTAGATTTAGAGGATCAACAGAGAAACCATGATGGGCTTCACAAATCACAGCTGTCTTAAAAGCTTAGTACAGAAATCAAACTCTCCCAACATGAATCACTAGATCTCAGTAGAATAAGAGAAGCCGTTTTCCATTCTCAACAATGAAAAACAAACAGGTTCACCAATCTTTTCATGTTTCAAAGCTTAAGACGTTATACTTTTATGAATAATTACTATTCTGTCAGTCTTTTATTTATCTTTTTAATGATATGTATGCACAGCTCTCTTTCCAAAAAGTATTCTCCTTTCTTGTAGTACCTTTATGGGGGAGATCATGATTGCTCTGGAATTCCTAGTACCTCAATCTTCAATTCACATTTAAAAGATGAGATGTCATTAGAAACTGTTTGATTAGTGATGCAGAAAAATAAAATCCTAATATAACAGAAACCTAATCCCGGTTTAAGTACTACAGCTAAAATCATGGGAAATAAAGATATACTTACCTAGCAAGGACTCTGTGACAAAGGAATAGACCGGCGGTTGGGGGGCGGTGGATGGGGATGAATCTTTTAACATAAATTGGGAAGATACTGTATTATTTGGTGAAGAAAAACCAGAATGTCCTGAACAATGGAGAGCTAAAGTGCCTATTTATCACTTGGAAACAACGGAGAGTGTGGAAGGTCAGAACAAGGGAGCAATCACCCAAACAGGATTATTCGTGAACTCTAAATGCTTGTCACTAATTACAAATCATCCACTAATACTATGAAATGATCAAATAGGTTAATACAGGATTTGAATTAATCTTCCTGGGTTTAAGATTTTACTCTAATCCACTGAACCTTGGAATCAGTGAAGTGCAATTCTGTATAAGATGAGTAAAAACACTGAGAACATTAACATAATATTCCAATCTCTTGCCAGGCCAGTCTCAGACACACCTCTTTTGCTCAGGCAAAACCTTAATGCTTCCTGTGCTGACCTTCATTAGGGTCTACCTTTTAAAGAAAGGGCCATTTGAAGTCAGAGAGCATCTTTGAGCCTCTGGAGGGCAGTGACCATGCTCAATGCATCTTTGAATCTTCAGTGCTTAATAAATGATGTATGGTTGGTTGATAAATGAATGACACAAGTTAATGTCAAAAACCTTTCTTCAAAGATTCTGCTTTTCTTGTATAGCTAATTAAAGCCCTAAATGCGTTCTCCTACTCTAACCAACTAAGAAACATAAAAGAGCATCTACTTTTATGTAATTTCTTTATTAATTTACATCAAACATCATATCTACCTTTCACATTCCAATTCTCCACCCTGGATGATTTTCTTCCTGATGTCCCTATCACTCTCTTTTTAATACAATGACATTTCTTTGGTTAAATGGCTGCTATTCTCTTTATAAAGAAAAATGGTGAGGTCTGTCTTATATAGTTACTCTTTAACCAGTGAAGGTTATGAGCCTGGAGGAGTGAAGAAACAATTCTTGTGGGGGATGGGAGGTAAAAAGGATAGAATAGGAGAAAAGCATTCTATTGAATTTAAATTTTAAAAATATTTAAAAAAGAAAAGAAATGCATTCTATTACTTGTCCTCGGTGGTAGTTTCACAAGTGTTTGCTCAGTGATAAATTATACATCTTGTTTTGTATAACTTTGTGTTTGTAAATTACATTTTGACAAAAAGAAAGTATGTGTGTGTATCCTCAAATCTATAAACAGGGAGACTGCAAGCATGAAATAAGGTTACCTTAAAACAAAAACAACAACAAAAATAAAAACTTCAGAGAATCAAAAAGAATTCTTGGAAATTAAACATATAATAAAAATTAAGGATGCAATAGGAAGATGGGAAGATAAAACTAAGGAAGGAAAAGGAAAAGGATTGGAGATCAAGAGAAAAAAGATAGGGAAAAAATTCAAGGACCAATCCAGAAGGGTCAACATCTGCATAACAAATATTCCAGCAAAAGAGAATAAAGAAAAACAGAGGGAAAAAATCATCAAAGAAATGATTCAAGAAAATTCCAAAGGTGGTGAGCACAGCATAAAGTACAGACTTGTCGAAACACTATGTTGTACACTTGAAACTAATGTAGCGTTGTATGTTGACTACACTTTAATTTAAAAAAGGAAAATTCCAAAGGATATTAATTTCCAGATTTAAAAAGCCTACTAAGTGCCCAATGCAATGAATAAAAATATACTTACATCAAGGCATCATATCAAAAAATTTCAGAACACTGAAAATCTTATGAGTTTCTAGAGAAAGGAAGATATTAAAGTATCATGAAGAAAAGA
This sequence comes from Ursus maritimus, assembly GCF_017311325.1. Lineage (NCBI taxonomy): Eukaryota > Metazoa > Chordata > Mammalia > Carnivora > Ursidae > Ursus > Ursus maritimus. Next base: position 8,710,629 of record NW_024425897.1, read on the forward strand.
TTTGGAATCAGAATGGCTTTAGACTTCTCAACAGAAGTACTCTATTTAAGCCTTGCATGAGTTTCAAATCCTTGCAAAAGAATGGCAAAAGAGCCTTAGCTAACATATTACTAATCTCATTATATTTGAGGAAAGTATAACTCAAAAAAATTTTTTAAAGACCCATAACTATTCCTATAAACATAAGATTTCTTTACACTATAATGAAAATGAAAAGGTATACAGGCTGAAAATAATAAAATCAATGTATTTAATAAATGTCAAAAATATTCCTGTCATGAGCTGAATGTTGAAGTCCCAACCCCTAGTATCTCAGAATGTGACTTTACTTGGAGACAGGATGTTTAAAGAGGTAATTAAGGTACAATGAGGTCATATGGGTGGGCCCTAATCCAATATGACTAGTGTTCTTTTAAGAACAGGAGATTAGGACCAAATATGTACAGAGAAAAGACCATGTGAGGATAGAAGGAGAAGACAGCCATCTATGAGCCAAGGAGAGAAGTCTCAGAAGAAATCAACCCTGCTGACACCTTCATCTCAGACTTCTAGACTCCAGAACTGTGAGAAAATAAATTAGTGCTGTTTATGCCATCCAGTCTGTGGTACTTTGTTATGGCACTCTGGCAAGCTAATATAATTTCCTTAATACCCTGTTAAAATAATTAGTAGGAGTTGAACATGGTGAATTAAATACATGCATTTAGGTCTCCTCTCTTCCAAAATTCCACTAAAATGACAATAAAAGGTTTTTATAAATAGCATAAACTCACAATGAAAAAAAAAATCAGAAGCAGCAAAAACACCAAAGTTTTAAAAGCTGGAAAGCAGATGGACCAGGGGTAACTGACTTAGCAGAACAAAAACTTAAGCCAGTGAAAACCGTGAAGCAACCCAATTTATACTGCAGAATCCCCATTAGTCTCACAAAGTGGCAGCACCACCTACCTCTGGAAGCTGAGATGAAGACAGGCTAGAAAGAGAAAGATAGGTTGAAAGTCTCTTTAAGAAGCAGCTACCCTCCCAGATGACTCTTCCTCCCTCTTCTGGCAGAAGCCTGGAGAAAGGATAACAGAAGTCTCCGGGCTGAGAGGTAATAAGCAAGGTTGCAGGATTCCATAGTGAGAACATGTGGATGAATTAAAGACTTACATGTTTGGCTCACAGAACAGACAGGCAGCCAAACACAAATCCTCAGGCAGGAAAATGGAAGAGTTGGTGCTCGAGGATCTATCTAGACCCAAAAGTGGGTAAAAAGACCCAAAGGAATTCCATAGCTCAGCCAGAAAACCATGTGATAAAAAGTGCAGCAAAAAAGTCTCACCCTTTGCTTAGAGAGTCCATTAAGTTTCACCGTACCTCACTCTTAAAGCTAAGCAGAAAAAATAAGGATGGTAGACATATTCTAGAAAAGATCTAATACAAAAAGCAGACACCAAAACAAGAAGAAAAAAAGTAAGTTGGGAAAAATAGAGAATATATACATAGATAAAAATTTCAAATATTTATCATTAATACCCCCCCCCCAAAGACAGTCAGAGAAAACACTGCTTGAATGAAACAAGAACAGAGTATACTAAAAAAGAATATTGGGGGGGGGGCCATACATACTACAACACAAACTGACCATGAAAGCATTATGCTAAGTGAAGCCCGAAATAAAAGGCCACATATTATATGATTCCACTTATGTGAAATGTCCAGATGTCTAGGCAAATACATAGAGGCAGAAAGAAATTAGTTTTCCCCAGGGGTTGGGGAATTAGGAAAAAAAGAGGATGAATAATGAGTAGGGGTTTTGGAATGATGAAAATGTTCTGGAATTAGATTATGGTGATGGTAGCACAGCCTCATGAATAAATTCAAAACCACTGCATTGGACATTTTTTTAATGGATTTTATTGTACATGGATTATATCTCAATTTTTTTAAGAAGGAATTTTTTTAACAGATTGTTTAAAAGATTTTTATCTATTTAACAGAGAGAGAGAGAGAGCGCGCGCGCATGTGCGCGCACAAGTGGTGGGGAGGGGCAGAGGAAGAAGGAGAAGCAGGCTCCCTGCTCAGGATCAAGACCTGAGCCCAAGGCAGATGCTTACCAACTGAGTAAGCCACCCAGGCGGCCCTGAACAGATTTTTTTTTTTAAGTAGTTTCCACACCCAACATGAAGCTTGAACTCATAACTGTGAGATTAAGAGACACATGCTCTACCAACTGAGCCAGCCAGGTACCCCAAAAAGGAATTTTTGAAATTAAAAATATGATTTAAAAAATTTAAATACTCAATAGAAGATTTGAAAGATAGGGTAGAGGGGATGTCCCCAAAAGTAGAGCAAAATGACAAAGTAATGAAATTAGGAGACAAAGAATGTAAGAAAATTAAATGATAGGTCCAAGCATTTGAAAATCCCAGTAACAAAAATTCTAGGAAGACAGAAAGGACAAAAGTAGTAAGGTAAACTATCAAACTCTATGCCTCTTAAGTTCTGTAAAAAACTTTACCTGAACATAGAGAATCAAAACATCCATCTTAAGGTACATTGTTGTGAAACAGCAGAATGACGGGGATAAAGAAAAGATCTCGCAAGCCTGTAAAGAGAGAGCTTTCATACCAAGAATCAGGCATCAGAACAGTACTGGACTAGCCAGTTGCCACAGTGAAAACCAGAAAACAATGTTGTGAGAATTCTGAGGAAAAATAATTTCTAGGCTAGAATTAAATTAATTGTGAGAGTAAAACAGACCTCTTATGCTCCTTTTCTTAGGAAGGTACTGGAGAGCATGCTCTGTCAAAATGAGAGAATAAACCAAAAAAGATGAATATGCAGGAGCCATGCAAAAGAAGACCCAAAAAGGTGAGAAGTACACAGATTCCCCCCAAGGATGATAAAGGGAAATCTCTGACAACAGCTATGTTGCAGAGATAAAACAAGAGCGAGGGAGAGGAGAGGGGGAGGCTCAAATCACAAAGTAAAATACTACCTTCTTTGGTTGGCTCTTGTATATGTGAAGAATCAGCCCTGGGGCGCCTGGGTGGCTCAGTCCGTGAAGCTTCAACTCTTGATTTCGGCTCAAGTCACTAGCTCAGGGTGAGAGAACCCTGTGGGGCTCCCCACTCAGTGAGGAGTCTGCTTCTCTCCCTCTCTGCCTCGCTCCCCCTCTGTCCTTCCCCCTGCTCAAAGGTGCTCACGCATTCTCTCTCTCCCTCCCCCCCCACCTCTCAAATAAATGAAGAAATCTTTAAAAAATAAGAATCAGGCTTCATCAATCCACCAATAAAGGTTTATTCTTATTTATTTTCCAAGCACCAACATAAATGTTATAGTTAAGGAGATGCCAGTCAGATACTAAATGAATTAATAAATGATGAATTAATGCTACAAAATGTACTTTAAGTAAGCTGTTTCCAAGTTTCTAAATGCCCATTCGGTGGTAATTTGGACCCATACACTGAAGAAGTATGAATGGGGAATCACTAACCCAAGAACCATAGTGTATGGGTTGGGCTGCCAAGTCTGTCCGCTTCTGTCAAACACAGCGTTCCCTTCCAAGGAGAAGACATGAACTAGTTTTCTCCTGCAACAGTTGCAACAAATTCTGCTTTCAACGAAATCAGTCCCTTTTTTGCCTCATTACAATCAAGTCTACACAAAAGCTAGAGTAATTGTTTAATTTGTATGAACTCTTTAAATGTACTATTTCATATACCAAGAGATATAATGAAGATCGTATTTAAGTTATAAAACAATCCAAGACCAGAACATTACCAACAACTTGAGTCTACCTCTGCTACTCCTTCCACCTGCCTCCTGCCTAGGAAATACTTTTAATGCTGTGTTTATCCTCTCCTTGCCTTTGTGATAAAGTTTTATCACATTATGCCCAAATAAAATATTTAGTTTTGCTTGTTTATTAACTTTATCAATGATGCATATAATTATAGTTCATTCACTTTCCCTAATGTGTAATATTGTAACGTGTGAATATGCACAATTTACCCTTTATCCTGTCAATGGACACGGGTAGTTTCCAGTTTTTTTCCATCATAAACAGTGTTACTCTCAAAATGCCATGCATAGCTCCTAGTGCGCTTGTACAGAGTTTCTCTATCTACAAGTGAAAATGGTAGGTTGTAAGTAAAAAGTTTAAAATACAACTTTCAAGATATTGCCAAACTGTTTTCAAAATTAGTTATACCAGTTAACATTCCCACTATGGCACTTCTACAATAGCACTTCCTTTTTCTTTTAAGATTTTTTTAATTTTTTTATTTTCCGGGCGCCTGGGTAGTTCAGTCGTTAAGCGGCTGCCTTGGGCTCAGGTGTGTTCCTGGCGTTCTGGGATCCAGCCCGGCATCAGGTTCCCCTGCTGGGAGCCTGCTTCTTCCTCTCCCACTCACCCTGCTTGTGTTCCCTCTCTCATTGGCTGTCTCTCTCTCTCTGTCAAATAAATAAATAAAATCTTAAAAAAAAAAAAGATTTTTTTTTTTTAATTTTCAAGTAATCTCTATACCCAACTGGGGCTCAAACTCACAACCCTGAGATCAAGAGTCACATGCTCTACTGACTGAACCAGCCACGTGCCCCTATAATGGCACTTGTATAAATCTATTAGGTGAACGTAGTATTTCACTGTGGTCTTAATTTACATTTCCTTGATTAGTAATGAGGTGGTACAATTGTGAAAAGCAGTTTCAATAATGAAATACGCTAAACCATATGATTCAACAACTCCTAAGTATTTCCTCAAGAAAAATGGGAACATATTTACAAAGGACTTGTTTATATAAAAATATTTATAGCAACTTTATTCATAACAGTCAAAAAACTGGAAACCACTCAAATGTCGATCAACAGATGAATAAAGAAATTGTAGTATAGTCAAACCATTACATATTACATAGCAATAAAAATAAATGAATTGTTAATGCCTGAGATAATAAAGTTGAATGTTACAGACATTATTTTGAGTGAAAGGAGCCAAAAACAAAATAATATATCAGAATAGTTCCACTGATATGAAGTTCTGGAACAGGTACAATTAATCTGTGACTTCTAATGTAGATATCAGACTGGTGGTTGCTAGAAAGGGAAAGGAGAGACTGACTGCAAAGGGGCAAGAGGGCACTTTCTGGGGTAATGGAAATGATCAATATCTTGATTGGGATGGGGTTACATGAATATACACATTTGTCAAAACTCACCAGTGTATTTTATTACATGTAAACATACCTTAGATTTATCAAAAACAAAACATAAATCAGATCATGCCATCCCCCAGCTCCAAACCCAGCAGTTTCCCAACTGCTCTTAAGACTAAAACTCAAGCTCCTTCCCGTGATCCACAAGGCATTGAATGAATTAGCCTATATCCTCCAAAACCTTGCCTATTTTCCTATCCCTCGTTACTACATTCCAATCACATTGGCCTTCTCAACGTTTATTAAAAATTCCAAATTCTCTTTTTAAAAATAAAATACAGGGATGCCTGGGTGGCTCAGTCAGTTAAGCGTGTGCCTTGGGCTCAGGCCACTATACCAGAGTCCTGGGACAGAGCCCCACATCAGGCTCCCTGCTCAGCGGGGAGCCTGCTTCTCCCTCTCCCTCCGCCTCTGCCCTCCACCTGCTGTGCTCACTTGTTCCCTCTCTCTCTCTGTCAAATAAATAAATAAAATAGTTTAAAAATAAAAATAAAATACGAGGTAAGAGAGAGAAGGGAGAAGAACCTAGAAATAGCAATAATCACAACGTGTGGACTTTACTTGCATTCTGATTCATACAAAATGCAAAAGAAAATCATTTACAGCATTTGTGTTAGATTGATTGCATTAATAAACTCATTGAATGGCTTTCCTGAATTCACCCCCTTTGTGTTGCATCCTTATAGTCCCCTCCCACTCTGACTTGCTTTTTTGCCCAATGGGACATTAGCAAAGGTGAGGCAAGCAGAGGCTTGAAGAGCACTCATTCATTCGCACCTTCTCTCTTGAACAATCAGGCTTTGCTCTTGCTCCTGTTTTCATCATGAAAACATGCCCAAGATTGCCAAATGGAGGGAAAGATATGTGGGCTAGAATCAAATCAGCCCAGTCAAGGCCTTAAATATGTGAAAAAGCCCAACTTAGGTCAACAAAATCACCTAGTCCACCCAAAGCTGACCACAGATATATGTATGAGTGAGTCCCTCCAAACCCAGCTTAGAGCAACAGAACCACCCAGCTGATCCACAGACTGTGTTTACTCTTGTCTGAGGTTTTGCGGTTGTTGTACTGCATAACTGTAACAACAGATAACTGGGAAAGCAATTTAAGAGACAAATGGAAGTTAAACATTGACTAGATATTTGATGATATTAAAAACATTGTTAAATTTTTTCTAGTTAGTTATAATAATAATATTCTGGTCATATTTTTTAAAAGAGGCCTTATCAGGGTGCCTGGGTGGCTCAGTCGTTAAGTGTCTGCCTTCGACTTAGGTCATGAAGTCAGGGTCCTGGGATCAAGCCCCAGGTTGGGCTCCCTGCTTGATGGGGAGTCTGCTTCTCCCTCTCACTCTCCCCCTGTGCTCTCTCTCTCTCAAATAAATAAAATCTTTTAAAAAATAAAAATAAAAGAGACCTTATCTTTTAGATACACACTGAAATATTCTTAGATAAAACAATATGATGTCTAGAAAGTAATATGATGTCAAAACAATATAGGGGTGGGGTGGGAAGGTTCATCATTGAAACTGATGATGAGTACATGAGAGTTCATTACACCGTCTCTGTACTTTTCTGTATGTTTGAATCTTCCCATTATTTTGGGGGGGGGTATTTTTTTTTTTAAGGATTTTATTTTTAAGTAATCTCTATATCCAAGGTGGGGCTCAAACTCATGACCCCGAGATCAAGAGTTGCATGCTCTGAGCCAAACAAGCGCCCCCAATTTTTTTTAATCTAAGCCAACCAACCTCAGAGCCTTTGCACTTGCTACTACGTGTGCCAGAGCTCACTGAGGCCTCAATTAAAATATAACTTTCTCAGAGAGGCTTTTTTTTTTTTTTAGATTTTCTTTATTTATTTATTTATTTATTTATTTGACAGAGACAGCCAGAGAGAGAGGGAACACAAGCAGGGGGAGTGGGAGAGGAAGAAGGAGGCTCCTAGCGGAGGAGCCTGATGTGGGGCTCGATCCCATAACGCCGGGATCACGCCCTGAGCCAAAGGCAGACGCTTAACGACTGCGCCACCCAGGCACCCCCTCAGAGAGGCTTTCTTGGACTACCCTGTCTAAAACAGACCATCTCCCAATCACTCTGTAGCACATTACCCTGATGACTGTCTTTTCTGGACTAAGACCATCTGAAATGACCTTATTCGTTCATTTATTTATTTTCTGTGTCACCACCTTCACACTCCCAAAATGTAAACTCTATGAGGCAAGGGCCTTCCTATCTTGTTCACTTCTGATTTTCCAGCATTTAGCATACACCTATAGAAGCTCAAAAAATAAAGAAAGAATTCAAACCACAGCTGCCTGAACTGAGTTTCAAATGCGTAAGTCAAGGCAATGTACATGGGCTAAGTACAAGGGAGAAGAAACACCTCTGAGATGTGTTCACAGAACTATAACCAAACAGGGTACTCAGTACAGAGTAGCAAGCTGATCCAATCAAATTGTCTCTCTTGAAAATATACAAACAGTAGATGGAATGAGGAGAGCAACTTTAGCGTAGGTTGTGAACTTTATAAGCAGGCTGGTTTTTCATAATAACCACTGTATTTCCAGTGTTTGCATCAGGGGTGAGTACAATCCATTAGGGTGACCTTCAGTGCTAAAGCACACATACTGTGTTTATTCACAATAAACTCTCATGCAAAAGGTAATAAGTGTTTTTTTCTTTGGGAGTATAAAGACCTATCTAATCATAAGAGGATAACAAATCTGACCTTGATATGATTTTACACCAGTCACTGCTTGTTGCATTTAAGAGAATTTCCATTCCAGGAAATTGCTCTGATTGCTCTGATTTCCCCTTTTGGAATGAAACCTCTAATGAAGTAAGTATTAAAGCTGGTGAATCAAGATTACTTAATAAACATTTTTAAAGGACAGTAGGTAACAGGTGATAATCAGAATCTCAAAGCTTAAAATGACAAGTGTGTAAATTCTGACACTACCCTCAAAATAATCATCTCCCCCACTATCATATCCAGTACCCCCAGTCCCTGCATCTTTGCCATTCTACCATCCATTCTCAATTTATCTCTTCCCTCCCGTCTCCTTTTTCTCCACACCCATTCCAGTCCCTTGTCTTATCTTCTTTCTTCCCTTCCCCTCCAAGCTTTCGTTAAAATGAACCCATTCATATTTTTTAAGTATTTACTGAATAATATGAGAAATTTTTTAAAAACTATAAAAAGATATTGTTTTTACCTCTTGGATTGAGCATCTCCTTCCTGAGGGAGAGAAAAAGGCAAACAGCAAGCTCATATTACAGAAGACGAGGAAAAGCCAAATGGGGGTTATCAATATGCAGATTTTACAAGTCTCCAGATGTGAACTGTCAGTCACAATGATTACCACAGCAATCTCACAAAGGCTATATATGAGAAACAAGAGTGCTGCTACAAGCATTCATTCTAAAAGCATTTGTTTAATGAGTTGGGAAAATTCTTGCAAACATATCCAACAATTTTCTTTCTCTTGTTTTTCAGACACTTGTTTCTCATGTAACTAAGCTCTGCATAGAGCCCAAGGTTTGATGCCAACTATCTTTCTATAAAACTAAGATCTTACACTTGTGACCTCACCATCAGCTTACTGGCAATAATACCAGGTCACACACTCTACAGAAAGACTTAGGAATACAAGCTCAGTAGGAATCTTGAAATGTTCAAAAAATTAATTAGTATTTGGCATGCCGTTTAAAAAGCCTTTCATTCTGGTTCTGTCAAAAGCAGTCTGGCACATTTCTCTAGCACACTAACAATCTGATGACTGGTAAACCAATGTTTTATTTAGGTCCTCTCTGCAGTTCTTGAGAGTTTCATTTGCATACGTACATAAGGACCAAGTCAAAAACTGAGGTTCTGGAGGAGGAAGAGGCATTTCATTTGTAGATTAGCCTACTTTTCATGCTTTTCTATGCTTTTAAGACTGTTTCCTATCAAATGAAACAATGGCAAGAATAGTTAGGGAGGAAAGCAAACTAAGAAAGGGAAGATGCAGTCAAGTGTTCACAGCTGCAAAAAAAAGAGAAGTTACCTTGCAGATTTTATTGTATTTTCAGATTCATTCATTTAAAAGAATCATCACTCCTGATCACATGTCAGATCCCATTTTTTTAAAGGGCTTTTCACACCAAATAGGTTGATCATCCTCATTCCGTAAATGGATAAACTGAGGATTATTAAGGTTAAATGGTTCTCCAAGGTCACATAGCCGGCAAATAGCACAGAAAGGGATGCAAGTTCAGGTCTGTTTCCAAAAGCCTGTGCCCTTAACCACTATGCTACTCTGTTATTCTATTTTTTGTTATGTATTGTATTACATCTAAAAAATTTACCCAACATAAAAAATCTATTTCGAGACAGATAGTTTTAAAAGAATGAAATGTTTCCTTTTAACTTTTATTTCTGTCACTTACATGACAGGTGACATACCACAGAAATTTTTGTTGTTCGTTTTTAATTTCCATAGAAAAGCAGTTACAATCTGCACTTGAGAATAACCCTGGGCTTACTGCTTAGACATTCCCCCATTTTGAGAGATGCCTGTAATAGGAAAACCACTGCTAATAATTAAACACATGAGAATATAAACAGAAAAGGGAACATGGGAAAATTAAGGGAAAAAAAGTACTTTGTGACTATAGAACATACATAAAAGGCTATACTTTAGTATGGAAAATACCAAGTCTGGACACTTAGTTTTAACTTACAATAATCCAAATCTATCTGGATTCTGATTAGCAAAATGCAGAAAGTCTGCATGTGACAGACAATCATTGTGGAGTCCAACAAAGCTACGGAATGAAACTTAATGAAAAGATGGGAATAGGAAATTTTGTTCTATTTTGAAGAAGGGCAAGCTTTTCTAGCTGCTGGGGTAAAATGACTGGATTCAAATGTTGAGACAGAATTTGGATTAATTTCTTGGTACTTTTCTCCTTCATTCCCCTAGGAAGAAAGATCATGTCACTCAAGAGTGATACTTCTAGCCAATTAAAGGATGGTTTTGGGCTGCAATGCTTCCACTGCACCTCCAAGCCGGAAAAACTTCAGCTGTAATGCAGGATCCACAACAGGGATAAAGTAAGGAAGGGCAGGTAAAATGAGCTCTGTCATACAGGCAGTCAGTCTCTTGGGAAGGAAAGAGCCAAAGAATTAGCATTTCTGAACTTGACAAGTGAACGTCACAGTCACAGACTCTGTATGCACCACCAATCTTATCCTGCTCTGTCCCTCATGTTACATCAGGTTTTAGGAACTATCTCTATGTGTGCTCCATGTCAATCAAGTATTTTCCTTTTCCCATATGAATCAAAAACTTCCACAGAATTTTAGTCTAATCACTGCTTGTTCCTACTCTCCCATTTTGCTCAGATCCCAGAGCTAATAATTGGTAGTCTTACACAGTACCCGACGCAGAGCAAACACTCAGAACTGACCACACTCACTGTTCAGCAAGCAAGCATTTTAAAAAATAATGTATTGAGGTAAAATTAGTAAACATAAAATTAACCACTTTCAAGCGAACAATTCAGTGGCATCTCGTACATTTACAATGTTGTGCAACCACCACCTCTATCTGGGTCCAAAACACTTCCATCACTTCAAAGTAAAACCCCACACCCATTAAGCAGTTTCTCCCCATTCAGCCCTGTCCTTCAGCCTCATCGATGTGTATTCTGTCTCTACGGATTTGCCTATTCGGGACATTCCATATAAATGCCATGTAATATGTGACCTTTTGTGCCTAGCTTTTCTCAGAAGAAGTTTTAAGATGCGTTCACGTTGTAGTATGTGTCAAATTGTTATTTTTATGACTAAGTAATATTTCACTGTATGTATAGACCACAACTTGTTTATCCATTTACCCACTGGATGGATGCACTGGCTACTGTAATAGTGCTGCTATAAACATGGATGTATATATATTTACTTGAGTACTTTTTTCCAGTTCTTTTGGGTATACTCCTAGGAGTAAAACTGCAAGGTCACATGCGAATTCTACATTTAACTTTTTGAGAAACTGCCAAACTGTTTTCCACAGCCAAACAAGCATTTCTAAGCACCAACCATCTACTAGACAAAGTCCCTGTTCTCATGAAGTTGACATTCTAGTGTGAAAGAAAAATCACAAACTGGTGAATTACTAATTATATATGTAAATGTATATACATATAAATGTCATATCAGATAATGGTAAGTGACACAAAAAAATTAAGCAGAGTAGGGCACAGAGAGTTATGGGAGGATACTATTTTATATAGAGAGGTCAGGGAAGGCCTCTAATACATAAACACATGAAACGAGATGATTAAATACTTTTAGACACCTCAACAGTCAGTGAAACATTATTTTTTATGAAACGTTATTGCTTATATGACATTTTTTTCAAAGTACTTTCATCTTTTTGGCTAGAATAATATTCCCTTTGTGACTTTTTCCTGAATGCTAATTCAGACTGGTAACTTTATATAAAGATTCTTGCTATTTATTTTTCAACACAAAATAAAACCCACCTGGTGAATTCTGCTGATCACTAGTATGCCCTGTGGCAACAAACGTACATTTCTGATATGATCAGAGTAATCATCATCAAATAAAATGTTGGGTAAGGTCAAGACTCTATAATCTCAAACCATCCATTTCCAAAAGAATGTAACTAGCAAATTATGAACTCAGATAGAGTATTAAACTCCAAACATGGGGCAAATACACTTGGCTAAGGGTTAGGAACCCCAATACTATTTCCTGTTCTACTACCTTGGGCAAGACAGTTACCTTTTCTATATCCCAATTTTCAGAAAGTGTGGTGGGGGGGGAGAGGGGGAGAAATGATGTCTAGGGTTCCTTCTGGTCTAAAGTTTAAGAAATATGTTTTCAATAGTACACCTGGAAGCCTCTAAGAGGTAGCTAAAAAACCCCAAACATAACACTGCAATGACATAGTGCCTTGGGTACCTTTAAGTCATTCTGGTTGAGTGAAAAAATGGCTATCCATAATCTGACTTTACAGAATAGCTCCAGTTTATACAGCTGAAATAAGAAATCAGAAGTTTATACCCCAAACCAGGATCACCATCTACACTGCCAAGGAACCCTAAGACCAACAAAATGTGTACTGAAGAGTAGTAATATACAGAAAGAATTTTAGCTCAGCACTGAATATCATAAACCTTTTAGGTGCCTAGTACATGCCTGGTATAGTTAGGCAAAATATATATAATATTTATCATATACATGTATCTGAATACATATAAAGAAAAATATATATCTGAGTAAGTATCCTCATTCCCAGTTTACACATGAGAAACAAAGATTTTGATGAAGTAAATGTTAAAGATCATACAGATATACATAGTAAAAGTGGGATTCTAACTCAGATAGGATTGAATGATTCAAAGTCCACTATTATAGTAAACGATCTTAACACTATGACTAAAGACACCATTCTTCACTAAAGTTTGTAATATTTTATTTAATATAAATAAACCCAGGATGTAAACAAAACCCAACATCCTAGCTAAAATCAAACCAACTTTTTAAAGTTTCTTCATCTAAAATTTGCCTCTGATATTTCGCCAATCTAAACTCAAACTCCCTTATTAATTATTTAATTGACTTTTCTTTTTTCACAAACAACATATCTTTTAGAACAAAATTCTCCATTGTGGAACACTAGTTCTTAACGTATTTTCCACCTATACTCTGTCCCCAGGTGATTTCACTGATTCTTATCATCTATGTGCTTACGACTTCCAAATTATATCTTGAGCCTTAACTTCTTTACTAAGATACACACTCTTATATCCAATTGCATTCAAAACATTTCCAGTTAGATGCTTCAGAGCATCTCAACTTTAACCAGGACAAGACATAATTTCCTATTTCCTTGCCATATCTGAACCTCTTCCAGTCTTCCTATTACAATAAATAGCACTTCTATCCAACTGATCACTCGAAGTTAAAACTTAGGATTCATCCTGGATTCTTACCTTTCTCTTCTCCGCATGTCCATCCTACCACCTTGTCCTGTCAGCTCTACAACCAAAGTCCTTCTCTCTCCTTCTCCACTGCGACTTCCCTAGTTCAGGTCCTCACTGTTACTCACTGAAACGACTGCAATAAGACTCGCCTCCTAACTGATCTCCTTTCCTGACCTCCTATAATCTGCACAGCAACCACAGTGATCTTTTTAAAGCACTGATCAGATGACGGCACTCTGAGGCTTAAAACTCTTCAATGGCTTACCACTGTACTTAAATGAAATCCGAACATTTCACCACAGCCTACTGCAAAGCCTCATGGCCTGGTCTCTACCAAACTCCCTGACACCATTGCCTATCACAACTCTTCTCTCCTTGTTCCTGCACATTGATCTTTCTGTATCTCAAGTATACCAAAGTCATTTATTTCTCTCCTAGGGTCTTTGCATTCATTGTTTTCTCTATCAGGAAGCTTTGTCCCCAAATCTGTATGCAGCTTGCTCCATCTTGTCATTCAGGTCTCAGTTTAAAATGTTATCTCCTCACTGAGTCCACATCACTCCCTATCTCATCAAACATTTTCTTAAAGCATTACCACTATCTGGGATGATTTTTCTAGCGTATTTATCACTAGCTTCCTCTCAGAAACATGTAAGTTATTTGACAGCAGAAATCTGGTTTGTTTTGTTTACTGTTGCATCCCAAATACCAAAGGAAAAAAAAAGTATCCCTATCACATAGCACTTAATAAATATCTATTAAATAAATGAGTAAATGAACAAAGAAACCTACAAAGTATTTTTTACAAGTCAAAATTATTATTAAACCATCCTCTATTGGCGTGCCTGGCTGGCTTAGTCAGTGAGGCATCTGCCTATAGCTCAGGTCATGATCTCAGGGTCCTGGAATCAAGCCCCACGTCAGGCTCCCTGCTCAGCGGTGAGTCGGCTTCTCCCTCTCCCTCTCCACCCCACTTGTGCGCATGCTCTCTCTCCCTCAAACAAATAGATAAAATCTTTAAAAATAAATAAACCATCCTCTAGCAACATGAAGGCAGAATCTATGTGTAAATCATCTTTCCATCTCCAGAGAACTTCTACAATCAATACTTTGTATACTGTACATGCTCTTAAAATAATGACTGAAACAATAAAGGAAATTTCGTTCTAAAGTGTTTAAAATATACTTAATTATATACTGATAATACACTTAATTATGTTTTTATATTAACATTAATAGAGGTATATACCAGGCTCTATTCTAAATGCTTTATGTATTATCTCATTTGATACTCCTAACAACTCTATGAGGTAAGAAATATCATTATCCACATTTTACAGATGTAGGATCTAAACAAAGAGCTGAGATAACTTGCCCAACATAACACGACCAGTAAGAAGCAGAGCTGAAATGTGAACCTGGACATTCCTCCTCACAACAAGTATTGGTATCAGCTAGATGAATATTATAAGAAAGAGCTTGCAGAGATGCCTGTGTGGCTCAACTGGTTGAACGTCTGACTCTTGGTTTCAGTGCAGATCATGATCTCAGGATCCTGGGATCGAGCCCCATATCAGGCTCCATGCTTTCAGGGAGAGTCTCTGCTTGAGATTCTCTCCCTCTGCCTCTCCCTTCTTTCTCTGTCTCTGTCTCTAAAATAAATGGATCAGGGGCGCCTGGGTGGCACAGCGGTTAAGCGCCTGCCTTCGGCTCAGGGCGTGATCTCGGCGTTATGGGATCGAGCCCCACATCAGGCTCCTCCGCTATGAGCCTGCTTCTTCCTCTCCCACTCCCCCTGCTTGTGTTCCCTCTCTCGCTGGCTGTCTCTATCTCTGTCAAATAAATAAATAAAATCTTTAAAAAAAAAAATAAATAAAATAAATGGATCAATCTTTAAAAAAAAAGAGCTTGCCATTTTATGCATTTGAACTTAAGACTTTTCAGAGAACATGAGTTTCTTCTAAATTTAAGTAAGCCGAAAGTTAATTTAGATTACAGTTGTGAGATAATCTTAGCAATCATTACTTGATATCAGAACAGGTAACCTTCTAGAATAGTTTTCTCTGCTATGAGGTTCAGGGCAATGCTAGAAGAATCTTTGAGCGATGAAAGAACTGTACAGCATAAACTTAATTCATAATCACTGGAGGGAGAAATTGGGTTTATAGCTTACTATTAAGTATATGATCCAATATGAAATTTAACAGGGTACTGAAGAAGTGGAAAAAATTCTGAAATGTTTGGCTACACATACAAAAAGTGACATGAAATATACCACTTCACAACAGGGTTGTTCACCAAAGTTAATATGAGGTTATATTTTTCATTATATATAATTCAATTCTATAAAGACTGATAAGCAATAGCCTTTTGTCTTTGCTCTTCAAAAGCTCTGCTACAGTCATCTCCCAAAAGTTTTATTAAAAGCTTTATGATGCCAGTACTTCAGAATGTCAAACTTATTTGTAAAAACAGGCAAACCCCACGGTTTGTCATTTTTAATATTTGGAGCTCCCCTGATCCCTCCCTGGAAGCCTCAGAGGTAGACAACCTCAAAAATGTTCCCTATACTCAAGCCCTAAGTCTAAGTCTACAATTACTCTCTTCCTCTGCTCCCTGGGTCCTCTATCAAAGATCACTCCCATGGATTTAAACTCATGATAGCGTGGGTCAGACAGGAAAACCCTCCAAAACTCCAACCCCAAAAGAACCCTGAACAACAAAACTACGTATTTGCATTGAAATAATCCAGTGAAAGTATACAACAAGAGGGGTAAGTAAGCAAAGGTTACCAGAAAAGAATAGCAGACCAACCTCACAACCTCTGAAATCTACACACAATTTCACAACCTCTGAAATCTATACACTTCTGGGTTATCTTAAAAGCCTCAAACATGATTTATGTGTCTGATCTGTCTCCTCAGCTTGACACTAAGTATACTGAATAGCATAGCATCTGTAAATCTCCCTAATAAAAATATCTATAAATTGTTCCCCCTAGAATGCCCCTCAAAGTCCAGTATATTTTTACTATCCTGTCAGTTTTCTGCCATGATATTATGACAAGGTTATTTCATTTTAAAGGTTACCATTCCTTCAACTGCCAGACATCAGCGATCACAGAGGCAAATAATGGAACAGTATTTCTGTAATCTACATAGAGTCAACGTTTTTTTAAAAGGTTGTGAGTGAATGAAATGATTCAATAATTCTAAAACCTAGTCTGATGAGAAAATTAGAAAGGCTACCAAATCTTAGGAAAAATAAAATCCTTCCATTGTTAAACTGGTATCATATCTAATAAGTGAATCAAGCCATTTCATTCCATTTCATTTTTAGTTATATGTAAGTCAATATCCTATATATATTATAAAATAATCTGAAAACCAGAATAATCTGTATCAGTGACTTTTATACAGTCTTTATTTAATTTTAAATATAAAAATACAAACTGCTATCTTAACACAAGGTCCTTGCTTAATTCCTAATTGACTTCACTTCCACCCTTTCTTTCCCATATCTTTTCTCATTTTGTCGACTTTAAATATATTCATGCCAATTCTCCATGTTCTCACTAGCATGATTAAAAATTTTTTATACAACACTGGTATGGGAGATGATTGATAACAATCTGACTTTTTTTCAAACTGATTCCTTGCTGGGTCTGTGGAGCGAAAAAAAAATGTTAAAAGTGATTTAAATGCTAGATTCCCTGAAATCCCAGTTTTTCAGATGAATATCAAAAGAGAAAGAAAATGAGCATGTAGTCATTCTGCCTTTAAAATGAGAAGTCCACTGTGAAAATAGAGAAAAAATATATTCGAAGAGACTGAGTAATAAACTGCTCAAGCCATTTTCTGAAAAGAAATTGCCTTTCTGGTTATAACTGTTAAAATTATAGAAAACAACTCCCTCTTCTTCAAAAACCACTAAATTATGGCCCCCAAATCATAGATATTACTATTTTTAAAATGTAAAGGTATTAAGAGCAAAATTACATTGTTAATAAATTTAAGTAATGAGCTGTTGTGGTGGAAGACAATTGTGGTAAAATATACATATACTAACCCATCTTGCCAAAAAGAAGACAAAGAGTAATAAAGACAATTATAAAGTTGATTAAATCACTTTAAAAGAGGGGTTGACGCCTTTGAAATTCTTTAGTATGGAATTCTCTTCCTATGGATCTTGCACAAATGTCTCTGTCTTGTCTAAAGTGTTCTAAAATTACAAATATACATTCATGTTGAGGAAAATAGCTTGTATTTATCAGGTGGAAAGAAACAAGAAAGCCTTGAAAAACAGATATTTCCAGGGAAGAAAAGTAAAGCAGGAAAGTGAAGGTATAATAAAAGGACTATAATCAGAGATATGGGAGGAAGACAAACTGCATTAATTAATTTTCTTTAAGAAATGAGACTAGCTGCACACTGAGATGAATTGTCTCATTTGCCAAGTGTCCCAAGTGGCAAAGTCAAACAAATAACTCTGTAATTCTTCATTAGTATTTCATCAAGTTTAACCATTTGCAGACTGCCAAAAACGTCGGGGGGAAGGGATCTCTCAAATCTTATGAGAATTACAACTAATCAACTTTTATGTGTATTTTCTCATATCTCCCTTTGTTGAAATAACCAAGGGCCAAATGAAAATGGTATAAATACAGAGCAAAACCAAGTAAGATAAACAGCAAGAAGGGTCCACTCATCATAGGAGGCCATGCTGGACAGAGCAAAGCCTTTCAAATCCTTCAGTAGTGGGTTTAAAATCTGATTCTTCCACTTCTAGTTAAAGGACCTTGCTCCATTTATTAAATCTCTGGATTCTCAATTTTCGCAAACATACAAGATGAAGGATACACCAGTCCTGTAGGGTCATTGTGAGATGATTGCGACGTTAAATATCATGTATATAAATTACCTGGCTCTTACCTTAGTAAAAGTCAATTCCTCTAATAAAGTACAGAAGTCAGGCAAATATTTAAATGTCTCATATTTACTGTTAAATATTCAAAAATTTGAGTATACTATATGATCTTCTGAAGCCAAATGACTCTTACTCAACATTTACTTGAGAAATTTAGTCTTCAGTTTTTATGTACTTTCACCACAGAGATAAGACTTATGCAAAGATTTGTTATAAATTTATTTTTCCTTTGGACATAAACTTTTTTTCCTCAGCCCCACTAAAAGATAAAATTTTAAACCAAAGCCTAGGTTTTACAGCACATAAGACATTTTTTCCAAAATGAAAATACCTTTATCTTTTTTATAATGAAATTAATAAATTATTTTTTAAACTGAATATTATAAAAATATCGTGATAATTTTTTTAAGGGGCGCTTAGATGGCTCAGTAGGTTGAGTGTCCAACTCTTGGTTTCGGCTCGTCATGATCTCAGGGTTGTGAGGTCCAGCCCTACCAGGGGCTCCATGCTCAGCAGAGAGTATGTTTAAGATTCTTGAGATTCTCTCTCTCCCTCTGCCCTTCACCCTGCTCACACACTCTCTCTCTCTCAAATCAGTAAGTAAATCTTTTTTAAAAAAGAATAATTTGTTTAAGAATTATTTTTTAATCACTTGAAATCTCACCGCCCAGAGATAATAACGGTTAACACTTTGATCTATAAATAAACATAAACACACACCCCCCATCTTAGACTTCCTTCTCTGTACAAATGTATATACTTTAATAAAAACTGGGAGAGTAATGCCTTTGAATAGATTCTGAATGTCTTTTACTGACTACATAAAATCATAAGAACAACACTAGAATAAAATGAATAAAATTTGCACAATCCCAACAACTTCAATCAAGTGTTTTTATTTTTGGCACATCTATTTCTTATGCTTATGTAATTGTAATATGAATTGTAACTGGCATAATTATAATCATAAAAGATACAGTTGTATATTCTTTCTTTATCCATTGTAAGAATATTCTATGTTGCTGCATGGAATAGTTAATACAACAAAGGAGATACTTTGTTATAAGTACTAATATCCAAATATCCTTCTTGGATTGTGATTTATAAAACCAATTGCTCATTCTTGAAAATGACTAGTTTTAATAATAAATATGCCTACCTTTATTTTTAAGGTAAAAACCTTACTTTGTTGCTATGGAGAATAAATAAGACATGTGAAAACTCTTGGTAAACCTGCATTATATTAATGTAATGTATCATTATTATCAATGGAACACAGTATTTTATGAATGTCCACCACAAGTATATGCGATGTTTCTGAACATTCTTAAGAATGACTTTTCTAGGACTTTTGCTCCTGGCAAACAAAACAAGATTCCTCCTCTATTACACAACGAGACCCAGGATAAGCTATAAAATTATATTTTAATGTATTTCTGAGCTTGCACGTGAGTAAGGGAAAGCTCAAAGGGGGAGAAAAGAACAATGAACCAAAACAGAGAGGGGGCATGGAGGAAATAAACCTTGATGAACTGAATGAGAATCTTTTGCCCAGAAATTAAGCAAAGACCCTTGGATAATGCTAAAATGGTCTCAGGTCTACTGAACCCTTGGTCTGATGGAAAGAAATGCAAATCCTTCCTGAAATAATCCCCAATTTAGGCTCTTAGGAATTTCACAGATTAAGTTCAAATAAATATGTACTAATGAACTGTCTTTTAAAGTTACTAAATTGGGCACCTGGGTGGCTCCTTAGTTAAGCATTCAACTCTTGATTTTGGCTCAGGTCACAATCTCAGTGTTGTGAGATCAAGCCCCACGTCCGGCTCTGTGCTGGGGGTGAAACCTGCTTAAGATTCTCTCTCTCGGGGCGCCTGGGTGGCACAGCGGTTAAGCATCTGCCTTCGGCTCAGGGCGTGATCCCGGCGTTATGGGATCGAGCCCCACATCAGGCTCCTCCACTAGGAGCCTGCTTCTTCCTCTCCCACTCCCCCTGCTTGTGTTCCCTCTCTCGCTGGCTGTCTCTATCTCTGTCGAATAAATAAATAAAATCTTAAAAAAAAAAAAAAAGATTCTCTCTTTTTCTCCTTCTGGCCCTCCCCCCACCTCTCTCTCTCTAAAAAAAATAACAAAATAAAATAACTAAACCATTTAAGGAAATAAGCCACCATGAGTAAGACATAGCAAAAACAACACAACAGTTTTAAACTTTCAAGCACATTGCTTTTCCCTAAAAAAATTAAGCAATATTTTATCTCTATATTAAAAGATAATTACGCTTCCATAAGGTCAGAATTTAAAGCCTTATGTTTCCTATGATTTAACCATATCTATCAAGGATATGAAGAACATACTCCTCCAAAATCTCACCCTGAAAGTACTTTAAAATTTCATCCTTCATGAACTGAAGCTTGATTTTAAAATAGCCATTTTTTTTCATCAGTCATCTATAGCTTTTTGTTCTTAACTGCCTAAACAGGGGAAACAGGACCACATTTTTCTGAGTAACTAAGTCTACCTTCACAGTGCGTTAGTAAAGAAAGGCTAGCTTACACCACAGCAACACAAGCCCCAAGTCACAGTGGCTTTAAGTAACAAGGTTGTTTTCATTGCTCTCCCTGTATGTCCATTACTCTGCTCTTTACAGTCCTCACTCAGGGATACAAACTGCAAGAACTTCCACCTTATGAAACAAGAGAAGGAGGAAGAGGAGAAGGAACAAAAAGAAGAGAAGGAGGAGGAAGGAGAAGAAGGAGAGGAGGAGGAGGAAGGAAGAGGAGGAGGGGGGAAGGAAGAAAAGGAGGGGGAGGAGGAGGAGGAGAAGGAAAGGCAAGAGAAATAATAATAATAACAACAACAGCAACAACAATTCACAAGTCTCCTTTGGAGGATGTGAAGGAACTGATTCATTACTGTGAAAGTAATTACTGTGAAAATGAGGGAAAAAAACCTTCATCCTGCCTTTCTATAGGAACCCCACATCTACACGAACCAAATAGCTGTGGGAGGTACAGAAGATAGGTTTACAGAAGTTTTCTAGCTAATAAATGCAGATGGAATAAAATAAGAATATCTTCATTTTGCAACCCCAAATTAATTTAAGGATCTAGGCAATGATCATCAGTGGCTGCTAACAACATGAAAGAGAAAATAAGACATTAGTGTCTCATGACAGAAGTATGCAAGAGTGGTCTTGCCCCCCTAATGCCAAAGTAGTCTTGCCCCCCTAATGCATACACACACACACACACACACACACACACACACACATAATTGCAATAGCGAGTCTCACAAAGCATCTAAATCCAACTATTAGGTTGTAGTTTTTAGGAAATAGAAGAGACACCATAACATGTTAAAGATACCACAAAGTAAAAGCCAGACTGAAAAACGGTATGACAATTGACTCTGTTTCTTCAACAAGTGATTTGCAAGAGGATAGAGAAAGCAAGAGAGCAAAAGAGCCAGAGAGTGAGAGAGAGCAAGAACATTTGAAAGTGGGGGGAGAGATTAAGAAATTTAGCAAGCAGGGGCGCCTGGGTGGCACAGCGGTTAAGCATCTGCCTTCGGCTCAGGGCGTGATCCCGGCATGATGGGATCGAGCCCCACATCAGGCTCCTCCACTATGAGCCTGCTTCTTCCTCTCCCACTCCCCCTGCTTGTGTTCCCTCTCTCGCTGGCTGTCTCTATCTCTGTCGAATAAATAAATAAAATCTTTAAAAAAAAAAAAAAAGAAATTTAGCAAGCAAATGTAGATCTTAACTTAGATCATGAGTCAATGCTATGGGGTGGAAATGGGAACCATTAGGTAAACAATGAAGAAAAGCTGAGCAATAATTAAACGATCTGACAATAATGAGAAATTACTGTTAGTTATATTTACGTGTAATGATGGTGTTATTATGTCCCTTGTTTTTTAAAGATGTCTTTTGCCTTTATAAATACATATTAAAATATTTGTAAATGAAATAAGTCTAAGACTGCTTCAAAATAACAGATAAAAAAAAGACTGGTCATGAGTTAGTAATTGCACATAGGAACTGCTCTCTCTCTACTTGTATATACCTAAAGTTTTCATAATAAAAAGTTTATAAAGCAGTTAGCCCCAGCCACCCAGATATCTGTTTTCAAACTATGTAAGAGCTGCTTTCCGCTATCCCAGCAGAAGATGGCATAGATTTGTCCTCTGGAGAGGTTAAAACATGGGGTCTATGATATAAGGACACCAGGAACAATCAAGTGTAGGATACTGCATGAAATGATAATTAAAGTTTATTTGATGAATGTTGAGATTCTTCTCTAACCTCCTTCTTCAACTTGACTTCAAGAGCATTGGCAGTCATGGGGCATCTGGGAGGTTCAGTCAGTTAAGCACGTAACTCCTGATTTAGGTTCAGGTCATGATCTCAGGGTTGTGAAACAGAGCTTCGCTGAGTGTGGAGCCTGCTTGGATTCTCTCTCTCCTTCTCCCTTTGCCCCCCCCCCCCCACACACACACACTCTTGGTCTCTCTAAATAAATAAATCTTTAAAAAAAAAAAAAAAAAGAACATTGGCAGTCAGTAGAGTATACTATAGGCCAGAAACTGAAACAGCCTTCATTATACAATCTCACAATCCCAAGAGAAAAGACCTAAAAAGACTGACATCAGGAGTTCCTCCCAAAGAAACAGCCCAGCCAGTCAACCAGTACAAGCTGGCACCCTACCCTTAAATATTACACAAAGTTCAAAGACCATCTGATGTTTAAGTAAAGCATTTGAATATGAAAGATGGAGGCTTAAAATACAGAAGAAAGGGAGGGAAAGGGTAGGGAGAGGAAACTTGGAAGAAATAAAGACGAAAATTTCAAAACAACTCTTATACCCTCTGAGAAATGAGAAAATATTACATTTATGAAACAATAACGGGCTACTAGAAAAAAGGAAAAATCAGAAAGCGAAGCTCTTAGAAATAACAAAATAAGATAGAAATGTAGAAGATAAACAGAAGAGTTAGATTACAGAGCCGAAGAAATATTGCAGAAAACAGATTCAAGAATGTGAGGCATAGAAAACAAGAGGGAAACATTATTAGAAGATTAGCTAAGAGATTAGATATCAGAGAAGAAGTAGTTCAAGAAAAGAGACAGAGAAAACTATGAAAATGAAATCTTTAGAAAAATCATTCAAAGAAATTTCCCAGAACTAAATAAAATACATGGGTTTTTTGATTGGGAGTTAGCCAGTAAGTGTCCCACACAGGTGAAGAAAACAAATGTTGCTTAAAACACACTAAAGACAGAGAAGGTCCTATAAGCTTCCAGAGCTAAGAACGTTTTCACATTAAAAAAAAAAATTAAGATTTTTAATTGCATCAGAATTTTCAACAGCAAAAAGGAAAGAGGACAAGGGCTGAATAATCAATTACTTCAAAATTACTATAACCAGCCAAACTATTCATCTCTTGTGAGAGTAAAATAAAGACATTTTTAGCAACATGTGCAAGGCTTTAACATTTTTCTTCACGTTTCATTTCTCACAAAACAGTTAGAGAATGTGTACCTCTAAAACAATACAGATGGGAAGATGACACGGGATCCAAAAAATAATGAATCCAACATAAGAGAGACATAAGAGGTTTCCCTCAGTTGATGGTAAATGGTTAGTGCAACACAACAGCTATCGAGGAAGTAGTACAAACTGAAGCAGATCAGAAGGCTCCAGAGAGACTTCCTCAAGAACATAAAATTGTTAGAATGTCTCATGTGTCTGAACATATTCATATAAATTTCGCACAACCAGGGAGATTTAGAGGACTTAATTCATAATATATATTCACCTCTCCAATTTTCTCTTCCCATTATTTCTCAAACCCATGGCAAACAGGCTTTCACCCCCCATCACCTCACTGAATCTGCTCCTGTCACAGTCATTAGTAAGTTCCATGTAGTCAAGTCCAACAGTCAAAAAAATCTTGAAAGAAAAGAAAATGGCAATACAACCTACAAAAACCTGTGGGATGCTGCAAAGACAGTTCTAGGAGGAAAGTTGAAGTAAAAAATACCTACATAAAGAAAAAAGACCTCAAATAATTTTACACCTCAAGGAACTAGAGAAAGAAGAACAAACTAAGTCCAAAGTTAGTAGAAGGAAACAAATAAAGGTTAGAGCATAAATGAAACAGAACAGAAAAGCAACAGAAAAACAAAACTAAGAGTTGCTTTTTGGAAAAAATCAACAAAATTGACAAAACCTTAGCTAGACTAAGAAAAACAGAGAGGGGCGCCTGGGTGGCTCAGTCGTTAAGCGTCTGCCTTCGGCTCAGGGCGTGATCCCGGTGTTCTGGGATCGAGCCCCACATCAGGCTCCTCCGCTGGAAGCCTGCTACTTCCTCTCCCACTCCCCCTGCTTGTGTTCCCTCTCTCGCTGGCTGTCTCTATCTCTGTCAAATGAATAAATAAAATCTTTAAAAAAAAGAAAAACAGAGAGAAAACTCAAATAAATAAAATCATACATCAACATGATACATATGTGTGTATACACACATACACACACAGAGAGAGAATATAATACAGAGAGAGACTGCTGGGCCCTAGAAATAAAGTACAAATCCATAAAAAAACCTTAAAATATAGTTAAGGAGCATATATGAATAAGATAACCTAAGACTGCAATTCTAAATTAGCCTATTAGGTAAACTCCAGCACCATGATTTTTTTAATAGCAACTTTATTGAGATATAATTCACACACCATAAAATTCATCCTTTTAAAGTACACAATTCAGTGGTTTCAGTATAATCTCAGAGTTGTACACCCATCACCACAATCAATTTTAGAACAGTTTCATCACTCCAAAAAGAAACTCCATACCCATTACCAGTCACTCCCCATTTCTGCCTCCCCCTATGCCCCTGGAAACAGTAATTTACTGTCTCTACTGACTTGCCTATTGTGATAATTTCATATAAGTGAAATTATACAATATAAGGTCTGGTTTCTTTCACTTAGAATAATGTTTTCAAGTTCACTCATGTTGTAGCATATATCAATACTTTATTCCTTTTTATGGCTGAATAATATTCTACTGTATGGCTATATCACACTTTTTTCTACCCAATCATGTTATCCATTCTGGTTGTTTCTAATTTTTGGATATTGTGAACAATGCTGCTACAAACATTCTTGTAAAAGTTTTTGTGTGAACATGTTTTCAATTCCCTCTGTATATCACTAAGAGCAGAATCACTGAGTCATATGGTAACTCGCGAGTGTTCTGAGGAGTTGCCAAACTATTTTCCAAAGTGGCTGTGCTATTTTATAATCCCACCAGCAGTGTATGAGGGATCTAGGTTTTTCCACATTCTCACAAATATTTGCTATTGTCTGCCTTTTTTTTTCCATTTTAGCCATTCTAGTGGGCCCAACACTATGATTTTTGAAAATAAATCTTATCACTTCACAGTCTGTGCGTATATCAAATCATATTGTGCACTTTAAACTTACACAATGTTATGTGTATAAAGTTGGAAAAAATTAAGTACACATATCGTTGGAACTGGAAAATACACACACACACACACACACACACACACACACACCCCTTATGGACTGCCTCCAGCTAAAAGCCTTCTTCAAAGCAAAGGAAACCATCAACAAAATGAAAAGGCAACCTACTGAATAGGAGAATTTATTTGCATATATCTGATAATGAGTTAATATCTAAAATATATAAAGAACCATACAACTCAAAAACAAAGAACAAATCCAATATAAATATGCAGAGTAACTAGGGCCGCCTGGGTGGCTCAGTTGGTTAAGCATCCAGCTCTTGGTTTTGCCTTAGGTCATGATCTCACAGGTCATGAGACTTGAGCCCCACGTTGGGCTCTACACTCAGCAGGGAGTCTGCTTGAAGAGTCACTCCCTCTGCCCCTCCCCCAACTCATTCTCTCTCTCTCTCAAATAATTTTTAAAAATAAAATAATAAAAAAATAAATATGCAGAGTAACTAAATAGACATTTTTCCAAAGATGACATACGGATAGCCAACAGATACATGAAAAGGCACTGAACACCAACAAATCAAAACCAAGAGATACCACTTCATACCTGTTCAAATGGTTATTATCAAAAAGACAACAGATAACATATAGTGTTGATGAGGATGTGAAAAAAGGGAACCCTCGCACACTATTGGTGGAAATGTAAATTGGTGCAGCTACTATGGAAAACAGTTTGAAGGGTCCTCAAAAATGATCTGGCAATCCCATTTCTGGATATACATCCAAAGGAAATGAAAACAGGATATTGAAGAGGCATCTCCACTCCCATGTTCACTGCAGCATTATTCACAACGGCCAAAATACAAAAAAACCTAACTGTCCATCAAGGAATGAATGAGTAAAAAAAGATGTGGTATATAATATACAATGGAATATTATTCAGCCACGAGAAAAAAGGAAATCCTACCATTTGTGACAAAATGAATAAGCCCTGAGGGCATTATACTAAGTGAAATAAGCCAGACAGAGAAAGACAAATTCTGCATATTATCACCGACATATATAAAATTAAAAAAGAAAGTCAAAATCAAAGAAACAGTAAAAAAGAGGTTGCCAAGGGCTAGGGGGTGGTGAAATAGGGAGAGGAGGTAAAAGGATACAAATTTTCAGCTATAAGATGCGTAGGACCTGAGGATCTAATGTAAAACATAGTGACTATCATTGATGACACTAAGAGAGTAGGATGTAAATGTTCTCACCAAAAATAAATAAATATGTGAAGTGATGATTACATTAACTAAATGGAGGGAACCCATTCACAATGTATACATATATCAAATCACTATGGATGTACACTTCAAATATCTTACAATTTTGTTAATTACATCTCAATGAAGCTGATAAAAAATAATAATATATTTTAATTCTAGTATCCTTTCAAACAATATAAATAATAAGTACTAAATAAATATTTGTTCAATTGTGCTAATGTTGTGATAATGTTAAATCATTTGAAGAGCCTGCAAAAGTGAAAGAAGTCTCCAAGAAGGAGCCATCACCTCCTTAACCTAAAAGACTACCATGAGGAGCACCTGGGTGTTCAGCCGGTTAAGTATCTGACTCTTGACTCAGCCCAGATCTTGATCACAGGGTTATGAGTTCAGCCCCACATTGAGCTCCACACTGGGCATGGAGTCTACTTTAAAAAAAAAAAAAAAGACTACCATGAGCTCTCTGAGAGCTCAAGCACTTGTTTGGTATCATCCATTCACATGTTTTGCTGTTAGAATACCACTGTCAGTGTGGTTAAGATCATTTATTTTAATCATTATGTCCATATGGCTTTCTCAAGCCTGCTCATAAAATAGGAAGTTAAGAATTCAGAGACATGTAATAATCTTTCAAAAATATTTTTCTTATAGAAGGATCCATCATTACAAACAGAAGATGATTACAAAATGATGACAGGAGAAGTAGTCTAATGTAGGTCTAACTGATCCTTAATATTCAGATTAGTTTTATCTTTTGATTACTATATAATCTTGCTAGGACACAGCTAATTACATTAAAGTCTACAATATGCAGAAACCTCAACATTTATAATAGACAATTTCTTATCACAATAATCCCATAATTTTCATTAGCACTAATAATTTCTATTTGTTAGCAGTAACAATCTTCTACATGATTCCTGATAACTTGAGTTTCATAAAGCTGTACAAAGAATAAAATAATGATTTAGTTAACAATTTCACAAAATGAGACAAGAGGAAGAGAAACTAGAAACAGATCACTTGAGGTACTGCACTCTGTGTTGGAATAAAAATCATATCCATCACTCCATTATACTTGCCTTTAATTTGATTACAAACTTGAAAAACAGGGTATCTATTTTTTATTGAAGTGTAATTAACATACAGTCTTATATTTCAGGTGTACAATATAATGATTCAACAATTCTATACATTACATCACAATAAGTGTACTTTTATCCTCTATTTCACCCCTCCACCCCACCCACCTCCTCTCTGGCAATCATTAGTTTGTTCTCTGTATTTAAGAGTCCATGTTTTTGTCTTTTGCTTTTTGTTTGCTCATTTGTTTTGTTCTAAATTCCACATATGAGTGAAATCATACAGTATTTATCTTTCTCTGTCTGACTTACTTCACTTAGCATTATACCTTCTTAGGTCCAGCCTTGCTGTTGCAAATGGCAAGATCTCCTTCTTTTTAGGGCAGAGTACTACACCACCACCACCACCACACAAACACAAACACACACACACACACACATATATCGAAAGGTATATATATATATATATATCCATCCCTATGTTTATTGCAGCATTATTTACAATAGACAAGATATGGAAGCAACCCAAGTGTCCATCAATAGATGAATGGAAAAAGAAAATGTGATATATATATATACATATATATGTGGCTGAGTAATACACACACACACACATACATATATATGGCTGAGTAATAAATGAATAGCTAAAGGAAAAACAGTAGAAAAATTCAAAAGAGTCAATTCAGTCAAAAGAGTCAAGATCAACAAAACTGACAAACCCTTTTTTCTTAGGCTAAGGAAAAAGGAGAAGACTACAGTCCGAAATGAAAGAGAAGACATTATAACTGATGCTGCAGAATAAAAGGATTATAATAAACTACTATGAATAGTTATATGCTAACAAATTGGATAGCCTAAAAGAATAGATAAATTCCTAGAAACATACAACCTATCAAGATTGAATCACAAAGAAATAAAAAATCTGAACAAAACTATTACTAAGAAGAAGATTGAATTGGTAATCAAAAACTTCCCAATAAACAAAAGCTTCATGAAGAAATCTAATAAACATTTAAAGAAAAACTAACAGCAATCCTCTTCTAATTTTTCCAAAAAATTGAAGAGGAGAGAACACTTCCAAACTCAGTTGATGAGGCCAGCATTACCCTGATACCACAGCCAGATAAAGATACTACAAGAAAACTATAGACTAATGGATGTAAAAATACTCAATAAAATACTACCAAACTGAATTCAATAACACATTAAAAAGATTATACACCACAACCAAGTGGGACTTATCCCTGAGTATAAGAGTGGTTTAACATACAAAAATCAATCAGTGTAATAAAACATATTAACAGAATGAAGGACAAAAGCTACATGAACATGAAACTGATGCAGAAAAAAACATTTGACAAAATTCAACACCCGTTCACGATTAAAAAAAAAAAAAACACTCAACAAACTAGGAATAGAAGGAACCTACCTCAACATTATAAAAGCTATTGTGAAAAGTCTACAACTAACAACACACAAGGCAAAACTGTCCACTCTCACCACCTCTACTCAGCATGGTACTGGAAGCCCTAGCCAGAGCAATAACGCAAAGAAAAAAGAATAAGATTGATTCAAACTGGGAAGGAAGATGTAAAATTACCTCTGTTCACAGATGACATAATCTTACAAATAGTAAACCCTAAAGATTCCATACATTTAAAAAAATGTTAGAACTAATCAATGAATTCAGCAAAGTTTCAGGATACAAAATCAACACACAAAAATCAATGTGCTTCTATACACTAACAATGAACAATTCAAATAAAAAAAAAATAATCCCATATACACCCCATTTAGCATCAAAAAGAATACTTAGGAGTAAATTTAACCAAGGAGTCAAAAGACCTACACAATAAAAACTATAAAATATTACTGAAAGAAACTGAAGAAGACATAAATAAATAAAAAGATATCCCATGTTCATAGATTGAAAGACCTTATACTGTTTATGTGCATCCTATCCACCCTGGGAAAAACAAAAAACTTTACCCCTACCTCTTACCATTCACATAAAATCAGCTCAGGTAAATTATAAATCTAAATGTAAAATAATAATAAAGCTTTTAGAATATAATATAAGAGAATACCTTCATGACCCTGATGAATGGGAATAAAAATATAAAAGCACTGCCATAAGGAAAAAGAATAGTATACTGGACTACATTAAAATTAAGAACTTCTGTTTATCAAAAGACATCATTAGAAAAATACAATGGCAAATCACAGAGTAGAAGAAAATATGTACAATGCATATATTAACCAAGAGTTTATATCCAGATTATATAAAGAACTTCTTCTACAAATCAGTAAGAAAAAGACACACACACACACACACACACACACACACAAATCAACAAGAGACTGAAACAGGCACTTCACAAATTAGGATATCCAAATGGCAGTAAACAAAAGGGTGCTCAACTTCATTAATCATGAAAGAAACATAAATGAAAGCCATAATGAGACATCACTACACAATCGCCAGAATGACTAAAATTAAATAGACTGAAAATACCAAATGTCAGCAAGAATGTGGAAAATCTTGAAGTCTCATAAACTGCTGGTGGAAGTTCAAATTGGTACAACTGTGGAAAACACACTTACCCTATGACCCAGTAATTACCTTCCCAGGTATAGCCAATAGAAACATGTATACATATGCATTTAAAGATATATCCCAAAATGATCACAGCATCACTATTCATAATAACCAAAACCTAGAAACAATCCAAATACCCAACAGAATGGAAAAGTAAATTATTGTATATACAGCAATAAAAGTGAACAGACTACAGTTACATGTAACACAAGTCAATCTCATAAACATACTGTGGAGCTAAAGGAGTCAAAAACTCAGAAGCCACTAAAGAATGGGTATGATTGGATTCCATTTAAAAGAGGGTCACGGCACCTGGCTGGCTCAGTCTGTGGAGCATGCAACTCTTGAGCTCGGGGTTGTAAGTTTGAGCCTCACATTGGGTATAGAGATTACTTAAAAAAATGAAATAAAACCTTTAAAAAATAATAAAAAATAAAGAAGGGTTAAAATCTATGATGTTAGATATCAGGACAGTGGTTACCTTCAGAGTTGAGTGAGGCAGTAAATGATTGGGAGAGAACAAAAGGAGGTGCTTCTAAGATATTGGTAATATTCCATTTCTTCAATTTGAATGGTGGTTATAAGGGTATGTTCAGTCTTGTACACTCATGATTTTGCACTTTTCTCTGTGTATGTTATATATAAACAAAATGGAGTTCTAAGTTAATGTGGGTCATAACTATGGTGGTGGCAGTGGGAATAGAAAGGGGAAGATGGAATTTGTTTTAACTGCAGAATGCTCTAACTGATGTAGTAAGGGATACAAAATAAATATTATAAGATCAGGACATTACTTCAAAACACATATACCTTATATTATACACTCCTATGTAGACACTTCAAATTTTGAATCTCAGAATAGCTGTACTACAGATCTGATAAAAGTCAGTTTGAAATATATATTTATTCCTATTCTACTTTTTTTTTTAAGTACGCTCCACACCCAGCATGGAGCCCAATGTGGGGCTTGAACTCACCAACTTGAGATCAAGACCTGAGCTGATATCAAGAGTTAGATGTTCAACCAAGTGAGCCACCCAGGTCCCCCTCCTATTCTACTTCTTAACAAGATCTCCTGGAAGAACTTTTTTGAAGGTTTTTGAATATTTTTAATAAATCTATTTGTTGATCCAGATTTTTTAAAATTAATTAGAATCTTACGGACTTCTTTCCCAAGTAAATTTCAAAACTTATTTTCATGATATTATGCAAAGAGGTAAGATGAGTTAAGAGTCTTTGCATTATGCTCTTCTTTTTGCTTTTTTACATAATCATGCAATACTGAAAAATCTACTTTTTTGAAATCATTACTTCTTTGCTTTTTTATATCTATTCTCTTTTGACGCAATGAATTTTTTAAATGCCAATAAGTTTTGGGTTTCATAGTATGTTCTGATGTTTTAAGTTGAAGAGCCGATTGTTACTAACAGCTTTCTCTAGTGTCTACAAAAGCATTATGCTTTTTCACCAAATCTTTTTAAGACTTACATAGTTAACATAGTGCTCTCATACATATTTCCCAAATGGAACAGAATAGAATTACTATTTTTGGTGATGGCCTATAACTAAAGCCTTGAAAATCCATCTGATAACAGTCAGAGAGAAACTGCTGTTTCTGCAATGGAGCACCAGAATCTGTCGAGTATAGCCTAACCCCCATTATCCCTGAACCTGACAGAGTTGCACCTCAGAAAATGTTCATCAACTTATTTCAGTACTACTAGGTATCACTTACTGACTGGCAACACAATAGGAATCATGCAGATTCCTTTCTGAAGAAATCACAAAAGAAAATGTAAAGGGAGCACCCAAAAGTCCTTCTAAAGAGCTTCCAACAAGATTGTGACAGTAAGAAATTGCAGAAATCTTGGATGATGCAGATCATCTTCAACTCTTACAAAAGTCAGAGGAAAGGAATTAATCCTTTAAACCAAGGATAAAAGCAAATATATCCTAGTTTGGGTTATATGTGTTATTAATAAAAATTGACCATATAATACCATAAACATACCCATAAATGCCCATGGCTGGCTTGTGGCATACTGCATCACACACTGCCTCATGGATGATGGGCACTAAGCAATTTGTTGAATTTTTTTTGCTAAAAAGCATTAGATTTGGACCCCAACCCCAACTACCTCTTTAGACATCTTTTCACTCATTCTTTTTGCTCCAAACACACATGCTTAATTTCAGTTTCTAAATATAACGACGCTCTTTCTCCCTCAGAACACTGCCCATGCAACTCCCTCTACCTGGAACACTTCCCCCACCTCCTCCACTTTCTTCAGAATTCAGATAAAATATTTCTCCAGGGGATTCCAGACTAGGTCAGGTCTTCCTGGTTGTATGCTCTCATTTTGCATTGTACGCTCTCATTCTGTGTTGTACTCCTTCACACCATTAATCACAATTGTAATTAAATAATTAATCCTGTGATTGATTAGTTTAATATTTGGCTCTCCCTTAGGATGTAAGTGCCATGAGTGTTCACAACCTTATTCCCAGTGCCTTTTACAAGCAGACTCAAAAATGAGTATTTGTTGATAGATAAATGAGTTTGAACCCTAGCTTTACAACTTACTAAGTAAATTTGAAAAGGTCACTTAATATCACTGGCTTCAGTTTCCATATCTATGAAATGATGATAATGAAAAGGCTACCTTACTCAGTTATTGGGATTTATGGTAAACTAGACCTTAAAATGTTGTATAAAAATGTCAATCTATTACTATTTTCAGCAATGATATTTCACATTGCATTATAGCTAATGCTGTCTTTAGCTATATCTTAACAGTATTAGCTAAAGTCTTTAAAAAATCTTACAGATTATCAAGATGCTAATAAATAATGGAACTATCTGACAAAAATTAATAAGTAGTCATTAGTTCCAGTCAGTAGCAGCCTGTGACAGATTCCAAGCACTGATCTAACGATTGCCAGTTTCAAAATAATTGTCCATCTCACATGAAAGCCTGGCAGGCCCACTGTAACTCATGCTTCAGAAAGAAGAATTTTCTCTGGAGCCAGCCTCATGAACAAATACACCAGTTAAAGTGTGGATCAATAGTGGAAAGATGAGCTTCTCCAATTCACTCACAACTATACTTGAGTCAATAGACTCATGTAAATCAATAACTTGGTATATTTGCTACATTTATAGACTTTGATCTTTAATATAAACCTGGCATTAAAACAATATACATTTCTTTTCCTGTGTTCTATAGTAATCTGATCACGAATTGATAAAGGAAAAAAACTATTTTCCCTCTCATCTGTGTAATAAATACAAAGCAATTGTTCATTCACCCTTTGTAGGTATCTCTTTCTGGTAACTGTCTTTATGAAAAAAACTTCTTAAAAATTGCATATAAGCAACTAAAAGCTAGATGCACAAAGAGTAATCATTAATCATATGTAATTTTACACCTTGGGTTACATACTCCTCCTAGATAGTCCTATATGTATCCTATACATATGTGATTGTGTGTGTATATGCCTATATATGTGTATGTGTATAAATGTGTATGCATACACACTCATCTCACATATAGCTCAGTCAGTAAAGCATGAAACTCTCAATCTCAGGGTCATGAGTTTAAGCTCCTCATTGGGTATACAGCCTACTTTTAAAAAAAAAAAAAGTGTATCCTCAGCACTTAGTGAAGTGTTTCAACATAGTAAGTATTCAGTGAATGTTTGCTAAATGGATTTTACAGTTTCTCTCCATCATAACATTTTTTCTGATACCTGACTCATACTTTATAACAGTCAGCCTCTGGGGTTGTCCATTCCCAGCTCTGAAGGAAAACATGCTCTTAATAAAAAATGCTTTCCTGACATACAGACAGACAGAAAGACATTATATACATATAATGTCTGTTATTTGCTTCAAGAAAATCCAGTGGGAGGACTAGGGTGATGTAAAGGTGAAATAAGATTGTCCATGAGCTGATAATTTTTAAATTTTTATACAGATTCATTATACTGTGCTCCCTACTTCTGCATATGTTTGAAATGTTCCATAATAAAACTATTAAACTGAAAAAGAGTACTTTTCCATATAAATTTTGCATACTTTGCTTTTTTCAATATTTTCACCTGCATATTTTTTCTTTATACTCATGCTCTGAACAGCACACTAAGTAGTGGTTGTTAAACATACACACTTTGAATTTTAGATGCAAAGTCAGGAAGATATTAGCTCCTGTATTTTCCCTATAGTAGTCATGCCCTGATACTAAATGAAAAGATCCAAAGTGAGCGTTAACGTGTCAAATCATAGCTTCAGCCACCTCACTATTTAATCCCACCACTGCTTCCTTGGTTCAAATTTTAGAAGCCGAAATAGAAGGGTACAATGACATTTTCAGTCCAAAAGGCAGCATGTCCTTTTTAAAACAGAAACTCATTTCTTTCTAAAACTGAGATTTCTAAAAACATTTTAATGATATGAGAAAATCTCATGAAACACTATTAAGTAAAAATAGTCAAGAAAGCATTAATTTCAAAGGGTTTCTGAAATTTATAAAAATTAAAACATACACTTATGTCTATACACACCTATGTTCACGTATATATGTATGTGTACATATACAGAAAAATCTAGATGGAAATATATCAAAATGTTAAATTGTTATATATTTTATTTTATTATTTATATTTACTATATGATCTAATGCCCTATAATGTGCAAATATGGCTTTTGTTTTTACATAATTGAAATCATACTGTTTCTTATATGAGGTGGTCTTTATATATAATAACAAAAGAGTTTAAGATTTTAAGATGGCGGGGCGCCTGGGTGGCACAGCGGTTAAGCGTCTGCCTTCGGCTCAAGGCGTGATCCCGGCATTATGGGATCGAGCCCCACATCAGGCTCTTCCACTATGAGCCTGCTTCTTCCTCTCCCACTCCCCCTGCTTGTGTTCCCTCTCTCGCTGGCTGTCTCTATCTCTGTCAAATAAATAAATAAAATCTTTAAAAAAAAAAAAAAGATTTTAAGATGGCATATATTCAAGCTTAAGAAAAGTGATATTGGACTTTTACTAAGGACACCGTGACTTGCTAATAAAAATTTAAGAATAAAATAACTGGGTATTCACATTTTTGCATCTCCATGTATTCTTCTATCTTATAGGCTATAAATTCCTAACAGGAATCAATTGTTTTATTTATTTGACATATCCATTATGTACCATTAGAGCATAATGTCTTAAATAATAGTAATGAGAATAATTAAAACACAACAATTATATCCTTTTTGATATATTAATAAGTGGAACAATGATTAGCAGTACGAATCTCTCAGATAACCCAGCTCTACTGGGAGAAGGAGAACAATTTGGCAAGTTAGCTGAATCAATTAATCATTTCCATCTGCTGCAAACCACGCACACTAAAATACTCCCCCAGCTTTACTTTAATGGAGAAAATGGAACTTTCATTTGGTGTTCATATCATATCAATAGAAAGAACATGCTGAATAAGGCCTTCAGAATGGACTACTTTGAGAGCCAACAAAAGGCCGGAAGCTGGAGAATGAAGAAGAGAAAACCTTACACGGAGTATTCGTACTTGGCAGCTACTGGTGATTTGATCAGGCTCAGGACAGAACATTCTTGTTTTACTTCTCT
Organism: Ursus maritimus; assembly: GCF_017311325.1. NCBI lineage: Eukaryota > Metazoa > Chordata > Mammalia > Carnivora > Ursidae > Ursus > Ursus maritimus. The sequence continues at coordinate 8,746,827 of NW_024425897.1, forward strand.
GTATTTTCATAAAAATGATTTTTCCATTCCAACACTTACATATGCCTGTGCACGGCAGTGAGAATAGCATTCACTGACTCTCGATACATATGGTATGCATTCAATGACATCATTCACCACTACATTTGCCAAGTCGAACCTCTCCTATGGACCACCAAAACACAGTTTCACAGTCCCTGTGGGGCTAAAAGAGTAGTTCCAAAGCAACAGGTCAGTCCGGCAGAATGAAGAGGTTATTAATGTTTCATCCCATATATTCCATACCCTCCCTATCCCCTAATAAATAAAAACCTTTGTAATCTTGTAATGTATTCAGCTTTCATTAACTCTTTCACTGTTGTTTTGCATAGTGAAGTGAATACACACTTGCTGGCTCTCAGTGCGACAGTGCTGTGGCAGGTGCTGTTTACTGTCTTTTTATGCAAGAGATTACAGAGTGAATTTTTATTATGAAGACAGATGAAAATTACTATGCGAGTTGTAAATCATAATTCATGTAACTGATATTTTTAATTAATGATGATGAAATAAAAATCAAAGCAGCTTTTCTATCAAAGAAAAGCTTCCAATAATTTTCTGATTTTCTAATTTAAAAATCCCACTTAAAAGATTTTCAAATGATTATATAACGGATTCTATGATCTTTCAAGATAGCTAAAAACCTTGGTAATTATTTTCAAAGAGGTATTAAAGGCCCTTCTTAATTATTCTTAAACCACTGAAAAAATTGAAGGAAAAAGAAACATTACTCACATAAAATTATTATTTTTCCATTGGTCTGTAATAATCAACCACACATGTAAGTATAGGAAAACTAAAGAAAAAGGATATTCCTGAAAGATTTCAGGTGGGGTCTTGCTTCATAGCATGCTGGTTACTGAGGCAGTTTAGCAAACAGCAGACCCCTTAGCACAAACTGTTCAGGGTTTTAAGGCAAATGTCAAGAAACCTAATCTTTGAGGAGTGCGATAGAGTCTAGAGTACAGCAGTCTTTGTTCAAAGGCCTCAGCATCTCTTCGCCTGGTGCTCCTCACACGAGGCTGGGATACAGGTTAGCCACTATACATATATGGTACATGCAATGGGGCAAATTTTGCAAATCACAAAACAAGTCAGGTATTATATAACAAACTTACTACATCTTTTTCTTTAAAGTAGATGGTAACATATTTCCATGTACAAGAAAATTTCAGTGAATTCATATGATTTGGAAAAGAGATTATTTTTTATCCATATTTTAACATAAAGGGTAAACGAATATGGCGATGCTATGAATTTTGAGGCATGAGCATGTCTGCTAGACATTGTGATGCTCCCTAAGAATTATTTAAGCATTTCAAAACCAAAATCTATTTAGAAATGTAAGACACAAGAATGGTTCTGAAAAATCAATGATTGAAATGTAAAATACATGCCATGCTCCAGGATAATAGAACTGTTTTCATATGTTATCAATAATACTCACTACAACCCATTCTATACCTGAGGAACTTGGGCTCAGAGACAATAAATATCTTGCCCAGTGTTGCAGTTACTAAGTGGGAGAGCTAGGTTTTCAAACCAAGGGTTTCTGACTCTTAAGCTTTCCTCTATACCAAACTAACCAAATTGAAAGAGACTGACTATAAAATATAAAGCTCCAATACTCTGAGGACTAGTTAGAAAAGATTGGGACTCGAACTACAGTTTCTATAATATGGGAGTAAAAAAATAAAAGCAGAATTCTTCTAGCATTCTTTGACAGTCAAGTAAAGATAAATCTACTAACTACAATCAAAGATATATACTAACTGTTCAGTCAAAATATATGTAACTCAAGCTACTCCCCAACTTCCAGTATTTACTGAACACCCAAGATACAGTTCATTTCTAAAATTCTGTCATTCTATTTGGTGTCCAGTGTTTGAGGGCAATAGTCTCCTAAAACCAAGAGATAAAACTGCCTTCCCAAAGGTAAAAATTAATAGATCCTAAATATTAAAACAATCAAGTGTAAATAAGTGGCTAAACAATGTCTTCCAATCAGCTTTTGTCCAACTATAGACAAAGCAGAGCTTCAATGAAGACATGGCATGCCCAACAAAATTACCAATCTAAAGATAAAAAGAAAAATTTCCACCAAAGATAGTCGAGTACCCACCCTCTCACCTCCCCTCTACCCCAAAAAAGGAATATAGACAGAGAACTATAGGCAGAGCCTAGAGAAGACAGAATCCTAGCTAGTATACAAGTCAATGGCAAGGCTATCTTTGTGGTAAGAAAACTCTTGTATACCCCTAAGCTACATAATGTCTCAACTATCAGACTTTAAGAATTCAAGATTTTCCTTTTCCAATAGCCAGGTTAGCCTAAAGTTCCACAATTTGTCCTAACTGAAAACAAAATTCATAAAGTCATTTAAATTTCTTAAATATAGGGTGCCTGGCTGGCTCAGTCAGTTAAGAGTCTGCCTTCAGCTCAGGTCATGATCCCAGGGTCCTGGGATGGAGTCCCACATCAGGCTCCCTGCTCAGCGGGGAGTCGGCTTCTCCCTCTGCCTCTGCCCCTCCTCCCTGCTCAGGCGCGCCTCACGAGCGCGCTCTCTCTCTCAAATAAATAATAACTTTAAAAAAAAATTTCTTAAATACACTTGTTAAATACTTATTAAAGCAACAATCTGGCTATTATAATTAAAACTAGGAAGAAAATTCTTTCAACTCTTTACTTCCCCAACACTGCTTCAATACTTCATAATATATTAAATATGAACTCATTCAAAATAACTACTAAGCAATTTTTCTTTTCTGAAGTTCTTAGAGGATTTTTTAAACATTTATTATGCATCTATAATACGTCTACTAAACATAACAGGTATTCTGCTGCCTTTCTTTCCCTAGGGGCATTGCTACTACTGGGCAAAGGTCAAGAGGTTGAGAATAAATAGTAGATATATTATGCTCAGCAATTTTTAGCAGAAATCTTCAAATATTCCTACCATTGGCTTTTTCTGGCTTCAGCTTGGAAACCAGATTCATGAAAATAAAGACTGCTATAGCGTTTCAGCACAGACTTCAGTGAATTGAGATGTTAGGTGGTTGGTTTATATTAACAGATAACTATTCTAAGATCACAGATGACAGACATAAGATTTTGATAATTAGTATGTAAGATCAAATAAGTGTAAACACATACACACAAACAAACCAAACTGATGTTGAAGTAAAATGTCTGGCAGGCTTCATCTATCAATTAGAAAAGAGGTAAAAAGGTCTTTAACATTCAGGAAAGATGCGATTTACTCATTAGAGGCTGCTAGCCTCAGGGCCTAAAACATAAAAATGGTAGAAAAATTAAAGACTAGGCTGTAGTCAAGAAGATTCAGTTCTTCTTGTCCTGTTAACTAACTGGCTGTATGTTTTAGTCAAAGCACTTAATTTCTATGGAACTCAATTTCATTATCCATAAAATTTTTAAAAGCCACCCCAGCTACCTAACCTCTAATGTCCTAAAACAGTATTCTTATTTTTTAGGAGAATTTGAACACCCTTGGTTATCTGGTCTCCTGAGCAATAGCAAATCAAAGATATTAATTAGAGAGAGAAGAGGAAAGTGTAACAGGAAGTAAACCATTGGTAATAGTATAAATGGAAGCTAACCAAAATATTCTAACAGTCAGGGGTCCTTACAGTAATCTGGGTCTGTCAATAATAGAAGAAAACAACTCTTTTATCTATAGATTATTCAAGACCTTATTTCTCTTTTAGCACTTCAATTTTGCTTTGGTCATTTTACTGAACTAGAGGATGAAGAAAAACAGACAAGACAGAAGTAAAATGTATCACTTTCAAATGTTAACAGTTGAAGCAAAACACATAATTTGTAAACCCATGTTCTACTTAGGACAAATAAAGAGAAAAAGTGTATCCTTTGAGTATATCTGTAAGTTATATACTACTTTATAGTTATAATACTTTATTAGGCAATAAGACAAATTGATTTACACAAGAACCCATTTCTAGAGTTCCAAATGGGGGAGTGTGGGGAAAAAGTACTGGATTGGGGGTCATATGATCTGGGTTTGAGACCTAATTCTACTCAAAAGCAACAAATGAAAGATAGAAGGCAAGTCATACTCTTTTCGAGCTCAACTCTTAGCTGGAAAATTAAAGAAGATAACATTTATCCTCACAAAGTTGAAAGGACCAAATGAATTTAAATCTTTCAAAGTGTTTTATAATTGTATAAAAGCTTTTCACCAACTAGTGTTTCATAGGCACATCTTATAAATCTCTAACTCCCAAGTTTGAAGTAATTCATATCAAAATTTCACCTCCTCACGGTGAATAACTGGTAGTCAACAGCATAGATATGAATAAACTATAAAAGTTAGTATGTTTCTCTGACCAACACTGCTCAACACACTTATTAACAAAAGCAGTGAGATTATCCAGTTAGGTCAAACCACTGATTTCAGGTATAATGGAGTAGTTTGCTACAGACTAACCCTCTCATTGAAAATATTCCCCAAAATCCAAATAATACATTTTTTTAAGTTTCTTTATTTCAGTAATCTCTACATTCAATGTGAGGCTCAAACTCAAAACCCCGAGATCAAGAGTCACATGCTCCTCCGACTGAGCCAGCCAGCCACCCCCAAATAATATATATTTTTAAACTGTTTAAAGACATCAGAGAGAGCTGATAAAGCAACTAAGGCTAGAGAAGCCAAGATTCCAGAAAGGAGAAAAGAACAGAGAGGTGAGCAAATATTCAGCTGCCCCTCTCCCCCTGGGGGCATTGCTAACTCTGGGCAAAGGTCAAGAGGCTGAGTGAGAATCCATCCACGCTTCCCTCCAGACAGAAGGCTGCTTCTGGAAAACAGAAACAAGCAGAGCTTTTGCTTGTCTCCTAGGGCTAGTGAAACAAAATTAGAAACCTGAAGGGCTAAGATCCCAGAGAAAAGAGAGAGGTAGAGAACTAAACCTGACATGCAGACAGCTTTCTCCTTAAGACATTTGCCAAATAGTGCAGGACAAAAGGCTAAGCAGAAAGCTTTCAAAAAGCAGAAAAAAGACAAGAATTAGAGTTCAGAACCCATCAGAGCAAGAAACCCTGGTAAACACCCAGAGCTCTTTGGAAGTTCTAGAGGGCTAGCCTCAGCTCAATCTGATCGGATTGAAGGGAGCGGCACCACTCTCATGTGCCTAGTAGAGGAAACAGACCCTCTCCAGAAGAAAAACATCATCTCCATACATCGTGTCCACCTTTCTATCAAACTTCACCAGATACGCCAGGAAGGACAAGGCAGACAACCAAGTGAAAAAAACAAACAAGAAAATCAAAGGTGATTCAGAAAATAGACTTAGCAATTAAAAACTTTCAAAGTACCATGATTAATAGATTTAAGAAAATGGAGAAACAAATAGAAAATATTTTTAAAAGATCAAGAATTACAGCTGAAAATTAAAATATACTAAAAATATAAAATAGAAGTAATCAAACAGAAAAACTACTGAAATTTGAATTCAACAGATGAATTTAACAGCAGATTACTGATAAACTACAAGCAGGCCAACGGAAAATAATGAACTCAGGAGGAGTAACAGAAAAACATTTTTAAAAGAATGAAGTACTAATACATGCTATGACACAGATGAGCCTAAAAAATGATCTAAGTGAACGAAGCCATGCACAAAAGACCAGATATTGTAAGATTCTATTTTTTTAAGATTTTATTTTCAAGTAATCTCTACACCCAATGTGGGGCTCGAACTCATAATCCCAAAATCAAGAGTCACAGGCTCCACTGACTGAGCCAGCCAGGTGCCCCTGTATGATTCCATTTATATGAAATGTCCAGAATAGGCAAATCCATAGAGACAGAAAGTAGACTCACAGTTGTCAGAGGCTGAGGGGTTGAGGGGGACAGGGAAAATGTGTAGTGATTGCTAATGGGAATTTATACTTTCTTTTTGCAATGATAAAAATGTTCTTAGAATTAGACAGGGATGCATGCATAACTATGTGAAGATGCTAAAAGCTACTGAATTATATACTTTCAAAGGATACAATGGTATGTGAATTATATCTCAATAAAGCTGTTATCGGGAAAAAAATGGAACAAAACCCAACATGTGACCTATAAGAGACACACTGTTTTTTAAAGATTTATTTGAGAGAGAGGAAAGAGAGTGTGAATGGGGGAGGGGGAGAGGAAGAAGAAGGAGAGAATCCCAAGCAAACTCCCCACTGAGTGTAGAGCCCGATGTAGGACTCAACCTCATGACCCCAAGAGCATGACCTGAGCCAAAACCAAGAGTCAGACGCCCACCAACTGAGCCACCCAGACACCCCAAGAGATACACTTTAAATACAAAGATACAGAAAGGTCAAAAGTACGAGGATAGAAAAAGATATAACACAAATCAAATGAAGGCTGGCATAGCAATGTGAGTATCAGACTAACAAAAGTGGCATTCCCAGAAATAGAGACATTTCATAGCTATAATTTTAAATTAATCCAGCAAGACAATATCATAATTCTAAATCGATATACTTTCATATGATAAATTGAGTTATTATTCAACAAACATACACTTCTTTCTGCATCTCATTAAAGGTAGTCTCCCCTACTTTTTTAAATGTTGGGCATGGCCACGTTACTTGCATCAACCAATGGATTCTCAGCATGACCTGAGCAGAGGCCTTAAATGTGTCTGCATACTAATCTACCATAAGAAGAGAATGTCCCATATAGCCTTACCCCCCTCAGCAGGGGCTGCAAAACAATGACACGTGAAGTAGAACTAAACTCAACCTGCAGCCTGAAGCAGAACTACAAGGTGACCCCAGGCCCACAAGCAAAAAATAAATGTTTATTGTTCTATGCCACAGAGATTACTAAGGTCGTTTTTTTATGCCACAAAAGCCGACTAACTAATACAACCCAGTAACATATCAAAATATATAATGTAAAAATTGACTAAACTAAAAGGCGAAAGCAGACAGATCCACATTTATTGTAGAAAACTTCAAATACCTCTTTTAATGGCTGATAGAGAAAGCAGACAGAAAATCTACAAGACCATAGAGGAACTGAATATCCAGTTGGGTTTAAAATAACAAATCATTATCATATCTCCTTGGGTCAGAATAAAATCTGAATAATTTGAACAGAAAGGATTGCAGCAGAAGGTATTATTTGTCATATTCTGACAAACAAGGGTAAAACAGAAGTTCAAGTCCTACGTATAGCTGACTCTAAGCTTGACGTTTAGCTTTAGACAATGCGCCCTTCCATGCCTCCTTCACAGGTTTGGGATGAAGTCAGGTACAATATTTAGCCATGTAAAATACTAAATATCACCCCATTTCTCTGCTTCCCTTCACAGCTATGCCTCCCCCAAAATACTGTCCCCCCAACTTCGCTAACCCCAACTTTCTCAAAACCCCCTTTACTCTTCCTCTCATATGAATACAGCGTCTGGCAGCACCATTCCCCTGAAACCACCTACCAAAGCCAACGATACCTTTATATTGTCAAATGCAATGGTCCCTTCTCTGAAATCATCTTACTCAACCTCCCACTTGCTTTGGCACATTTGACCATGACCCTTTATTGAAACAGTAGTCTTTCACAGCTTCGATGATACTGCACGCCTCCACTTTTGCTTCTTACAGCACAGGCAGCTTCCTCTCTTGTCTCCTTTGCTGACTCTTCAGCTCAATCTCTAAATGCAAGAGATTCACAGGATTCAGTACCAAGCCCTCTTCTCTTATTTAAACTACACATGATCCATAGTGATCTCATACTATCCCGAGGTTTTAAATACCATTTACATGCTGATAAGTCCTAATTTTTATCTCCAGCCCTGACCTCTTCTCTGAGCAGCAGATTCAAATATCCAACTGCCTATTTGATATCTCCCCTTGAGTACATCCAAGGTGTCTCAAATTTAACATGTCCTAAACAGAACTCTTGATTTCATTCGTCTCCTGCACTAGTCTATCCCTCCCACAGTTACAAAACACAGAAACCTCAAAGTCAACTTTGCCTTCCTTTTGTTTTATTATTGCCACATGCTATTGACCACTTTCACTTTGATCTGTAAATTTCGTTCAGCATATATGTGTATTTTTAATACAGTATTACATTTTTTATTTTATACTTAACATAGTGTTAGTTTCAGGTGTACAATATAGCGATTCTACAATTCTATACATTATTCAACATTCATCATGATAACTGCCCTCCTTAACCCCCATCACCTCCCCTCTAGCAACCATCAATTTGTTCTCCATGGTTAAGAGTCTGTTTCTTGGAGTACTTGGGTGACTCAGTAGGTTAAGTGGCTGCCTCTAGCTCAGTTCATGATCCCAGGGTCCTGGGACCAAGCCCCATATTGGGCTCCCTGCTCAGTGGGGAGTCTGTTTCTCTCTCTGCCCCCTTTCACCCCTGCTCATGCTCACTCGCTCTCTCTCTCTCAATAAATAAAATCTTTAAAAAAAAAAAGTGTCTGTTTCTCGTTTTATCTTTTTTCCTTTGTTCATTGTTTTCTTTCTTAAATTCCACATATAAGTGAAATCATATGGTATTTGTCTTTCTCTGACTGGCTCATTTCACTTAGCATTATTGTCTCTAGCTCTATCCATGTTGTTGCAAATGGCAAGATTTCATTCCTTTTGATGGCTGAGTAATAATCCATTACATATATATACCACATCTTCTTTATCCATTCATCTATCCATGGACACTTGGATTGCTTCCATAATTTGGCTATTGTAAATAATGCTGCTATAAACATGGGGGTGCACATATCCCTTTGAATTAATGTTTTTAAATTCATTCTTTGGGTAAATACCCAGTAGTGTAATTGCTGGATCCTAGTGTAATTGCTGGATCCTAGCGTAGTTCTATTTTTAATTTTTTGAGGAACCTCCATATTGTTTTCCACAGTGGCTACACCAGTTTGCATTCTTACCAACAGTGCACAAGGGTTCCTTTTTCTTCACATCCTCGCCAACACTTGCTGTTTCTTGTGCTTCTGGTTTTAGCCATTCTGACAGGTATCATCTTTGCCTCTACCTTTTCCTTGTACCACATTTCATTAGCAAGTCCCATCAGTGCTATCTCCAAAATGTATCTCATACCTCCACTTCTTTCCATCTCAATGCTACCACCAAAGTCCAAGATATCACCACATTTCACGTAGATACTAGAGTAGCCTCATATCTCCCCATTTCCACTTCTGGCCCCCTTATAATCCCTTCTCCTCCCAGCTTCTAGAGTGATCTTTTAAAAATGCAATTCAGGTCATGCCACTCCTCTAATTAAACCCATCAAATGGCTTCCTACTGCTCTTAAAATAAAGCTTCCACATGTTCTGGCCCCGGCCACCTGCCCAATTTCATCTCCTACCACTCTGCCCTTCAAGCACTATACACAACCTAGAGCCCCTCTGTCAGTACCCAGAACACAAAGAATTTCTCTTACCTCAAAGAAAATACGCTCAGTCTCCTCACAAAGCTAAATGCTTCTTAGCTTCCAGGTCTCATATTAAAAGTCATCTTCTCAGAAATGGTTCCCTAACTACCCTATCTAAATCAGGTCTCTCCTATTATTCCCTAATACTATGTACTTATCTCTTAGCATTTATCACAATTTATATTATTTTATTTATTGTCAGTCTTCTCAACTAGCATCTAAATATGAGAATTCTGTAATCACAGATTCTAAGTCTGTTTTTTCACTGCTGTATCACCAGTGCCTAAAAAAATGTCAAAAGCAAAGCAGGTACAATATGAAGTTGGTAAGTGCCACTAAAGGGAGCCCAAAGATCTCTGTTCTCAGGTACTTAGGATATTAATTTTAAAATAAATAATTCTGTTAACCTCATGACAGATTTACAAAGATCTGTTCTCACTATAACCTTAATGAGATTGGCAGCTCGAAAATCCTGAGGCCTTCCCACTGTGTTTGCCACGAGACCTCAGAGCTGAATCTTGGTGTGTTTTTTCCACCCTTTGATTGGCTCCATACTATTGAAAGCCAGGTTATCAGACTGTTTACTATTACTAACAGAAATTTTTCAGTAAAAAGGGTGTGAGCCCATTCAAAAAGAAAAACTCCACAACCTCCATGACTGCCACCACCACCGGGATGGGGCTGGTCTGATCCCTAAAGTTACTGTTCCAGATCGTACAGATCAACAACACTCAGCCTGGACAGCCACCGAGATCCACCCCACAGGCACTTCAGTGAGCTCTAGTTCTGCTCTCTCAGGCTCTCAGAGGGAATTCAGGGAAGCTGGGGACAAGGAGGAAAAGTCAGTATCTGAGAGTCTTCGGTGTGCTTGGCACTTTACATGTGTTGTCTCATCTAGCCTTGAAATAACCCAATGAGTCAGCTGCATCATTACTCCCATTTTATAAACAAGGGCACAAACCCTCAGAAACATTAGGTGAGTTATTCATGGTCACACAGCTAGCAAAGAAAATAGTACAGCCATGGTTCAATGCCAAGCCTATTGTTGAAATGACCATATTCTTTTCAGACACCGAAAGGAGGTAAGAAAAGGGTAACCAACCTGAATATGATCTGAAGCAAGTCCTACATGAAGCCCTGGCAAAGTATCCTCTATAACCTTCCAGTCGTCCCTCCGTCTAATTTAGGTTTTATCCAAAAGACAGAAACAACACTCTGTACTTCCCAAACTGATATGGAAACCACTTGGCAAAGAGGTAGTGATAGAGAAGAAAACCAAACCACAGAAAAACATGGTACAACTTCCTGCAATATCAATTTTGCTCACTGGAAGGTAACCTGAATCATTTTATTATTAAAATAAATACAAAAAGTTATGGAAGAAGTAAAATACAAAATTCATGTGAATCACTAAGTTTAAAAAAGAGTTCACCCACTCCCATCAGCCAGCTCTGGACAAACTTCAGAAGAAGCAGTAATAAACTCTATCTGTAGAGATACTTTGATAGAAAAATTTAAGAAGCATGGAAGCAATTTATGCTAGGTTAAGTAATAACTTAGGTAATGTGAGGAGAAATGAACAATACTTTTCATTTTTTGTAATTTTCTCATCAGAAAAGTAGAGAATTAAAAAGGCTGGCTGATGACTATAAGCAAATTGGAAATCTAAGGAACAAGGTAAGAGTGTAAGTTTTTAAGCCAAACAAAATCACAAAGAATTGGACAAGTTGCCTTTAACTGAAACCCATAAAACACCAATTATTCACAAGACCATATTAATAATTATTTAACAAGGACTGAGATAATGATGATTTTGCCCCTCCATTTTTCATGTTTCTATTCCTTATAATTTACCAAAGCCTGAAGTCTGTTGAGTCCCAGGAGAAAGGGAATTAACCAGCCAAATATTATTTATATGGCAGTCTCCCTACGCCTTTTGGAAGCCACTATCAATAAAAACTTTTAAGCCTGCAATACTACGTGGCAGGGAACTATGGAGACTAATCATAACCTATTATATCAGAACCTAGATTAAGATAAATCAGCCGTTCTAGCTTCATTAGTAAGTCACTTTCCTAAAGGACCTGCTTTAGGAAAATAAAAAGCTAATGATGCCATTATTTAATAGTTTTTTGTCCTCTCCTATCAATCCATGCAGTCATTGTTGAGCACATATTTGCACCTTCAAAATGCATCACAACACAGCAGCAATTCAGGTGAGGGCTTCAAGCTTAAAAACAGCTGACTTTTCACACAAAATTTTTCTCTGCATTTGTGAATTTTTCTTTCTCTTTAAAAATACAATTACTTCCCTCAGGCTTCCTTCTCTTCACCAAAAGACGCTTCTTACTCAAAAAGCTTTCCCCCACGACCTACCACACTGTCTGAAATCCCCTCTACTAAAGTTACTTCTTTTGTGGAAGCATAATTTTCAGAAAGATCCTTTTATTTATTTACTTTTATTTTAGAGAGAGTGCAAGCAAGCGGAGGGGCAGAGGGGAAGAGGCAGAGGGAGAGAGAGAATCTCCAGCAGCCTCCATGCTGAGCTAGCAGCCCCAAGCGGGGCTCAATCTCATGACCCTGAGATCATGACCAAAGCCGAAACCAAGAGTCAGGTGTTTAACCCACTGAGCCACCCAGGCACCACTCAGGCGTCACTAAAGATCCTTTCAATTAGAGAATATATAATTGGTGAAATTTAACCTGTTAAATCAAGAATATCTTTTCTTTTTTAAAAAAGATTTTTATGTATTTGAGAGAGAGAGACAGAGCACACACGAGTAGGGGCAGGGGTGAAGGTAGGAGGAGAGAATCTCAAGCAGACTCCGCACTGAGCGCAGGGCCCCACTCAGGGCTCAATCTCACAACCCTGAGATCATGATCTGAGCCAAAACCAAGAATCAGAAGCTTAACCGACTAAGCCACTCAGGAGCCCCTCAAGAATATCTTTTCAAATACGAGTATTAACTGATCACTTACCATGTGCTGGCACTGAGCTAAACATTACTTCATTTCCACATGTAACCCTCACAGGAAACCTATGACATAAATGTTATTTCCATTCTGGAGAGGTGGAAACTGAGGCTCAGACAGATTAGGTAATTTGTTCAGAGTCACATCTATAAGTAGTAAAGCAGTGAACTGAAGCAGATCTGCCAGAACCCAACTAGCTAAAATCTTAAAAAGTAGGAACCTAAATAAATCCAATAGAAAACAAGTATATTTTAATGGTAACAGAACTGTAACAGCAGTGGCAATACTAAGGATTTTTTTAAGGTGGTTAATAAATGCCAAGAGTTTTACATTGATTATCTCATACGTTCCCTCCTTTTTCTCCCCTTCCCCCACTTTTCCTTTGCCAACTTATTATCCACGTGAAGGCACAATAGTACTTAGAGTAGGAAAACCTGGAAGAGCAATAGTGTGAAAAAGCAGATTCTGAATAAATCACAGTTTTATCAAAATTCACCCTTATTAGAAACTATTTTCAATTCAATCTGTTTGAAATTTTAAAAAGTCATTTTTGAGGGGTGATGAATGAACATGAATAAGTAATTTACCCTCAAAAAATTAATAGTAGTCAATAAATATATGCAAAATGTTACCCTCACAATAATCAAAGAAATGCAAATTGACAAAGAAACCATTCTTTTACCTCACAAAAATACAACTTTTTTTTTTTTAATTATAACTTCCAGCATTGGCAAAGGCAGGGTGAAAATAAGCACTCTCATATGCTTCTGATGAAAATATAAATTAATAAAACCTTTTTGGAGGACAATTTGGAATTACATCTTACTGGCCACAAAAATCATAGCGCTCCTTAATTGTAATTGTAATTGTGGGAATTTATACTAAGGAATAATCATGGGCTTGTTATTATTTTAATGTTGAAAATTGGAAACTATCTTCATGACCACAAATAGAAAAATAGTGAAATAAATAAATCATAATAAAATTATAATGCCTGCATATAATAAAATAGTATTTAATTATTCCAAGTCACATTTTTCAAAACTTTCTATAGCCATGAAAAGGTGTTCAGGACATATCAGATGGAAAAAAACATTTATTGGACTTACTTGAGCTTAAATTACTTGTAATTTTTCTTTTTACTTAATGTATCTTTAAAATTATCAACAACTAGGGTGCCTGGGTGGCTCAGTAGGTTAAGCCTTTGCCTTTGGCTCGGGTCATGATCCCAGGGTCCTGGGATTGAGCCCTGCATCAGGCTCCCTGCTGAGTAGGGAATCTGCTTCTCCCTCCCCCTCTACTCCTTCCCCCTGCTCGTGCTCTCTCTCTCTCTCAAATTAATAAAATTTTTAAAAAATATGTTTTAAAATGGTCAACAACCAAAATATTCTGGTCTTTAAAAAAAATCTTTTCATTCAAAATTTTATTTTTATTAGTTACTCTCTAGCACAAATCTTTCGGGGAGAAACACATTCACATATTTTTTTAAATGGATGATTAAAAGTAGGATCACTCTGGGGAAAGGGAAACATTTTCAAACTTACACAACAGAATGCACACCTTCCTTTATAAATAATTTTATTTAAATACTCTGATTATCTATATTCCATGAGGTTTTCAACAAAGAGGACACAAATACTACAAATGGAATCTGTGCAGGTATCATGAATATAACAAAGAATTCATTCTTATACCTTGAATATTAATTAAAACTCACAGGAACATGAAAATAAATCTGGAAACCAACAAAACACATATTTAAGAAGAATTAACTGACCTATTATAAACCTAAAAGTATTTTTTACTTAATAACTTCATAGTATACTACTTATAAATATTTCCATGGCTTTTTAGATTGAAATAAATCCAATTTAGCAAACACCTAAGAATCTACTATGCTCCCCGTAACATAAGAGTTCATCACGAAAAAGAGATGGCACACCATTTTTGCACCTAAGACACTGTAATTCTAATGGACAAGCCAAAACACTATTGAACATTTTTTTGACTTGTTATACCAACACTAGGAGCAAATATGTCCTTATTCATATATCTGTAAGTATGGGGCATGCACTGTGGAGTAGGACACATTTGCACTCAAATACTAGTTGTATCATATGATCTTAATAAAATAAGGACCTCTCTGAGCTTCAATATCCTTGATCTGAAAAACTACTAGAGATAATAACTACCTAGCATTGAGGTTGAAATAAAATAACATTTCATTTCATTCATGTTGAATGTTCAATACATGTTAGATATAATTATTCTAACAAATATCTTTCAGAGCTTTAAATTTTTCTTTCCATAATAAAAATGTAGGTTCCACCCCCAGTAATGGCAGAGTAACTTATATAGGCCCTTCCAAAATAAATGTTATAAATGATGAACTATAAAAAATAACTATTAAAGGAAAATAACAACCAAAATCAGGCAGAAGGTGGAAAGGAGTCAACCCATGAAAGAAGAGAACTGCAGCTGGCAAGAATTCTATGTGTGTATGTGTGTCTGTGTGTGTATTTCTATTATATATATACAATATAAATACATATTATATATATAAATAATATATATGTATGTATATATATATGGATAGATAGATAGATAGATAGATAGATAGATAGATAGATAGATAAGATACTTGTCTGAGAACACTCCCAGTCCACACAGTGCAGAGCAGCTAAGACGCAAAAAGAAAGCATCTTACTGACCTCAAGAACTAGATGATGGATTTGTCTGTTATTAATTTATTGTCTCTCAGCCTCACATTCAATTCACCCTTCAATACCTGCTCTGCAGTAATGGATGGAAGTCTCCTTTACAGCCAACCTGATATTGAGCTTTCTTAATAGAGGGCACTAGAGGACCAGAGCAGGAAGCAGGAGTTCTTCTGACTTTTTCTGGCTGCTGCACTGGGGATCAGTGGTATGAGGACATCTAGTGGCACTCTGCCCCACCCACGTGTTAAGAACATACAGTTCCTGGGGGCACTTGGGTGGTGCAGTTGGTTAAGCATTGGACTCTTGGTTTCAGCTCAGACCTGATCTCAGGGTCATGAGGTTGAACATAGGGCTCCATGCTCAGTGCAGAGCCTGCTTAAGACTTTCTCCCTCTCCCTCTGCCCATCCCTGCTGCACTCACTCTCTCTCTCTCTAATAAACAAATAAGTCTTTTAAATAAATAAATAAATAAATAAATAAGAACATACAGTCCCCTAACAAATTCATAGCTCCTGACTCAGTCTGGTGATTACCTTTCTATAGGCCTCTCAACATAGATGCTGCACACTGTAGGCCTCCTGCCCACAATAATGCTTCAACTCCTGCTTGCTCCTTCCCCTAGAGGTTCCTACAACCCAATGCCATATCCCTACCAACGTGGACACCATATACTCCAGGCCTCTTGCATGCCTGGTGCCACAATTCATCTGCATGGCCATGTGACTGGTCACCAGACTGAGATGACCAGTGTAAGGCTTGCTGGTACCCAAGAGTTGCTTCATGCTTGCTTATACACTGCAGACCAGATCTGGCCCAGGCAAGCCAGAAACCTCTACCATCCAATAGGCTACAACTACACCTTCTCCAACAAGGTCCCCAGTCCTGAGGAAGGGGTCACCCTTCCAGGTTTGTCCTTTCTTGGATACTCTCCCTAAACATTAGGGTACTCTAGAGAGTTCTCTTAAATCTTAAACCTTTTTCTCAGAGCTTAATAATTCTTTACACTAAACTTCCCATGTTCTTTTTTTTTCTTTTTAAGATTTTATTTATTTGACAGAGACACAGCAAGAGAGGGAACACAAGCAGGGGGAGTGGGAGAGAGAGAAGCAGGCTTCCCGCTGAGCATGGAGCCCCTTGTGGGGCTCGATCCCAGATCACAACCTGAATCGAAGGCAGACGCTTAACGACTGAGCCACCCGGGTGCCCCCAAACTTCCCATGTTTAAATCACTGTCTCCTGACTGGACCCAGACTGATGCAGGATTATTACTGGCTGAGGTTCCAGGAAAAAGAATTCTAAATACAGGATTCTGGGATTATGTTTGGGTCCTTGGGTTTACAGTTTTTTTCCTCTCTTTTTTATAGAGAAAGAGAGCGTGCACACACAAGTGCGGGAAAGGTGGGGTGGTGGGAAAAGGGAGAGAGGCAGAGGGAGAGAATCTTCTTTTTTTTTTTAATTTTATTTATTTATTCGACAGAGATAGAGACAGCCAGTGAGAGAGGGAACACAAGCAGGGGGAGTGGGAGAGGAAGAAGCAGGCTCATAGCGGAGGAGCCTGATGTTGGGCTCGATCCCATAACGCCAGGATCACGCCCTGAGCCGAAGGCAGACGTTTAACCGCTGTGCCACCCAGGCACCCCGAGAGAGGGAGAGAATCTTAAGCAGACTCCACACACCCAGCACGGAGCCTGACACATGGCTCAATCTCACCACCCTGAGATCATGACCTGAGCAGAAATCAAGAGCAGATGCTTAACCAACTGAGCCACCCAGGTGCCTCTGAGTCCTTGGGTTTAATGGAAGTATGAGCTCCTTGCCAATGGGAAAGGGGATGCTAACAACCCATGGCATGCAGTAACATCACAGTTAATCAAAATATCACCTGTAGTTGTTTATAAGAAAGTAACAACTGAAGCAAATGCCTTGGTGTACTTCACAATTCTGATAACTATAAGGACTGTGATGTAGGATGAATTTTTGTAAATTCACTTCAATGCTTACAGAGAGAAAAATGACAAACTCAAGTCTATTGACTCTCAGCTGAAGAAATGGTTTGAGCTTCTATGACAGCCCTAAAAGAATCTTTTATTTCTTATAGACACAGCGCAGATCTTGCTAAAAATCAAACACGCAACTTAATCATTTGGGTTGCTGAATTACAATAGTTGAATGCATAGTCTCATCAAGTATCTCATCTAAAATTTAGGACACTGATTGTTAAAAAAGTTGGAGGGCTTACTCTACCTGATTTCAAGACTTACTATAAATCTACAGTAATTAAAATAGTGTTGTATTTGCATAAGGATAGATAAAATATATCAGTAAAACATAATAGAAAACCCAGAAATAAACTATGTATTTAGTCAACTGATTTTTGACAAAGGTGCCAGACGATCCATAGGGAAAAATGAATGTCAACATTACCTCGTACCCCACACAAAAATTAACCTGAGGTAGTACAGAAACTTAAATGTAAAAGTATAAACTGTGACACTTACCAAAGAAAACATAGGAGAAAATCTTAGGGGTGGGCAAAGATTTTTTAGATAGTACACAAAAAACATACTCCATAATAGAAAATATTAATAAATTAGATCTTATCAGAATGTTAAGATTTATCTTCCATAGATCGTAAGAAAATTAAAAAGTAAAACTGAAGATAACACAAATAAATGAAAAGATATTCCATACTTATGGATTGGAAGAACACTGCTAAAATACCCATACTTTCCAAAGCAATCTACAGATTCAATGCAATCAAAATTCCAATGGCAAGGGCACCTGGGTGATGCAGTCAGTTAAGCATCTGACTCTTGGTTTCAGCTCAGGTCATGATCTCAGGGCCCTGGGATCGAGCCACACATGGGGCTCTGTGCTCAATGAGGAGCCTGCTTAAGATTCTCTCTCCCTCTCTCTCTGTCCCTCCCACTGTGCACGCGCTCTCTCTCTCTCTTTCTCTACGATAAATAAATCTTTTCTTAAAATTCCAATGGCATTTTTCACAGAAATAGAACAAACAGGGCACCTGGGTGGCTCAGCCGTTAAGCGTCTGCCTTCGGCTCAGGTCATGATCCCAGGGTCCTGGGATCAAGCCCCGCATCAGGCTCCCTGCTCAGCGGGAAGCCTGCTTCTCCCTCTCACGCTCCCTTGCTTGTGTTCCCCCTCTCATTGGCTCTCTCTGTCAAATAAATAAATAAAATCTTAAAAAAAAAAAAACACAGAAATAGAACAAACAGTCCTAAAATTTGTATGAACCACAAAAGACCTCAAATTGCCAAAGGAATCTTGAGATAGAACAACAAAGCTAGAGGCATCATACTTCCTGATTTCAAATTATACTACAAAGCTAAAGTAATCAAAACAGTATGGTATGGGCATAAAAACAGACACATAGGTCAATGGAACAGAATAAAGAGCCTAAAAATAAACTTACATATACATGGTAACATCCACACATAACTTAAAACAAAGGAGCCAAGAATATACAATGGGTAAAGAACAGTTTCTTCAATAAATGATGTTGGGAAAACTGGACAGTCACATGCAAAAGAATGAAACATATATAAAAATCAACTTAAAATGTATATAAATGCTTAAACGTAAGACCTGAAACCATAAAACTCGTTAAAGAAAACATAGATAGCAAGCTCCTTGACACCAGTCTTGATGAGGATTTTTTGAAGTTGACACCAAAAGCAAAGGCAACAAAAGCAAAAATAAACACATGGGATTATATCAAACTAAAAAGCTTCTGCACAGCAAAGGAAATAATCAACAAAATGAAAAGGTAACCCACCAAATGGGAGAAAATATTTGCCAATCATGTATTTTATAAGCGGCTGATATCCAAAATATGTAGAACTCCTACAAACCAACAACAAAAAAAACAATCTGATTAAAAAATTGGCAGAGGAGCTGAAGAGGCATTTTTCCATACAGATGACCAACAGGTACGTGAACAGGTATTCAACATCCCTAATCATCAGAGAATGCAAATCAAAATCATGGTGTCCATTATCAAAAAGACAAGAAAACTAGGGCTTGGCAAGGATGTGGGAAAAAGAGAACCCTTATGCACAGATGATAAAAATGTAAATTGGTGTAATCACTATGGAAAAGAGTATGAACCGTCCTCAATGAAGGAAATGAGAGCACTTAAAGATATATGTGCCCCCATGTTTGCTGCAGGATTATACAATAGCCAAGACATGGAAACAATCTAAGTGTCCATCAATGGATGAATGGATAAAGAAAATGTATATATATACAACGGAATATATATACAATGGAATACTATATATACACAATGGAATATATATACAATGGAATATATATATGTATATATACACACACACACAATGGAATACTATTGTATATAGTATACATATACAATATATATACAATGGAATACTATTCATCCATTAAAAAGAAGGAAATCTTACCATTTGCAACAACATGGAAGGACCTTGAGGGCATTATGCTAAGTGAAATAATTCAGACAAAGAAAGACAAATACTGTATGATCTCACTTATATGTGGAATCTAAAAAATAAATAAGTAAAAAAGTGAACTCATAGATACAGAGAACAGACTGGTGGTTACCAGAGCCAGAGAATGGGTGGGGGAGGGGCAAAATGGGTGAAGATGGTCAAAAGCTACAAACATCCAGTTATAAAATAAATAAGTTATGGAGATATAATGCTCAGTGTGGTGACTATAGTTAATAATACTGCATTGTATATTTTAAAGTTACAAAGAGAGTAGATCTTAAAAGTTCTTATCACAAGAAAAAAAGTCTGGGGCGCCTGAGTGGCTCAGTTAGTTAAGCATCTGCCTTCAGCTCAGGTCATTATCTCAGGGTCCTGACGTCATCAGGTTCCCTGCTCAGCGGGGAGCCTGCTTCTCCCTCTCCCTCTGCCTGCCGCTCCCCGACTTGTGCTCTCTCTCTCTCTAATAAATAAATAAAATCTTTAAAAAAAAAGTAAGAAAAATGTATGTAGCCATACGTGATATGGATGTTAACTAAACTTACTATGGTAATCATTTCACAATAAATGCAAATGTCAAATCATTATGTTGTACACCTAAAACTAATTTAATGTAATACGTAATGTATATCTCAATTAAAGAAATGAAAAAATAAGCTTCAGACCAGGAATAAATATTCACAAGATATATCTAAGAAAAGATTTCAGAAGATATTGAAAATTCCTACTAACCAATAGTAAAAATATAAACAACCCATTAAAAACACACAAACTGAAGAGACACTTTATAAAAGATATACAAAAAGTCAGTAAGCACATGAAAAAATGCCCAACAAATGAAACCACAATGAAATATCATGATACACACTGCAAATACCTAAAATTAACAAGACTGAGAACACCATGTGTTGACTAGGATGTCAAGCAACTGGAACTCTACATTGCTGGTAGAAGTGTAAAATAGTACAAACACATGGGCACTTTTGCGGGGGGGCACTTTTCCCTCTCTTTCTTTCCGTGTGTGTGTGTGTGTGTGTTTCAATTATGCTACAATCTTCCAGTGACTGGGACTGCCAAGTAAGTTTTTCTCTGCACAAATGCAGCCAAAGATTCATCTAATCACCATCATCCTCCTATACACCAGCTGAGTAAGTGAAGGTGAAATAGTAAAAGCCTCTACACTTAATTCATTTCAACTAAGTGGTTCTACCATTAATAAGTGTTGCAAAACTACAAGATTCTCGTCTTTCTTATAAAGTATGCAAAACATTTTCTGCATCTCATACTAAGTGTCCTGTCTGTTGTTTTTCCACCTCTAGTCTATGAATCTAGAATTCTAAGTCACAACTTTACACTGCAATCAAATCCAAGAAGCTATCATTTTTTATTTAACATCAATGGGCTGTAGTCATGAAAAATTTACTCACTGTAATATGGTCAGATCTTATGATATATGCAATATTCCTAAGGACATTTTAATGCTGAGACATGTTAAAGAAAAGTAGCATAAGGGGCACGTGGCTTACTCAGTCATTAGAGCATGTGCCTCTTGACCTTGGGGTCATGAGTTTGAGCCCCATGTTAGGTGCAGAAATTACTTTAAAAAAAAAAAAAGTATCTTAAGATACAAGGTGCCTGGGTGGCTCAGTCAGTTAACCATCTGCCTCCAGCTCTGACATCACTGGGCTCCCTGCTCAGTGGGGAGTCTGCTTCTCCCTCTCCCTCTGCCCCTCCCCCCACTTGTGCACACTCTCTCTCTCTCTAATTAACTAATTTTTAAAAGTATCATAAGATAATTCTAGAGATATGTATCACTTAATTCTCACTAGCAAAAAAAAAAAAAAAAATTTAAATTGTGCAAAACCAGAGCTCATGTTCTTTCTACCCATCTCTCTATTAAATCCTGGTCTTAGGGAAAGATTGAGAAAATCATTCATAGCTTAACATGGACCATTCTCTAAAAATACATGTTTTAACAATGAACAGTAAAAAGTATTTAATCTTTAGCCAGTGTTTAAGTGGGGACATCTTTAATTATAGTTGTTTGGTTTTTTTTTTTTTTACCACTACAATCACTCCATCAAGAATACTATGTACGAAAATTACAGGTCTCTAATCTCTTTCTAATCACCCAACACTGCTGCTCTCTTTTGAAATTATTTTATGTCACATAATTCTAATGTGCCAGTTTTTTATTATTATTTAAATATTGTCTAACAAAGGACAAAAGCTCTATCAAGTGATACTTGATTTTCTTTCCCCACCTCAGCAACCATGTCCTTGACACTGACTTATACCAATGGAGAGGAGTACAATTTGTGGTCACCATAAGGGATCTACCTAGTCCCCAATCATCTTGGAAGGATAAGGTAGGCCCCAAAGCAAGTCTGGGGACTGAACTCTGTTCTGGGGCAGGGCAGAGCTCACTCCAATATAAAGAATTAATAAACTTGGCTTTGTGCCTTCAGTTATCAGTCCCCAACCAAAATATCTTCCTAGAGATTTGACCAGAGGTATCTAAAGATAGACTGGGCATCCCAGACCTTTTCTACCACGGAACAACATTCTGGAGGCTCTAATAAACTAGACAGATCTTATAAGTAGGCACCTGTTGGAAGGTGTATTTAGTATTAAATTGTTACTGTATCTTAATGTTCAGGCATTTGCAGACTAATTCTACTTCTACTAGAGCAATAAAAATTGAGAAGCTAAAATCAATCAACAATGCTTACACTTGGACAGCTCATATAAATTATATTATTTTTAAAATATATAACACATATATAAATATAAATAAAGCTAACCAAGAATTGAGCAGTACAGTAAAAAGATACTTCTGGCTCATAAAAGAGAAAGTATGTATCTTGTGAACAATTGTTAGCTTCACTCTGTTAGAAACATAAACACATCCCCCAATTAAGTATTTTTACCCATATTGCAATTGTTAGGTGTTCTATTTTATGTATCTATGAATTTCACTCCCAGCTATGTTGTTCTATTGCCCACAGAGATTCATAAATTTTAGGACTGAAAGAAAACACAAAGATTACTTCACTTGGTTCTCATCATCTGGTTTCCTCAATAAGGAAAAATCAACAATTTTGTTCAAAAGGCATATAGCTAATTAACAAGCAAGGATAGAATGAGAAGTCAATTTTTCTCCCTGCCAGTCCATAATCTACAGTTCTAGCCGGTAACTACGTTCAATCCTGACTGATGCACTATGAACACCCATAATAACATTATACCAATTTGTGATTATCTCCAGGTGAACGTCTGAGCAAAACTGTAATGTGGATAAAATTTGTCATTGGTTCTTAAAGCCGCTTTTCTGCACTTTGCCCCTTATCCTGTGGTGCTCCCTTACTATTTTTCATACTTCACCAGATTCAATCAGCTTATACTCTTTCTACCCACCATTCTATTAAATCCTGATCTTAGGGAAAAGACTGAGAAATGCATTCATTGTAAGCTGAGCATGGTCCCTTCTCTAAAGATATGTGTCTTATTGGTGGGCAAAGAAATAATCACTTGATTCTGGCATCTCAAGGTGTTGAGGAAGTGGGGTATGCGGTGAGCAAAGAGACCTTCCAGTCCGATATCATTCCATAATGGTAACCTCTGAATAATCAGGCAAGCTATCCTGATTATCCCACACCACTTAAAGTTCTATTTTTTATTCAAGATCACCGTGCAGTATTAGTCATAAAGCTTGAAGTCACGCTGGTTTGCTAGAGTTCATGCTGGGCAGCTTTATTGATACTAACAGGACCATTTCTTACCACCTATGCCTCTGTCAAACCATCTGAGCAAACAGCTGAGAGGCTGTGTGCCAGGCAGGCTGCTGGCAGATGGATATGGCTAGAAGCAGATCAGTTTTGGTAGTGAATGGCAAAACTGCCATTTGGAACCTAAACTCTTGTCAAAATACCACTCACCAATACAAAATACAACCTTACTATAGTTTAATGTTTTCCAATAACGTTATTTTTTTCATCGGCCCATAATCATGTTTTCTCATTTCCATATCAGCCATGATGTTCTCCTCACCTATGATGTCACCCATATTCACACCCAAATCCTACCAATCCTTTAGGGTAGTTCAAGTCCCACTTCCTTCAAGAAGACTTTGCCTGACCTTCCAACTATAAATTCTGATAAGAGCACTCCAAATACTACGTTTGAAAATTATTTTAGTGTTTCCTCTAAATTGTAATGCCTCTAAATTCTAATTATTTGGCACACACTTATTATTGTCTATTGTTCAGTCTGCTTTCTGTATATTCATCTTATTATATTTAAATGGGCTCTGAATTTCCTGAGGGAAACCATCAAGTCCTTCTCATTCATCTATTCATTCAACTAACTTTTGGTTAAAGTCTACGGCTGCTGGGCCCTCTGCTAGGTACCAGGAATACAAAAATAAAAACAAGCAGTCTTATTCTCCAAGGATTTAGAGTCTACCCTTTTTGTTTTCAAGTGTATCTTAATTCTTTTGCCTTCGTCACAGTGCCTAGAATGTTTATAAGTAATCAAATATATGCCAATTATAAATGAACAGGAACATCATTAAATCTAAAATATACAACTGTATTTTATAGTTCAGATACCTCTTCAAATGAAGGGCTGTATTATATGCTTATTACAGTTGACACATTTGCAAAACAAAAAATGTGCTTGATCTGCTAACAGGAAGAGAAAAATACAGAAATCATGGCCTTTAACCCTGTTCCTCAATCTAAAGATCAGACCTCACTAGTTCTACAGAACACAACTATAAACAATTACATCATACACCAAATCTCCACACTTCTATATTTCATTAGCCAACGTTTTAAAGTTACTTTTGCTCACAAATAAGATCTGTGGTTTAATTTCCCAAAACTTTTAGTGCATTGAGGTGTGTGACAAATTCTTAAGATTAATGACAATCATCTTCTCTACAGTTGTTCAGTGAAAAGATATTTTCTAGTGATGAGATATAACAATTTAACAGATAACATTTTTCCATTTCCAAAGAGTGACTCCTCACTACATTCCTAAAAAAAAAAAAAAAAAAAAAGAGGTAAATGATATTACTGACATTTTACAGAAGTAGACAGTAAATTCTTTTAAAGAATTTCTCAGGGCCAAAGAGCCATAATGCCAGAATTATGACTACAATTCATTTTGAAATTTTAGCCAAAGCAGCTTAAGACCTTATTTCCCCTCAAAAGTATAAAATGTCAGGAAGGTTTATCTACATTAGTATGGTTTCATTATTCTTTATTCAAGCTACAATTCTTTAAAGATAAGACTGTTTTAGTTCATTTCTTCAATCACAAGAATTCTACATGCCTATTCAAATAACTTAGTGTTCAGGAATTAACTGTAACTGCACTCTGTTTTCCCTGTAACCAACACTGCTAGTGATTAGTCAAGCTTCCATGCCCCGTTTCTATCAGGAGTACACCTTTCCCATTTGTATAGTGGCAAAGCTAACATAAAAAATGGTCTCTAAAATTTTTTTGCTCTGTGAAAAATTACAAAATGAGAAGAATGAAAACATTAAAAAGTACTCATGTTCCATAAGTTCTATTTTACTGTATAATGACATCAATGAAATGATTTAATGGACTTGCACTTCAGAAAAGCATTTGATGAGTCTTGACAGAATTCTTCCTACCACTCCCAGCACTAAAAAATAAACACAAAAAACTAGCAAAACAATCCCAATGGAGTTATTTTAAGTTATTTCAAAGAACAATCCTAGATGCATTCAGTAATCATGCACTTAAAGGTCAGATGTTCTACATTTTTATTGGTCAGTTAGAACCATAATCTGCTAATAGAGAATGTTATGGCTACTTGAGCCACTGGTGAAAAGTGGGGAGATCTGGACATTTATGCTACCCAAATAGAAGGAAATGACAGAGCTGTTCACACTCTAACTCGCATCTCACAACCTGCCTTTCACCAATGTAAACCTGATAGAAAATATACAATAATCTTGGAAAATTCCAGTTAAAAAACAATCATCTCAAGACCTGACCAGGGCCAGAGGATCCCCTTCCAAGGTAGCTCACTTATATGCCTCACAAATTGATGCTAGTTGTTGGAAGGAGGCCTCAACTCTTCCCCATTTGACCCTTTCCATGGGCTGCTTGAATGTCTTTCAAGGTATGAATGTTAATTTTGTTTTAGATATTTTTATTCATTCTGCTTTGTATATATGTTTCCTATATCTATACATTAAAGTCAACAATTCTGGAAAATTCTCAGCCATTAACTCTTCAAATATTGTCTCTTCTGCATGTTTTAGTCTCACTTACTGGAATTCTGATTAGATATATATTAGACTTCCTTATTCCATTTCTCTTAACCTATTATATATTCCATTTTTCCACCTCTGTGCTGCATTCTGTGATATCTTCAAATCCATCTTCCAGTTCATTAATTCTCTCTTTGGCTGGGTCTAATTTGCTGTTTAACCAAGCCATTGATGTTTTCATTCCAACACCATTTTTCACTTCTAGATATTCTAATTGGTTCTTTTCCTGGTCATATTTGATAATCTCATGTTGCTTGCCCATTTTTGTGAACCCATATCTTATTTCTTCAAATATTTTATGCATAGTTATTTAATATTCCATATGTGATCCTTCCAATATCTGAAATCCTCAGGGGTCTAAATCTGTTGTATTTTCATCCAACTCCTTAACAACAACTTGTTTCCTTGTATGGTTGGTGATCATTGATTGTGACCTTCGTATCTACTTGATCTTAATCTGAGAAAATCCTAGGGGTCAACTCAAGAATATTTTCCTTCACAGAGAATTTGTATTTGCTTCTGCCAGGAACCATGGGGCTCTACCAATCTCACTTTAGCTCCCTTTGTGGTCCTTGGCTTAAAGCTGGAATCTCATATTCAGCTTTCTTACCTTGTCATCAGCAAAGCTTGGACTCTTAACTGCTATGCTGATATGGGCATCTACTTGCAGGGTAACCATTCAAGTGTGTTTATCTTTTATGGTTCCTGTTTCAGTTCACAGTTTTTAGTTGTGGTGTTGTTTTTGTTGTTTTGTTTTATTTTGCTTTGCAATTGAAAGATGTAAGATTTCCCTTAATTTCTGTAAATCCAGCAACACATTATCCAATGGTTTGCAGTGAAAGGTCCTTTTAACCTAATCTGCCTAGTATTCTTCCAGAAGTGAAAGTTCTCAAGTACTTTTCTTACCCACTCACTTTCTACCAGAAAAATAACTCTAGAGAAACTATCATGGACTCATTTTTTTAAAGATTTATTTATTAGAGAGAGAGAGCACATGAGCAGGAAGGAGAAGAGGAAGAGGGAGAGAATGTCAAGCAGACACCCTACTGAGCATGGAGCCCAATGTGGGGCTCAATCTCATGACCCTGAGATCATGACCTGAGTCAAAATCAAGAGTCAGACATTCAACCCACTGAGCCACACAGGAGCCCCTATCATAGACTCATTTTAATACTGATCATAAGTAATTCATCATTTAGAGCTCATTTGCATAGTAACATGGAGAGTATCACCAAAACCCAAAAACCCTGCAGTATTTTAATTATATTATATAGCACCTCATTAATGTGGATGTCATTAATGTAGACATTAGCATGTGATGAGGACAAAGCATGTCAGAAATACTGCAAAGTCTGAATAACAAATTTCCTGAAGAATTTCAATTTCCAAGTCCACGGTGCACCTAAAAAGAGTTGCTATGTAGAGGGCCTACTGAAAATTGACTACTTAAAAAACTGTTTACATGAGTTGATCATGCCCCTAGCAATCTTACCTTATCCACATATTTAGAAATACTTTTTCTGCAAAGATTGATATGCCCTAATCCAAAATATTGGTAAACCTGTCATTAAATGCAGTTGACCCTTGAACAACACATGTTTGAACTACATGTGTCCACTTATACACAAATTTTTTTTATAAATAGAGTACAGGACTGTAAATGTATTTTCTCTACCTTACAATTTTCTTAATAACATTTTCTCTAACTTACCTTATTGTAAGGATACAGTATATAATACATATAATACATAAAATATGTGTTAATCAACAGTTTGTGTTATCAGTTAAGACTTCCAATCAACAGTAGACTATTAGTAGTTAAGTTGTGGGGGGAGTCAAAAATTACACATGCATTTTCAACCACACAGTGAGGGGTCAGTGCCCCAACACCCATGCTGTTCAAGAGCCAACTATAGTTTGACTTAGCCAAACGTGTAATCATGACCAGTTCAAATAATACTAAAACCTCAGCTTCCAATGTACCAAAAAGTACTCCAGCTGAAGTAACTTCAGTTGTTTGCTTCTTCAAATGCTTTAGTTTTTTTTTTCTTTAAGATTTCTTTTTTTAAGTCTACACCCAACATGGGGCTTGAACTCACAACCCAAGAGATCAAGAAGTCCCATGCTCTACCAACTGAGCCAGCCAGGTGACCCTAACTACTTTAGTTTTTAAAGTTCAATCTTTTCAAATATTATGCCTAAGACCCATAACACTCACCCCACACCCAATTATCAAGTCTGTCTACTCTGCCTCCTGAATTTCCCTACAACTCTCCATCCCAATTGCCACTGCCCCAGAATAAGGCACTATTCATCATTTCTCTTCTGGGAAGGTGCAACAACATTCTATTTCTCCAATTCTAATCTTGCCTCTCTTTAGTCCATCATCCATACTATATCAAAGTGGTCTTTCTTCAGAACATATCAGTGTATTTTTTTTAAGATTTTATTTATTTATTTGACAGAGAGAGAGAGAGCACAAGCAGGGGGAGTGGCAGGCAGAGGGAGAGGGAGAAGCAGACTCCCCACTGAGCAGGGAGCTGGACATGGGGCTCAATCCCAGGATCCTGGGATCATGACCTGAGCCAAAGGCAGACGCTTAATCGACTAAGCCACCAAGGCGCCCCTTTCTCCAGGTTTTTCTTTTAATACATTGGCTGCTCTTCCTCAGGCTTCTTTGCTGATCTGCCCATCTCTTCCCAAATCTTAAATGTTGAAATGCCACAGGGCTCAGTCCTCAGAACTTCTTTCTGTATGTACATTCTCTAAGGATCCCGTCAAGTTTTATCACAACTTTAATTACCATCTATGTGCTAATGAATACCAAACTTATAGCTTGAGCACTGACCTCTCCCATGGGCCAAAATATCTCCTTGTCATTGCCACTTGGATATCTAAGAGGAATCTCAAATTTAAACAGAATTTTTAAGAATTAAACCAATTAAAATAGAACTCTCGATTTTGTAATACTCCCCTCCAATAAACCATCAACTTTTCCTCCAATCTCTCCCATCTCAGAAGTGCCATCAGCACTCACCCAGTTGCAGAGGCCAAGGACTTAGCAGTCATCCTCCCTTTCCCTTACAAGCCACATTCAAACTCCTCAGCAAATCCTATTGACACTATCTGCCAAATATATCCTAAATCAAACTATTCTCACCACATCAACAGCTACCACCCTAGTCGAAGTCATCATTATTTTTCTCCTAGACTGTGACAACAGACTCCTAATTGGCCTTCCTGCTTCTAGTCTCACCCTTTACACTCTATACTCTACCAGCAGCCAGAGTAACCTTTTCAAAACATAAATCACATTGCTCCCCTCAAAACTTTCCAGTGGCTTTCAGTCATATTTAAAATATAACCCAACTTCTTATTATGGCTCACAAAGTCCTGTGAGCAAGGACTTGGGCCACGCCTATCTCTCTGACATCATCCCACACCTGTCTTCTCACTCATAAACTTCTCGTAGTTCCTCCAACAAGGAAGCTCATTCCCACTCAGGTACTTTTCATCATCTGTATTCTCTTCCTGGGACTCTTTCTCCAGATATTCATATGACTCACTTCCTTACTTCATTCAGGTTTCTGCTCATATATCTACTCAGAGAGACCTTCTTGGATGACCTCCTCAGGGTGAACTTCCCTGATCACCCTACCTAAAATTACTTCCTCTTCTTCATTTTCTATCTCCTTGCCTTACTTTGTTTCTTCCACAGCATTTATCAAGAAATGATACTGAAGTGATACTGTATATTTATTCGTCTATCTGTTGCATGCATCAGAATGCAAATTCCAGGAGGCATGAACTCTGCCATGTTACCTCTGTATCCCCAGGCTTGGAATACCATCTGACATGTTGTTTGTAATTAATGAATATAATGCCATTCCTCTGCTAAAAACCCCTCAATGGTTTCCCGTGGCTTTTAGATAAATTCCAATCTATTTAACATAAATTATAAAACCCACTGTGATATGGTTCCTGCCTCATCTGGAACCACTGTGTTTACATACTCTCGCAATGCTGAGCCTAGAATGCTCTTCCATATCCTCCACATCTCACATCCGGCTAACTTATACTCATTGTTTAAGTCTTATTTTAAATATCCCATGAGAGATAATTTCCCTGAATCACCCAACTAGATGAACCATGCTTAGTTCTTTTGCCGTGTGCTCTTATACTATCCCGTTTTTTCCCTATCAGGAAATATTAGTTTTATAATTACTCAATAGCTATATGCCCTGTCAAAATAAGTATTCCTTGAAAGCATGTCTGAATTGTATATCATTATATCTCTAATATCTACCACAATATCTGGCATATGTGAGATACTCAAATATTTATGAAATGCCAGAATCAATCATTAAAATGTATACTTACACAAAAGGGTGAATTAGATACTTAGACCACCTTTTAATTGCTGAATAAGCATAGTAATTAAGTACTTTTAGTAAAAATAAATAATGATGCAAAAAATTATAATGGAAAATTGCCTCATATAATATGTGGAGAAGAGAATAAGAAATATAGCCACCTTTATTCAAGCTAATTAAAAACAGCTTCATAGAAGACATTCATAGAAACAACTACTTTCTATTTATGTTTATGATGCTTTCAACTTCTTCATTTTGGATGCATTGTACGTGTTTGAGCAAAATAAGTTATTTTACATTTATGACATGTAAAGATGAGTTTGAGAGACACCCTCATGAAGACTTAATGGTGCTGGTATCTCTGAAAGGGCAAGATAAAGTTGGTTTCAAGGATAGTATAAAAACCAGAGACTCAAATGAATTGCCACTGCCAGGGTAAAGTACCATTGCTAGAGTGACATTTGAAAAGGCAAGCAAAGGGCGCTCAGGTGGCTCAGGCAGTTGAGCATCTGCCTTCAGCTCAGGTCATGATTCAGGGTCCTGGAATCGAGCCCCACGGCAGGCTCCCTGCTCAGAGGGGAGTCTGCTTCTCCCTCTCCCTCGGCCCCTCCCCCTGCTCCTGCTCTCTCTCTCTCTCTCTCCATTAAATAAATAGAATCTTTAAAAAAAAAAAAAAAAGGAAGAAAAAAGCAAGGAAACAAGAATGAGCATATAAATTCTCCTACTTCCAGACTTCTAGTCTCCTCCTAGCACTTTGCACTGGAAGAAGGGAACAGCTGGCCAAAAAAAAAAAAAAAAAAAGTAGTTGGCGGAATCCAATCCCCAGGATCAGAGTATAAAAGGGTAGGTTTAAAGCTGGAGAAACAATAGCTGACCAACCAGCACACAAAGCTTAGAGTCAAAGATTGCCAAAAGCCCAAGAGAAGTCTTGTCTTCTGACATTAAAGTCAATCACTTCATCAGAGGAAGGCTGTTCAAGTGTTTAAAGAAAAGAAATTAATATAACATTATATGTCAACTATACTTCGGTGATAAAAATAAAATGAATACCTATAAATCAACAAAAAAATTGTCAATCACAAAAAAAGAAAAACTGATGGAAATCTATAGAAATATTTTTAAAGATTTTATTTATTTACTTAGAGAAAGAGGCAGAGAGACAGAGAGAGCATGAATGGGGGAGGGGCGGAGGGAGAAGCAGACTCCCCACTGGGCAGGGAGCCCAACTCAGGACTTGATCCCAGGACCCCAAGATCATGACCTGAGCCAAAGGCAGTCGTTTAACCAACTGAGCCACCCAGATGCCCTTATAGAAATATTTTTAAAGAACTTTGCTCAAAGACCTTAAATGGAAAATGTTTGTTATCCATTTCTTACTAAAGAAGAGATTCAATGATATTGTGACCCTACTAAAGGGCAGAGCGTACAATATAACATATATGTAAATCAAGTCTTAGAAATTTCTGGGATTCCTTGATATGAGGCACGTAATTTCTGTCAAAGCAAATATGAGTTGAGTGTTTGCTTTGCTACTACTACACGCCTTTGTAAATCAGGTGTTTAACAATTCTTAGCATCAAAACCAAGGACTGATGAAAATAAGATACGCGAATTACCAATAAGCACATGAAAAGATGCTCAACAGGCAACACTTTCTGCCCCAGGGTCCTGTTCCCATGCTTTAACAAAAACACCTTTTTGCACAGGGAGTGGGGAGGGAAGGATGC
Source organism: Ursus maritimus (assembly GCF_017311325.1). NCBI lineage: Eukaryota > Metazoa > Chordata > Mammalia > Carnivora > Ursidae > Ursus > Ursus maritimus. The sequence continues at coordinate 8,778,880 of NW_024425897.1, forward strand.
TCAACACCATTAGTCATTAGGGAAATGCTAATCAAAACCACAGTGAGGTGCTGATTCATATTCACTAAGATGGCTATAATTTAAAAACCAACAACAAAAACAGAAATAACAAGTGCTGGTGAGGTTGCAGGGAAACTGGAGCCCTCATAAACTGCTGATAGGAATGTAAAATAGTACAAATGCTGTGGAAAACGGTTTGGCAGTTTCTCAAAAAGTTAAACGTAGAATTACTACACGACCCATGTGATGCTGTGACCATATATATATATATATATATATACACATATGAAATATAATTGGTCTTCATCCCCAGTTGCTGGCACAGAGCTCTTAGAACTCTTGGAATTTTCTGAGTGATGGGGGAGGGGTGAGAGGAGGGTCTTTTGTTATTCATGCTAACAGGTGGCTCTGGAGGATGGGGATTGCTTGCCAAAGGAACCAACCATGTAATTTGAAGCCTGGAACCTTCCCCCCCCCCCCCTACTTCTGGGGATAGGAGAAAGGCTGAAGATTGAGTTCAATCATCAATCATCAATAGCCAATGTTTTAATCAATCATGTCTACATAACGGAGTCTCCATAAAAGAACCTTAACTGATGGGGTTCAGAGAGCTTCCGGGCTGGTGAACACATTGAGGTGCTGGAAGAGTTGCATGCCCAGAGAGACCCTGGAAGCTCTATGCCTCTTCCCATATACTTTGCCCTATGCAACTTCTTCCATTTGGCTGTTCCTGAGTTGTATCCTTTATAATAAATGGGTAATCATAAATAAAATGCTTCCCTGAGTTCTGTGAGCTGTTCCAGCAAATTACCAAACCCACAGAAGGGTTTGTGAGAATCCCCAATTTATAGCCATTTGGTCAGAAGTTCAGGTGACAACCTAGGATTTGCAATTAGTATCTGAAGTGAGGGAGCAGTCTTATGGGACTGATCCCTTAACTTGTGGAGCCTATGTCAACTCCAGGTGGCTAAGGTCAGAACTGAATTATACTGTAGGACATCCAGTTGGTGTCCACAGAGAATGAGAGAATTGCTTGCTGTGAAAAACCCATGCATCTGGTGTCAGAGGTGTTATAAAAGTGTGAGTGTAAAAGGAAACAACAGTTTTCTTCTTTTATCCAGCAATTCTACACCTAGATATATACTTTAAAAAAAATGAAAACAGGGGCACCTGGCTGGCTCAGTCAGTAGAGCATGCGACTCTTAATCTCAGGGTTGTAAATTCAAGCCCCATGTTGGGCATAAAGATTACTTTAAAAAAAAAAAAAAGTGAGAACAGTACTCAAACAAATGCATGTACACACAAGTTCATAGTACTATTCACAATAACCAAAAGGTGTAACTAGCCCAAATGTCTGTCAATGGATGAACAAATAAACAAATTATAATGTATATGAAAAAATGCTCAACATCACTCGGCATGAGGGAAATACAAATCAAAACCACAATGACATACCACCTCACACTGGTCAGAATAGTTAAAATTAACAACTCAGGAAACAACAGATGTTGGAGGGGATGCAGAGAAAGGGGAACCTTCTTACGGTGTTGGTGGAAATGCAAGTTGGTGCAGCCATTCTGGAAAACAGTATGGAGGTTCCTCAAAAAGTTAAAAATAGAACTACCCTATGACCCAGCAATTGCACTACTAGGTATTTATCCAAAGGATACAAAAATAGTGATTTGAAGGGACACATACAACCCAATGTTTATAGCAGCAATGTCCACAACAGCCAAAAAATGGAAAGAGCCCAGATGTCCATCAACAGATGAATGGATAAAGAAGATGTGGTATATATACAATGGAATATTACTCAGCCATCAAAAAGAATGAAATCTTCTTGCCATTTGCAATGATGTGGATGGAACTAGAGGGTACTACACTAAGTGAAATAAGTCCGAGAAAGACAAATACCATATGATTTCATTCATATGTAGAATTTAAGAAACAAAACAGATGAACATAAAGGAAGGGAAGGAAAAATAAAATAAGATAAAAACAGAGGGAGGCAAACCGTAAGAGACTCTTCCCTATAGGAAACTAACAGAGGGTTGCTGGAGGGAGAGGGGGAGTGGGTAATTGGGTGATGGGCATTAAGGAGGGCACTTGAAATAATGAGCACTGGATGTTATATGCAACAGATGAATCACTAAATTCTACCCCTGAAACTAATAATATGCTATATGTTAACTAAATTGATTTTACATATTTTTTTAAAAAGAGCATAAAAAGAAAAAAGTTATAATGTATACATACAATGAAATAGTATTCTGAAATAAACAGGAATGTGGTACTATAAATGCTACAAAGTTGATGAATTTCAAAAACATTATGCTAAGTGAAAGAAACCACACAAAAAAGATCATGTATTGTATGATTCTATCTATATGAAATTTCCCTAACAGGTAAATCCATAGTGAGAAGGCAGATTGGTGGTTGACGGGAGCTGGGGGAGGGGAAAATGGAGAACAACTGCTTAATAGGTAAGGAGTTTCCCTTTGGGGTGATGAAAATGTTTTGGAAAAACTAAACAGAGGTGGTAGAAGCACAATATTTCAAATGTACTAAATCCCACAAAATTATTCAATTTAAAAAGGTTACTTTTTGGGGCGCCTGGGTAGCGCAGTCGTTAAGTGTCTGCCTTCGCTCAGGGCGTGATCCCGGTGTTTATGGGATCCAGGCCCACATCAGGCTCCTCCGCTGGGAGCCTGCTTCTTCCTCTCCCACTCCCCCTGCTTGTGTTCCCTATCTGGCTGGCTGTCTCTCTGTCAAATAAATAAATAAAATCTTTAAAAAAATAAAATAAAATAAAATAAAATAAAATAAAATAAAATAAAATGGTTACTTTTATTTAATGTCAATTTCACTTTTTAACGTAAATTTTTGAATTTATTTATTTTTAAAGATTTTATTTACTTATTTGAGAGAGAGAGAGAGTGCAGAGCGAGAGTGAGAGAGCACAAGCAGGGCCGGAAGCAGAGGGAAAAGCAGGCTCACGGCAGAGCAGGGAGCCTGAGGCAGGACTCAATCCCAGGACTCTGGGACCATAACCTGGGCAGAAGGCAGACGCCTAATGGCTGAGCCACCCAGGCGCCCCTGAAATAATTTTTTTTTAAAACTCTAAGGTTGAAATCAAATTAATGTCAAAGAACTTACAAGATGCCACTTCAAAGAGTATTCCACAAAATAGATTTAATGGTCTATTCAGACTTATTTTATTTGCCAAATTCAGTTTTACTTCAATTTTTAAAGGAAGTAACCACTAAGATTTTAGTTTTTATATTAAAATGATATTAACATAATGCCTTACAGACAACTGTTTACTTTTTGTCTGAGACAGTGTTTCCATAATTTTTTCACCCCAACACTCAAAACATCTGAACAATACTACACAATGCATGAAGAAAATGGCTCACTCTAGCAATGAATTCTCAAACAGCTAGTCATACTTCAAGGAATATGAGAATACTTCAAAGAAACTAAGAGAATATATAAAAATTTCAAAATATTTCAAATCATTCTGATCCCTCTCTCCCCAAACTCATTTCACTTTGCCCCACCTCTGCTATCAATCTTGAGAACCACTCAACTGGTCTACAAAATTGTATTTATTCCAATGCAAAAAAACTAAAGTAGAAACAAATGTGTTTATGTACTATTTTGGGATGAAGGTACAGGAGGCAAGTGATCAATAGCCTTCATTAGACTCTCAAAGAGAAATATGACCCACTCCCACCAAAGGTGAAAATCTCTGCTACACTCAATGGGGCTCATCCATATATAGTACAGTTCTCTTGGGTGACAATTTAACAATCCACAGCAGAGAACAACTATTACTCACTTCAGCTGGTAAGACAAGAAAAACAACATACCTGGGTAATACATGCCTATGCTCTGTCTCTAGAAAAAGAAAATTAAGAACAATTTTAATTTACCAAATTTCCCTAAAAAATTAAATTGCTCCAAATGTACCAAAGAGGACATTTTATGATAACTGGTAAAATTAAATAATATGCAGTTCTTGGAGTGTCTAGTCCTAAAGTGCTACAACACTATTAAAAAGGGATTCCTTGATTACACATTTTGATATACTCTTAAAACACATATATTCACATAATCCATCTTTCAAAGAACTGGATCTGATCCAAGAGTTCCCAAACGAAAAGCAGCTAAAATGGAATCTGCACATCCCAGCGAACTTCTGGAAATGCCATAAGAATATAAAAATAGCTCTTACTAACTGCTTACTAATTTCAAATTCTGTTTTGAGAATACATCTCACAAATCATGGCTGAGAATGACTGATTCAGAGTTATAAAAGTATATTTACTATTACAGATGAAAAAATTCAGAAGTGCTAAAATCATTTTAAAAGGAGATGATAAAATTTTTCCCGCTACATAATGGAACAACTAATTAATATAATTGGGATAGTATTTTTGAATTCTCCCTTATTGGCAAATTTCTCTCCCTATACCCCATCTGCCATTGTAGCTCCAATCAAGAGGGTAGGACAAATACTACTACAGAAAAGAAAGAACAATGAAATAAAGGACCTTCCAAACATTAGAAGCAAAGAGAAAGCCCACCCCTTCCACTCCTAGCATGTAAACAAGGGAAAAATCAAAAGTGGCAGGAGGCTTTCACCTACTTCCCCACATGAAACATTGAGAGAAGACCATCATCACACAGTACGATCCTGGGGCAAAATGGTCTGGAAGGAGGAACAACAAAACCTTAGCAGAGGAAGAAAGCAAGTAAATGAGCTTGAGGCAATACTCCTGGCTCCCATGACTTACATATACAGAGAGGATCCAGAAGTTCCATAAGCTCTTGAAATATCACTCCCAAAGGATAGAAGAACCATCTAAGCAGTCAAATAAGTCCAAGACAAGAGTAGCTACCCACAGCAGATACTAGGGAAGACCAATGACCAGTACAGAATTCCAGGATACTCTACCATCTTCACAAAATCACCTAAAGCACCCCCATAGCACTTAAACAGCATCTTGAAGTACAGTAGGGGAAAGAGGCAGGGGGAGTATCTGAAAGACTGAGCATATACCCAAGAGGAGCTGAATTACCTAATGAAAGCTTAATTGGCAAGCTCAAGCTGTGTAATACCCTGTCCCTCTCCCTGCCTAACACTTCCCAACTGGGTAAGATGCTTATAAGAAAGATTAGAGTCATTACCAAAAATAAAGAAGTTCTATTTTCTTTGAGGATTTAAGATGCAAAATTTTCAATCTTGCTAACAATGTTTAGTAATTTTTACTTCATTTTCCTTTTTTCATTTCCTGTTTCCATTTCACAAAAACAAATCAAGATTCAAAATTACTATCATAAATATCTTCAGGTAAAGATACTATTCCATGAAACAAGACAGGGTGGTTTTAAAAAAAGGAAAGGAAAAGTTCTTAGAAATTAGAAATAAGCAGGCACCTGGGTGGCTCAGTCAGTTGGGCAACCTGCGCTTGGTTTTGGCTCAAGTCATGATCTCAGGATTGCAAGACTGAGCCCTATGTGGGGCTCCGTGCTCAGTGGGGAGTCTGCTTGAGATTCTCTCCCTCTGCCCCTCCCCTCCCATTTTTGTGCTCTCTCTGTCTTTCTCTCTCTAAAACAAATACATAAATCATTTTTTAAAAAACTAGAAGATAACAGAAACAAAAACTCATGAAAGAATTGGAAGATAAAACGGAAAATATCCTACAAAAAGACAAAAATCACAGAAAGAGAAAATAAATAAAACTAGAGAGTCTAGGAAGTACAGTATCTATAATAAAGAGAAGTGCAAGAAGGAAATATAAAAAAAAAATTTTAAGGTAGAAATCAACAACAAGAAAAACAGAATTGATGGCATGAGTTTCCAGGTTAAAAGAGATCATCAAATTATACAGACCCAATATACTATTCTTAAAATAAAATATAACACCAAGAAATTTCATAATACTATGAAAAAAAAGAAAATGCTTTAAAACTTCCATACAGAATAAACAGGTTTCAGGCAAAGAAAAGAATAGAGAAGGGGCGCCTGGGTGGCACAGCGGTTAAGCATCTGCCTTTGGCTCAGGGCATGATCCCGGCGTTATGGGATCGAGCCCCACATCAGACTCCTCCGCTATGAGCCTGCTTCTTCCTCTCCCACTCCCGCTGCTTGTGTTCCCTCTCTCGCTGGCTGTCTCTATCTCTGTCGAATAAATAAATAAAATCTTTTAAAAAAAAGAAAAGAAAAGAATAGAGAAAATCTTCAGATTTAGAAAGCCTGGTAGAATGACAACCTACGCAGAAGACAAGTAAAACTTGAGGGAAAATTACTTCTAACCCAGTATTCTATAAGCAGGCAAAATATCGAGTGGAAGGCCAAGAAAAAAGGTAGTCTTCAAACCTGCAGTGTCTCAGCTAATTTACCTCCCATCCACTCATTCTCAGGAAGCTACTGAAGAAAGTACACTACCAAAAGGAGGGAATGAATGAAAAAGGAAGAAGATATGGACTCAAGAACCAGTAGCCAACACAAGTTATAAGCAAAGGGAATTTTCAGATGGATGAGGAAGGGAGATCCGAAAACAACAACTTTTAGGGAAAGAGCAACCACTCCTAACTGAAACCAGTCAGAGGAGACACCCTCAAAAGATGAAACTGATAGAATACTCAGTGTGTTTGAAATGCAATGACAGGAGATTTAGAGAATTAGGAGATAATTTGGAAATGGATTAATGATAAATACATAGGAGAATTGGGGGACAATTATGATTAATTTAAGAGAAAACAAAGTTTTACAAGAAAGGTTATCACAGCATACCAAATGATTCAGCTGTGAATTACCTTTTCAGAGTAATACCAATATAAACAATCAACTCCATTCTACACAAATTTTGTATACAATCATATTGGGAGGATGGGAGTACAGGAAGTGTGCATATGTGCGAGAAAGGGGGAGAGGAGTTAAATCCTCATCCTTCATGTGGAACAATAGATAATAAAATTAAGAAGTAGCAGTAAAAGTGGTGATGGCTGTGTGACAGTGTGAATGTATGCCACCGAACTGTACACTTAAAAATGGTTAAGATAGTAAATTTTATGTTATATATATTTACTACAACCAAAAAGAAAAGAAAAAGTAAAAGCAAAAGTATAAAATGCTATGAGTTAAACTTTGTTACCTCTAAAGAGCAAGGAAACTAGATGGTTGAGGGACAGTAGGCAGAGGCAGGGCACTACAGGGGAGTGCAAGAGTTCCTTGATCCTTTTTTTTTCTTTTTCCTGAAGATTTATTTATTTATTTGAGAGAGAGAGAGAGTGGTGGGGCAGGGCGGGGGGGCAGGCGCAGAGGGAATCCAAGCAGACTCTACCTGGAGCCCCACAAGGGGCTTGATCTCACAAGCCTGAGATTACAACCAAGAATCCCATGCTTAACCGACTGCACCACCCAGGCATCCCTCCTTGGGCCTTTGAAAGAGTTATATATATAACTTTGATAAACCTGAACACTAAACTTAAAAAACTATTCAGGAAATTTTAAAGCTGGCATTTTTTTTTCTGTCTGTATAGATAAGATTTAGACTACTCTTAATTTGATCTTTAAAGTACAACATACAAGGGGCAACTGGGTGGCTCAGATGGTTAAACGTCTGCCTTCAGCCCAGGTCATGATCCCAGGGTCCTGGGATCGAGCCCCACATCAGGCTCCCTACTCAGCGGGGAGTCTGCTTCCCCCTCTCCCTCTCCCTCTGCCTCTCCCCCTGCTTGTTCTCTCTCTCTCAAATGAATAAATAAAAGATCTCAAAAAAAAAAGGGAAAAGTTTTTTTAAAAAAATAAAATAAAATACAACATACAAAATGATGATGTGCATGAATAGTTGAGGAAAGCATACATCCTGAATAGATCTAGGCTCACAAAAATATGTTTATGCCTATTACTCAAAGTATATTAGGCTGCATGCAACTTTAGACATTAGCCAAATTAAGCAAAATAAAACTATCTTTGGCACCACCTCTTCTACCTGACTCAAATTTCTATATCATACCTAGAGCCTTAGATACCTATTCTAATTGATGGAAACATTTTGGATAAATGAATTTAACATGAAATTATGCAAATTCTCTAGTACACCCCTTAGCAATTTAGATACCACAAATTCAGAATTTATAATAATTCAGAACAGACATCCTTTTTAAGATCATGTTTTGAGGGGCGCCTGGGTGGCTCAGTTGGTTAAGCATCTGACTTCGGCTCAGGTCATGGTCTCAGGGTCCTGGGATCGGGCCCCATGTCTGGCTCCACACTCAGCGGGGAGTCTGCTTCTCCCTTTCCCGCTGCCTCTCCCTTTGCTCATGCTTGCTCTCTCTCTCATATAAATAAATAAAATCTTTTTTAAAAAATCATATTTTGAAATTAAAGATTAATTTACTATGCTTTCAAATCAAGAATCGGCCATAAGTTTTAGTTATTTAAGTAGTTAGAAATGCACTGCAACTTACCCAATTGGCAAATTTAAATTGTGATAGCAAAGTATTGGCAAGAATGTGCAGCAATAAGAATTCTCAAATAGGGGCGCCTGGGTGGCACAGCGGTTAAAGCGTCTGCCTTCGGCTCAGGGCGTGATCCCGGTGTTCTGGGATCGAGCCCCACATCAGGCTCCTCCACTATGGGCCTGCTTCTTCCTCTCCCACTCCTCCTGCTTGTGTTGCCTCTCTCGCTGGCTGTCTCTATCTCTGTCAAATAAATAAATAAACTCTTTAAAAAAAAAAAAAAAAGAATTCTCAAATATATCCTGCTGGTGGCAGAATACACTGGAACAAAACTTTGAAAAACAACTTTGCATTATGCATTAAAGGTAAAAATGTGTATGCTCTGCAACCCACTAATTTAACTCTAGGAGAAACTCTCATAAAGAATTGTTCATAGGGGCGCCTGGGTGGCGCAGTGTTAAGCGTCTGCCTTCGGCTCAGGGCGTGATCCCAGCGTTCTGGGATCAAGCCCCACATCAGGCTCCTCCATTAGGAGCCTGCTTCTTCCTCTCCCACTCCCCTTCTTGTGTTCCCTCTCTCGCTGGCTGTCTCTATCTCTGTCAAATAAATAAATAAAATCTTAAAAAAAAAAAAAAGAATTGTTCATAGCAATATTCAGAATGTTCATGGCAGTACTGTTCATAATAGCTAAAACTTGGAAACAATACAAATAGTGAAATACACTAATAAGTTACAGTATGTTTATGCCAATGGAATTGAATAAAGGCGTAAAATGAACAAGCTACAGTTACATTCATCAAAATGGATGAATATTAAAACATGGCAATGACCTAAAGAAATAGATAACAGAATACTTAAAAGATCATTCCATTTATAAAAAATTTCAAAAACAAACACTAGATAATATATTGTTTAAGGATAAGTAGATGGCAAAACTATAAAGAAAAGTAATAGAATGATTTATTATAAAAACCCTAAGTGTTTTTCTTGTTGAGAGAGTGAGATGTTCAGGGAAGAGTCTACAGATCCTATGAAAGGTACTGGTAATGTCCTATTCCTTTTTGGAGGTGGTTATAGAACTGTTCGCTTTATAACTAATCTCTAAAGGTATACATACCCATTTTACACATACTAATTTAATATTTCACAAAAAGTAAAGAGAAATTAACCCTATAAAAAAGAGGAACATTAAAAATTAAGATGAGAAAAATGTATTACAATTAATGAAAGTCTATTGTGAATAACTTTTTCATTAATTATTTCACTTATTAGCATTTAAATACAGTGTGGTTCACAACGTGAACTGTACCTAAAAGTAATAAAATTTACTTTATTGCTTGTTTCTTTTTAACTTTAATTAAATACTTGATTCAGTTCAGCAGCTACTGAGAACTTACTATGCACCAGGCAGGGATTAAGCACTGGGGATACCATAATAAAGAAGTTACAGTGCACTGTCCTGCCCTTAAATGGTTTAGGGACAAAGATACACCAACAGATAAATATTTTAATTAATATCTATTCTATCCTGATGATTAAAGTAATATTTTTTCAGTATGTAAACTTTATAAACTCGGGGCACCCAGGTGGCTCAGTCAGTTAAGCATCCCATTCTTGATTTTGGCTAAGGTCATGATCGTAGGGTCCTGGGATCAAGCCCTGTGTCGGGCTCCATACTCAGCAGGGAGTCTGCTTGGAATTCTCTCTCTCTCTCTCTCCCTCTGCCCCTCACCCCTCTCGCATGTGCTCTCTCCCTCTAGAAAATAAATAAATCTTTAAACCTTATAAACTCTTTTTTTTTTTAAGATTTTATTTATTTATTTGAGAGAGAGAGAGTGAGAGAGAGAGCACAAAATAGGGGAGGGTCAGAAGGAGTAGCAGACTCCCCGTTAAGTGGGGAGCCCGATGCAGGGCTCGATCCTGGGACTCCGGGATCGTGACCTGAGCCAAAGGCAGCCACTTAACCAACTGAGCCACCCAGGCACCCCTAAACCTTATAAACTCTTAAAAAGTACCAAGGAGGTAGTAAAATGCATCTATTATTCCCACTACAAAAATAAAACTACTTTTAACATTTTGTAGCACTAATTGTCATCGAATCCTCATCACCATAAATCCTATCACCTCTGCCAATGCCTGAGCATGAAACCCAATTCTAGGCTATGAGAAATAAGGGGAAGTCAACTGGGAACTTCCAGAAAAGATTTTCACACTCATAAAGGAGAGACAGGAAGAGAGAGCTCCTTTTCACCCTCTGGAGATTGTTGTATCTGGAACTATTGTGGCCAACTTGCCACCAGCCTGATGACAGGCCAACATGGCCATATTCCTTCAAATTGATAAACTGAAATTTATAAGACCATCTACCTAACTAAAGCTTTCAAGCTGCTTTCAGTTTATCATTATTTTTTTTTGAAATACCTTTGTATTTTATTTTAATCCTTTAAAATATATATCTAGGCAAACATAATTTTATATGTTTACATGACAAAGACAGTGATAAGTATACATACAGGGTAATAAGGAAATACAGAAAAGTTTTTTTTTTTTT